>NC_135508.1:11210000-11540000 GCF_051989575.1 Stigmatopora nigra
GATGCATTGTGCTAGGAAGGGAAACCAACAGTAAGGCCTCACAGAAAATCTTTCACTCCATTTTTGCAGGACTTGTGCAGACACTGTATATGTATATGTACGAGGGGTGTAACGGTAGGCTATACTTGATTGAATGTATATTTTGCAGTATTGTACAGAACGTAAAGTGTTAGTCATCGTGAAGCCTGAAAATGTGCTTTAAAAAAACAACAACAAAAAACAGCTGGCATACAAAGAGGAACTCTTAGGCTATGAAGATTAATCCCAAGGAAAAGCAAACGCTACTGCATTTTTTTAAATCATAGTTGAGCAGGCCTCTTGCCATTCGCCCAGCCTCTTTGTTTAAAGTTACGAATTAGATGAGACTAAGAGCATATCCCTTACCCAGAAATGACTTGCGGTTTAGTGTAGAAATTACAACTACCAACCTAAATGCCATCCAATTTCTTCCATTCCTGAACCTTTAATGTGAGCTAAACTGTGATGTTGGCGTGTCGTTACACCCCTGATATATAACACTCGTAACAAATGTATTCGACCAGCTGTCATAAAAGCAAGAACCCATGTGATATTAAGTGATTTAATGGTGCCTCTTCCAGCCAACCAACCCGCATTGTTTTTAATCGTTGTCTTTTGAACCCGAAACGGAGTTGCGGAGCTTCTAGTAGGAGAAGTCCCCAATCAATCATAACATTCAAGCACTAAACCAAACTGGTCTGGTGCCAAAGGTGATTAAACAATTCAAATTTGACATCCTTATCAAGAAATATCAATGTGCTTGACTAATGATTTTGTGACACAATCAATAAGAATATTGTTGGAAGAGACGTAAGGTAGCTATAGCATAACACATGTATTAATTGACGGTTGAATCACAGAAACATAAAAATAATATTTTAGTCATTATCAATAGCGCTAATTTAGGAAATTTTAAGAAATACCCGAACAACAGGTGGTGGTCTGATAAATTTGTATAGTACTGTGTACACAAATCCCTCGAATATCGCAGTTAAATCTCATTATACTTGTAATGACAATGAAATCATTCAATTCAGTTCAATGTAGACCAGACATGGAATAATAAAAAAATTGCAAAGTAGGCTCACCCCAATTAAAAAATAAATAAGAAATTATTATTATTTTGTTTGTACTTCAGTGCTGAGTCCTGGTAACTAAAGTGGCTCCTGCTTACGAGTTCCAGTGGGGATTTTCACATTTTTATGAACTTTAAAAAGCTTAAAAGAAAAAAAACAATTTATAGCGGGGAAGAAAAGTAGCGAATTCACGATAAGTGAAGTCGCGATAATCGAGGGATTACTGTTCTGCATGTATCGATACAACTTTCTTTACACCCTCTTGTCCAAAATTATTACAACTTCTCTGAGCTTCACACTTGCTTTTTTTTCCACCCACCAATTTCTCTTGTTTGTTCTGCCTTCAGCCAGTAAAAAAATAATGCACTAAAATGAAGCGTAGAAAATAAAATTGAGCTACGTACACTTGGCTGCTAGTCAAAGACCAAACTAAAATATGAGACTTTCAGCCCAATTATACTGTTTGAAATATAAATATAATAGGACGCACCTCACCAACAGGGACACTTTTCAGTCACAAATACTTGTAAATAAAATCTGAAAAGTTCATTTATCGACTCATACTGATCTTTTGCTTGATGTCAGACCCATATGTTTGCAATCAATAGCAAATCTCATGTAAATGGCCTCACTCTCTCAATGCTTATGAGATTGGAGATAACTAGTTGGTTATCCAAGTGCCTGAGGTGGTGGTCTTCGTTGTTTTTTGCATCGTACTTTACCTTCATTGTTGTAATTGTGAGCTTTAAATTTTAATGTTCCAATTTGGACAGTCGTGTTTATCATGTCTTAACTAGGGCAACAATATTCTGGGTAGTGGCTCTGCAAACCAAAAACAAAACTCAGGAAAAATTGATGAAATGTTCAATAATCTTGAGATGTTTTAAAGGGAAGTAAACACTGTTTTTTTAAACTGCAAGCTTGTTATATGTGCCACCATTACATAATTCTTGGAATAACAATTAAACAATTTGTCAGTTGTAGTCAACCTCATGTACTCAGTGTTCAGTCTTCAAAATACAAAATTCCATGGTTTGATTAGTGATAGCACATACACCATATTCTTGTTAATATAAAAACATTTTTTTACCCCAAAATGTGTGGTAAACACAGCATTTGACATGCGTTGAATTTAAAATCTCAGCTCTTTTAAATTAAAATTCTCTATCCAAATGGCAACTGTCCAAAATCACATCTCCAAAGAAAAAACACGATAGTTTTGGAAAGTTTTCAACTCCAAAATCTTGAAAAACTTACTGACCTCAAGTCGAGTTTGTGTGTGGACAAAAGGCCAAAGCACTGAAATGTATGGTTTATGCTGAAATCTGTGTTTGTCTTGTCATGATGGCTGCAAAGCAGTCAAAGGAGTGCTTGGCCAACTAGGAAGGTTACGATGAATGTGTAGTACTTGACATGCTCTGGATCCATCAACTGATTATACGGCTCACTTTAGAATATTTTCAACAGATGTAGTTAGACAGGATTAATGTGTATTTTTAACAAATTACAGATTTCACTTTACTGGGACCTTAATTTCTTACATTTCATTACATTTCAATTTGTTCTATTTATATTGTTTACATGCATACACAGAACGTGGCCAGAATTTATTGACACATGAGTTTGATGATTAAACATAAAGATATTACAAAAGTAAGGTAAATTATATATAGATTATATAGCTACCAAATGAATTAAAATTGGATTTTTTTAATGTCATTTGTGTTGCATTGAAATGTATTTAGAGAGATGGTTTTATTCTTGCTCTATCACTGTCTTCAGTTATTGTTTTGCTGCCAGAATTGCTTTGCTGTTTTTTTTTTAACTTGTGATGATGAGAAATGATTGCTTTACGATGAAACTAAGAGTAAGGAAATGACTATTGTGATACCACTTTTGTTGTGGTGACCTGTGAAGACCATCTGATGGATTGGAAAGATAATGAGGTGCAGTGTAGTGCTCCATTAAAATGGAACAATATCCGTGAATTCCTCTGAAAGGGGCAGGCGGGGAGAAAAAAATACTAGATGCAACATATTTTTCTACCTCATGGCTACCGTCATGGTGTTTACTGTCATTCTTTCCAAATGAGGGGCGGGACATTCAAAAAATGCACAGAAAAGTTATATAATAAGAAAAAAATCAATGTCGATGAATTATAACATTTGGTCTACCTCGTATGACATTTCAACTGAGGAACCAATTTGCATTCAACGGATAGCGACACAGAAAAACCCACACTTATATGTATAATCAAGACAATATTTTGTCAGCTACTTTAGTGAATGTGTGTATATACATATATGTATATATATGTTAATGTACATATGTATGTATATATATGTTAATGTATATATGTATATGTATATATATATATATATATATATATATGTTAATGTATATATATGTATGTGTATATGTATATGTATGTGTATATATATGTATATGTATGTATATGTATATATATATGTATATGTATATCTGAGCACTTTTTGTTTACTATTCTTGGTTCTTTTTACTTTTGTGTCTGAGTGAGCTGAATTTTATAGTGTTTTATCACACTTGCTAAACTTTTAACCAGTGTGTGATTGATGTGTTTGTTGTAAATACATGCAAATCCAAATGTGCACTTATGAGTTTTTCACATACTGCCATTCTTGTTGCCGGTAATTGTATTTTAATGTAATCAAAGGCAACAAAAAGTCATTAAAAGACAAATGACAATTTTCTTTGGGCTTAGTTCTTGTATGTGGAAATCATCTATGTTATTTTTATTCACTATACCACACAAGTATGCATTGTAGTAGTAGAAGAAAGTGCTCAAGTGATACAATAGACTTGAAATCAAACATTTTCTGAACCGCTTCTCAGAAGGGCTGGAGGGAGGGTGGGGGGATCTGCTGGAACCCAGCCAACTATGGACACCAGGCGGGGGACTTCCTGATTCAGTGGCCAGCCAATCGCAGGGCAAATATCACTGATAGCTAACGGCCATTTAGGATTTGCAACAAGCCGACCACGCATGTTTTTGGGATGTGGGAGTGAAATCAAACCGTTTTTCAAAATAATACAGCAAAAACGCATATCTTCTCTCCTACTTTTTCCATTCTTGTAATAGTTGGCCAAGATTAAATCTCTCACATAACCCTTATAAGAATGCGATCGCAATAAGACATTTATTTTTTCTTTACTTATTCACATAAATACTTTCCCCCTTCGTTTTATCATCAGTAGCCGATAGCTAAATTTATTAAACTCTACTAATAGAAAGCCAACATTGGATTTAAAATCCTGTTGCTGTGATAATACCAAGTGTTGTAACCTCCCAACAAATCTCTAATAAAATTGCATCAGTGATATGTATAGGCTAGTTTCTTTTTACGGCTAAGGCACCCGTTGATAGTCAAACAACGGAATACATCATAGCACAATGCAAAAATAGTTTTAAAAAATGTATTACTAGGTGAGGGAAAATACCAAGCATGATCATGAGAAAACTTTCACTTATAATCTACAGCAAAGTGATCAAAAACATATCGGATCAGTACATATTCTCTAAAATAAATCTTGTACATATATACCAACATTGAAAATGTTTAGCAATTACAATGAAGACTGGCAAAATTGTACAAAAAGCTAATTCAATTGTTTTGTGTGTTGTTTTTCTTTAGATTTGATAGGCATGTTGCAATCAAAAAGAAGGGGACTACAGATTTTGTTACCATGACAACCAGAGATCCACTTCTATTTGTGGGTACAGAAACAAGCAGGTGAAATGAAAGCCAGCACCCATAAAGACAATAAAAAGATTTAACGTGTCACGACGGCCCTATGCGGTGTGTATGTGGCCGTAGACTCACCAAACATAAAATGGCACACCATCACAAACTTCATGGCGCAATCAAGCAGGTAAGGCAACCTCTAATTCCTTATAAAAAAAGAAAGAAAATGCATCTCTTGCTACCTTTCAGATTTCACATTATAGCCGTTTGTTGATGTTTCTGCATACAATGCAAATTTTCAAATTTTATTGATTGAAGTGTAGATTTCTGAGCCACTTTACTACTTTTTTGAATTTTCTATTTTTTTTTAGACATTTCTTCTATGCCTCGTTATGTTTTCCAGTTCATAGAATATCCTTATCTCTTGAAAGACTTAAAAAGGACATAATCCAAGTTTTTGTTGGCGTTTTGAATCATTCAAAGTCCCATCAAGATGTATGGAAATATTACATCTGTAGTTTCTTAACAAACTGCTTTATTTAGACTGACATATAAACACCATTACGCTATTATTTTTCTTTTCCTGCTCCTGAAAACCGCATCATTAGCGTATCTTGTCCAATGCTTTATACATAATTGGAAGGAACAGCTATTTTTGATGTTCTTGACCTTCCACTTGTTTTGTTGCAGACAGTCATAGAAACATTGCCTTACCGCCATGCGGGAATCTTAACTAGAGCGCAATGAACACGTCTCCGTGCACAAAACCTTTCTGTCAACCCAACTTGTTTCTTTCTTTTTGATGACTTGGCTTCAACAGGAGTCCATATGTGAGGTCATATATGCAGTAAACAGATTCCTATTAATTGTATTCAACTCTTGAATTTTCTTGCTCGTGTTTGTGAAGTAGCAAACAATATTTCCTGAGTTTTGGACAACTTTCTTTGTTAACTTGAGCGATTGGTGGAAAGTTTACGAGCAATCTCAGGGTTATTGTAGGCTTGTGTGCTTCTAATTTTTTTCTCTAAACACTGCACTGAATTAGCAAAAATAGACGCCCCTTTGGCTGCTTTAACGTAATCCCTACAATCTTAATGCATTGCAAATTTTCTTCCTCTCTAAAAACGAAAGTCTGTAGTATTTATATCAGGTAAGTGTGGGGGTTTAAGAATTATCAACATAACGTGTCTAGAAATGTCCACTGAAAATTGCATCTAACTACTATTATGTGTAGAAAGGAGCACCAACCTGTTGAACATAGCCATCTCATCTGGAATCTCAATGTGGATGAGTGCTATAGAAAATAGATAAATAATTAAAAAAATAATAACGGACTGCTAACGTACTGGTTGTTACCACGGCAACCCAAGAGAGTCTCCCTTTATTATATACCAGTAAAGCACAGCCAGCGGTCAAATCATGTACTAGATGAATCTGGCAAGAAAAACTGGGAGAGGAGGCACTGAACCTGTACTTTGTCAACTGGTGCTCCACACTCTTCAGTCAGAATCCATCTTTGTCAATCACTGGCTTCCTCCCTGGCCCCCCTCCTCTCAAATACCCCTAACCTCCCACCTCAATCCTCCAAGTCCTAAACATGGCACGTGGCTTTTGCCCTAGGGCCCATCAGACTGACAGCCGTTGGTTTAGATCTCTCCAGCACATGCCAGATGAAGAGGGATTCGGTCATTCGCAATCCTATTGCTTTCTTTGACCCAAAAGCTGATTTAGCGCTACCGGACTGCAACAAGGCCCATGGTGATGAAGTCAATTGTCAACATGCATGCAAAGGTAAGATTTCCAGTACCATGTTGACAAAAATTTTACACTGTAAGCTCATTTTGATGATTTGCTTTTAAGGACGTGTACGTTTGAAGATATGTGCTGAAAACACGGGCACAAGTTGAGAACAAATGAGTGCCAAATGTCTGAAGCTATAGTTTATTGTATAGATTTTAGCTAGGATTTGTTTTAGACGACTTTAAATTGCGGCCGTGTGTGGTAAATTTTCTGCTTTCTGGTCCATCCCTAGCACTACATAAGCTTTGCTGGTGAGTCGGTTGGTTTTCCATTTTAGCAAGGACTAATACAAAATAATGCGGATAAAAAAAGACTTTGTAAAAGTGACGTGGTGCAACCCTCTCAAAATTGAAAAATGATCAACAACATAGTTTCGGAAGTGATAAGGACATACGCATTCGTGACTGCAAAAAGACAAGTGCAAAAAGGATTTTGCATATTATACAAGTACAAATTTGCAGATTAAAATGGGCGACCTGAGATGTGCATACAAAGTTGTCCATTCAATGTGTAGTACAAAACTTAAATCAAATTATGTGATGCCTGTTTGTCTCTGATTAAATATGCTATGTGATTCGATAGTGTGTAGTTTTTCAAGAGGGCTTTGGCATACTAGACTAATGCAAATTTTTAGAATGATAGTATAGTCAGCGACACACGCACTCAGTCAAAACCCTTCAGAAGACAAGCAAGCTCCCCTTCATGTCAGTCGTTCTGCTAACGCGGCAGCCGTCCCAGAGTGACTGTGAACGCAGTAGGAAAGCATCACCATCCTGACAAACACTCTGATCCCCTCCGCATACACACACACACACAAACAAAAGGGTGTTTCTGAAGGTAGCCTCCTGTGACAAGACAGGTTGTTTTTTTATCCACTGATGGATGGAAGTGGCCGGTGACACTGAAACACTCCACTGAACCTACTTCAATGTTCCTTGAACATCACCCCAGAATGTGAAAAATAACCTAGAAAGTGCACTTTTTAACTTGAAAAATATGCTCAAATTAGTGGAGAGATTGGTGAAAAGGCATATTTGTGCATACTTGTTATTCATTTTAATACATTAAATAATTTTCTTATCATTTTCTTTTTTTTGTTTCTTATATCTTTCATACAAAATTGGGATATATTGATCATTTTTAAAGGCCTTAGTTGATTGTTTTTTTTTTTTGGGAAATTAGAACAAATTAGATGAATTTGCATCTGAAATATTGCTCTATTTAACGAATATCCAAGTTACGGAACAATTAATTTTATAAGTAGAGGTACCACTGTACTTTGTAATTAAAATAACTTGCCCATTTATGATAACACGATTGTGACATTGTGCAGGTTGATATTCGAATGTTTAGCTATTTTTCAAAAATGAGTGACATTAGAATTTACAATCTAAACAGCGTTTAAAGTCCTCCTTGGTAGTACCCACGTACACACTATCAATACCCTTACGATCCCCCAATTCAATTACCACATGCAATTATTAAATCTGTGGGAAAAGAGTTGTTCATTGGATTCCTTGTGAATGTCAATTGATCCGATGGAATTTGCATGGGAATCCATTCGGTCCAAGGCAAAAGAGCAGGATCGATCAGATGAACTAAAGGCCGCTACGATGCGCCGTCTCGCCTACCAAAGGTTAAGGTGAAAATTAATTTGCTTGTTTGTCAGTTCAATCCCGAGATTAGGCCTTGCAAATAATTCCAATGGGAAAAGTGAATGTGACTTTGATCGCCTTGTGTCCCCCCCGCCCATCTCCACACCCACGTGTGATCTTTTGACTCTATGACTGTGAATCTCGAATACAAATGTTTTAATACGAACCCAAAATGAACCCTAAAGAATTTGTTCAAATGAGTATCTGATATTAAGCTCGCTACTTCGGATTAATCAGCACCCCACGAAAGGGGTTCAAAAAATAACTTACGACTTCAACAATTACCGTATTTTCACATCTATAAGGTGCACTGCATTATAAGGCGCACCCTCAATGAATGACATTTTTTCCATATATAAGGCGCACTGTATTATAAGGCGCACTGTCTATTTTGGAGAAAATTTAAGACACGTAAGTGTGCCTTATAGTTGTGAAAATACAGTAATTGCTATTGACTTCCAGGTATGAAGCACTCACTACACAGTCACCTCTAGAGCCAGCCATTGTTGATGTTTTGGATTTTTTTGTATAAAATCTTGCAGTGGGGGAGGAGCTATATGATGGAAGATGTTGTAAACTAAGATGGCAACTGCATATTTAACAGGTATTGTCCCCATTCAGGCATTTGTGTTTTTTTAATATCCGACAGTGGTGGTTTTTCTTTTTTGGTTTTCAGGATTTTTCCATATATAAGGCGCACTGGGTTATAAGGTGCGCTGTCTATTTTGGAGAAAATTTAAGACTTATAAGTGCGCCTTATAGTCGTGAAAATACGGTACTCTTAATTTGTCTAAGTATTGCTGGACAAACAGATTTTTGCGCCATTGCATTTACAAAGGTGAAGAGAAGCAATCGTATCACACATTGCCAGGGAAAAATAATAATAATAGAGCCTGAAATTAGTTTATTTGTAAGCCCTTTATAAGTGGATGACTGTAACAATTGAACATAACATGGCCATTTCTGTACTACTGTTTAGCGCCAGCTTTGTTTTATCTCATGTTGAAACATTTCACACATCCAAGAGACAAAATGCAAACATTTGAGGCATTATCAAAGTGAATTACAAATGAGTCCAGGTATTTATCTTTGCTCCCGTCTTGCATCTGACAACGGCAGCTATGTTTTTAACATACACACGAGTAGAGTAGAAGAAAGGTGGGGGCCTAAAGAGAAAGCACTCCCAAGTCAAGGTCCATACCTGTAGTTATTGTATGAGATAGTTCCTGTCAAAGATGACAGTTTGAAACACTTGACCCACAAAAATGAATTCTTTGCCAGGGCCAAGTGACAGTTATAAGTAATTCATTCTTTTGAAATGTTGAGGCAGATGGAGAGAGAATGTTAGGAGGGGTGTGGGTGGGGGGTTTAGACATGGAATTTGATAGAGCGAGACAAAAGGGACGGCGAAATGAGGCAGGAATGAAAATGAGCCAAACAAAGAACATTCATATGCAAGGACAACATGGGATGAATTAGCATTACTATGTGTGGTATTCATTTCAGCATAAGAACTTCACATCACTCCTTCATTTAACCACGGTTAAAGTATAATGTATTAGTGTCACAGAAATTTATAAGATAAAAACTTCAAAAAAAATAAAAAAAATTTAAATACTATATCCCGTGCTTATAATAAAAAAACCTCTTAAATTGTCTTCTCCCTGTACTATTACATTCTGTTTCTGTTTTTGATAGGCTTGCGATCTACAGTATTTTTACGACTATAAGGCGCACTTAAAAGTCTTAAATTTTCTCCAAAATAGACAGTGCACCTTATAATCCAGTGCGCCTTATTTATGGAAAAAAACAGAAAACCAAAAACGAAAAACCACCACTGTCGGATATTAAAAAAACAAAAACGCCTGAACTGAAACAATACCGTTAAATATGCAGATGCCATCTTAGTTTACAAAATCTTCCATCATATAGCTCCTGCCCCACTGCAAGATTTTATACAAAAAAATCCAAAACATCAACAATGGCTGGTTCTTGAGGTGACTGTGTAGTGAGTGCTTCATACCTGGAAGTCAATAGCTGTTACCATATTTTCACGACTATAAGGTGCACTTAAGTCTTAAATTTTCTCCAAAATAGACAGTGCGCCTTATAATACAGTGCGCCTTATATATGGAAAAAATGTCATTCATTGAGGGTGCGCCTTATAATGCGGTACGCCTTATAGTCGTGAAAATACGGAATTCAGAAGAGATTTCTTGTAGTAACTAAATTTGTAAAGAAAAAAAAACAAACGGTGCCATTAATGCATGATGGTTGTAGAAAAACATCTTTTTGAGGCCATTCCCGATTTGAAGTTATCCTCTGGTGAATCCTTGGTCGACTCGAGTGGCTATTCACCTCCAATGTCACTTTAGTTTACACTACATTGTGCTTGACAGATCAAAAAATATTCTAGCAGTGATTAAACTTAATACAACAACAGAACAGCAGATAATGGCTGTTTGGGGTCAAATGCAAAAATATGCACACAACAATCCTTACATTTAAGCTTCTCCATGTGCCTGCCATAACATCAGCAAGCATTCATCACGTGACCCTGGAGCAACATTACACCACACTAATGGCTTATTCTAGCCTTGTGAAAAACCATTAATCCACTGCTGCACAGCAATATTTTCACTTCTAAAGTGGTGGGTGGCGACCAGCTATAGAATGCCAACACAACAACATGCAAGCACATGGGCTATTTCACTCCATTAGAAAATGTGTAATGGCTTTTTGAAAAGTAAATGATGTCGTGATATTAACCGATGAGCTGCAAGTGTAGCAAAGTACAAGCAGTGCATGCCACTTTGAACTGTAGCAGTGCGTCTTGGTCTTGGTTTAAAGCTTATTATCTCTTTGAGGAATTCGTGTTAATGGAATGGAAATCATTTAATTAATATTAACTTGCGCCTAACCACAATGTATTGTATTTTGCTGAGCATATGTATTGTGTCTGCAACCAATTTACAGATTTTGCCGTAGAAGTTCAGCGAGTAAATCGGTTTAGGCTCCAAAACATCATTGTCTGGATTTTTAAATGTGATATACTATACTTTAAATCGTTGTCTTCACATATTCAAGTAGTCAATACGTGTGATAATAAGTCAAGGTCTGATTAATTCAGTTCAATCCAAAAATGTATTGGCCTTTTAAATTTAAAATTGAATACACTTGCGAGTTCCACCATGTACAGTGGTGTTTGTAAGTTTGCGTTACCTGGCAGAATTAGTTGAGATCTCAGAAGGAAACATAGAAATTGCAGTGAAATTTAACAATAAATCAAATAAGGACATTTCTTTGTGTTCTTAAGAATGGAGGAAAAAAATACAATTACAATTTCAAATGATGTATACATGTTTAACGCAGAGGATGTATTGAGGTTAGGTGATTTGAAATATATACTGTATAATAATGGCTATTATGTTTTATTTTGCAATTTTTTAATAGTACAATAATATATAACACATTTTCATTTAGTTTCTGTGATTTAAAAATTAGCTGGCCACTAAATCACGGTATACTCGTAGCTAGCTGAGATAGAAGAGGTTCAGAAAATGAATGAATATATAATACTTTCCAATTGATGCTGCCTCTTTATAATAAAAAATGTAGTGTATTTTATATGTTTACATGCACACCTTTTCAGTCTGAAAGGCTTTCTCTATTCGTGTTTAAACTGGCAAAAATGTCAAGAACTCACTGAAATGGAAAGAGTCCACATTTAAACAATGATGATGCAGGTTGGTCTCTTCACTTATTTGACAGGTGCTCCCAAAAATATGTTAAGCACAGTGTACAGAGTAGCACTGTCTTCTTCCATCAACCGTGCTGGCTCATAGGTCACCCAAACACCAACTGCTTTGACAAATATCCATGGCACTCTTAAAAATATTTGGTTTCAAAGGAAGAAAAAAAAGAGGAAATTAAATAACCTCTGGTCATGAAAACAAACTGCGTGCGGAAAAACGGATGGCTTTTATTAAAGGATTGACTATGCTTTGAGATAATCAGAATCTACTTGTGTGATGTCCATGAAAACTTTTGAATGCTAATAGCTCGACAAGCAGGGCGCACGACGAGACGTAGGAGAGGGGGGGGGGGGGGGGGGGGGTCTTTGAATGCGGCGACGTCCTTCAGATGGTTGCTGGCTGCACGCCGCTCTTTGTTGAAATTAGCAGAACTTGGCAGCGATCAACATCCTCAAATAGCGACATCTCTAATGTTCTGTGTTCTTTGCAGCCCTTGAAATTAAGACAACAAAAAAGGAGACATGCAGGAGGGACTCTAGTGATATGTGTGAGGAAAGAAAATATATGAAAGTAAAGAGCTTAAAATACAAAACTGGGCTGCCTTTGGAAGAATTGCTGTCACGTCTGACCTTTTAACTTTTTTTTTTTTGCAAAACACCGCTCAATGTGACAGACAAGCATTGGTGAGAAGCTTAGAAAAAAATTCGGATACGCTTAGTAAAAGGATACTGGATATAAAGGAAGACTAGACAGCAGTGAAAATTGAAGAAAATATTGAGGTTGGGAGTTCAAATCTTAGTTTTCTTACATTCCAAAAAGGTGCATATACATGTTTATAGTTAAAAATCTCACAATCAGCACATGTTAAATTTAAAGATGTTGTCCGATTCAATCTTAAAGAGGGCAGGAGGGCAAACTAAATGTTATTCCTTGGCTAATTTGCAATCTGCATATTAACATGCTAGGTTTAAAATGTAGATATGCCATTAAGTATGCTGTGATTAAACATTGGTTGGCCTACAGGTCAAGCCCAGCCACAGTTTGCAAGCAAAAGTGTAGCCTCCGTTTCTTCTCATCTCCGTCTTGAATTGTTAATAGTGTTCTATCAGTTAATGCAGCTTGACTAAAATCCTAATGAGATCTAATTTTAATATCTGTGCCTAGCAAGGCTGATCACTTGTATGCCACGGTATCATAGCACCATTTTATGATGCTAAATTGGACTTGCTTGCTGGTTAAATCAAGAGCATCTCTTGCAATTTTGCTTTTGAGCAAATCCATTTAGTTTGATGTCCGTTTTGTCACATTTGAAGAGTAAACACAGAAAATGCAATATGTCGTACTATTCATTACCCGTCAAAATAATTGTATACGGTGGTACAGTGTTCCCTCGGTTATCGTGGTTAATGGGGACCGGGACCACACGCTATAATTGAATTTCCGCGAAGTAGGGATGCCCCTTCAAAAATGCTTAATTTGAATTTAATTTTTAATTTTTTTTTTTTTTTTTTTTTACCCCCCTGTATACAGTACACCATATAGAATACGGGTAGAGAGAGTGAAATTCATGTTATAACACAAAAAAAAAACTGTAAAATATGTTGTCTCAATGTAATATTTGTATTTTTTTTTCCAAAAAAAAACCGCAAAGCTCTGAATCCACGATGGCTGAACCGCGAAGTAGCGAGGGAACACTGTACTGTGCTGGAATGTTGAAGATCTGCTTATTCAATATTTAGATTTAAGCATGATTATAAAATGTGTAAAATTATACACTATGTACTGTTCTTGGTCCTTGGACTGTTTTGATGAAAGCATACAATCATAGATTTCAGTGCAATCCTTTGTGAGAAGTCCAAAAGTAGAAGAATGTGTGATTGAAATGCTATTGTTCATGAGGCTAAAACATAGGCCAGGAAAGAGATTTTTAAATGAGCCATTTTCCACTTTCCCTCCTCTCAGCTCAGAGTTAAGAGAGCAGCTGATGTTTTAATCATTTCTCAGGTCCTCATTGTGATGTACCGCCACCCCTGCGTTATCTAATTGTCTCTGGCCAGGCTGATCGGCCTCCGTCTGGAATGGTAAATGAACTTGTGATGAGGACGCCATAAAGTGAAGCGTGTCTGTTTGGTGTTTTTGTCTGCATATTAAGATGAGGAAATTGAGATGTGTGTGTTGGCATTGCCTCGTTCTGCCAGTAAAATTAAAAGCTTGCTCTCATCACACAGCAAATGCTTCTGCTTGAAATTATCACATCCATTTTTTTGCTGTAATGACAAACCAACCTACTAAATACAAATTATTAAATTTTCCCCAAATGGAGGAATTCCCAAATCCTCAAATTCATGCGACCAAAGCACCCTAAATTTCATTTTCTTTCCAGTGATCCTGATTGAATGCAAGCCTACTTTTACAAAGTCAGCCGTAGCAAGTCCAAGGTCAAATGTTGCAGTTCATAATAGTTGTCCTTATGGGTAAAGTGGTAGACTATATTTTTTTTCTTTCTTTGCTACTTCCCACACGCAAATGGCAAGAAATGGCCTTATTAGTGGAGCACTAGGTAACCTCATGGACATACAGCAAATATGGCCCGACGCTGGGAGGTTTTAGTCGTCAGTCTGATTCATCGGTTACCTTTTCCTGTCCTCTCAGTAGGTGGCCTTGTCAGTCCCCGTTATCATGTGCATTTGATTTGGCTTTTGGAAAGACCCACCATAAAAAGAAAGCATGGCTAAAGCAAAAGAACCTGCATCCCTATGCTTCCCAATGCCCACAGGCTAAAACCTATTGCCCTACTCCCTCCTCATCTCCCATTTTTTTATGACAACTCTACCCCGTTGCCTTTTTGAAATTTCATTGCCTGGCTTGAAGGCGGAAAGTTAAGAAAAAAAGCTATAAGTCTATTGTACTCTCATCACAATTCCAACCCCTTGCCAATTGAGAGTTGTGAGATTTGTTCCCGGGAGACTGGCAGTGGGGAGTGGGACTAGAAGAGTCCTTTTTGTGGTTTACAAATGCTGGAACCTATCCCAGCTAAGTAAGGGCACCAGGCGGGCAACACCCTGAATCGGTGGCCAGCCAATCGCAGGGCGCAACCAATTATAGCTAGGGGCAATTTAGACTGTTCAACCAGCCAACCCTGCATGTTTTTAGAATATAGGAGGAAACCAGAGTACCAAGAGAAAACCCATGTAAACCCAGAGAGAACATGCAAACTCCATAGAGTCAGGACCCTAACCCTGGAATCGAACCCTCGAACAGTGTCATGCTGATGCGCTAACCACTCGTCCTAATTTTATTTCATTGAATAATGTGATGTCAATTGACATAAAACAAGTTCAAGTGGACTACGACTGTCTGGTTTGCTCCCTACACACCTTCTTCCGTCTGTTGTTAATTAATTATTGTCATTGAGTTAATGCCTTCTTGGAACTTCTTGGAACATTTTCTTCCTCTTGGGTAACTTAGGTGACTTATGTGAACACTTGGACAGTTTTGCCTCCTATGTACACAATATGAAATTGGATAGGAAGACAGTGAAGTATTGGTATAATATGCTAATATTTCTTTCAATGCTATCCTGGCAGCACAGTTCTGGATATAGTACAGTTTTTGAAGATTATAAAGGGGGTGTTGCATTATGTCCACCTAAAAAAAGACAAAAGGCGATTCAGTATCAGCATGAGATGGGGGGGGGGGGGGGGGTATGATTATATTTGTAAGATGGATCAATGCAATTTTACAGAGTTGATGGACATGTATGTGGACGGAGGGGATGGGGGGGGGTGGTCTTAACCTCACTCACTGTGCCGATGAGAAACTGGGAGAGACAGATCACTAGACGTGTGACGGACAGGAGATACTTCAGATCACTCAGCACAGATTTAAAGTAACAGAGAGACACATTTGGGTATCAAAAAATATATATAACTGTAAAAAGACTGAAAAAAAACCCAGGAGAAATTTCCTGTTATTTTAATAACTTATGTATCTTAATTATATCAGCAAGAGTCACTCTTAATAATGAATGCATTATTGATCTCCACCAAAACTCCCACACCATGCTAGAAACAACAGATGTTAAAGTTAATCCAGCCAATATGCTGAGAAAAACGATGTTTTTTTTTTGATATTTCAAACATTAATTTATGAACAAAATAATAAGATAATATTCAACACATTAAAGACCCCTTTTCTCCCTTATAATATTTTGAGTAAAGTTGCTATCCAAATTCTTACCACCCCTTCCAAAGTTGCAACGTTATTGTTTAAGAGAAAAATGCATTGCAACATTCTAAACCGTCATTTATTGATTATTTGGGGCTTTCAACTAATACACCGTAGTAACGTTAACTAATTAAATGTTAAACTTGAGAAAGAAAAAAAAAATCCGTTGTCATTTATTCACAAATGCTGCTCTCTAGTGGTGGTAGAAAGAATAGCATGTAGCATATTTACATTCTCATTTCTCCATCCTTGCAGTGGTTTTCTGCGAGTAGGAAAGACGACTCCGGCCATTCAGTAATGTTATAGTTTGACCAACAGAAGGCAGCAGAGTTTGCTTTTCTTTTTCTGCTTTTCTGCTTTATTAGTGCTTGGAGACAATTCAACAACCCTGAGACAACCCTAGATACTAAATTAACAAATTTTAATTGAGAAAAGTTTTAAATTTAATTTGAATTGGGACAGCAAAAATGCGTTACTACTGCAAGTGTTGGTGCTAAACTAAATATACATAAGTATTTAGCTATGTGTTGATTGCAATCTTTTTAAAGGCAGAAGGGCTTCACTTATTTCTAATTCACTTTCCAATGTTTTGGTTTTCAACAGTAGTTGATAAATGGTGTTTTGAATCACGTTGTCCAAATTCAACGAATTAAAATCAAACATCTAATATGCTTGTAAAATGATAAAATTAATAAAATGATGCAGTAGTTTTTAATAAGTGAAAACAAACATTTATTTGTTTCCATATTTTCTCTATGATTGAGCAAATTTCTGAACATGAAAACATTTTTTAAAAAGGCAGTTCTGAGCCCACCTGCTTCAAAACAAGAACTTGGTCATTAATTTTGAATGGCATTGGGATAAATATGGCCAAGCAACTTGAGGGAAAATTGTTCAGTATGCTTGTCTCTTTGTTTTTCCACGTTTGGAGTACACGGCAGTTTCCATGGCAACAGAGGCTGCCATACTCAAATCTGTAGCGATGGCAAAACAAAGGGTCAAGATGAGACAGATAGGCGGGTGGCGGAGGGGCGCGGGGGGTGTTGTTATGAAGGCATTTTCATCATCATGGCATTGACTACCTAATTGGACCTTAGTTAAACAATAGCAATACCTTGAAATGTCTTTTAGTATATAAAACCACTTTATTCATTTTCACACACAGAGATTGCAAGTTGGCACGTGTACATATTCTGGCTAAAAATAGTATGTATAATGACCCAAGAGCCCTTTAATTGGCTGGCCACCAATTCAGGTTTTTTTTTTTTAATGACAATGAAAACAAAATTCTAGTGGATTGTTTTTATCACAAAATATATGCTTTGCATCACTGCATAACTTATACTGACAGATTTTCATTCAAAATACTAAAGCACGAGTCATTTAATAATAATAATTTGGACCGATTACAGAATTATTTACACTTGAAATAACCTTTTAGAGTAGTTTTCAACACAACATAGTATAAATCATTATGATAAAACCCACCAAAGTAATTTTTCTTACTTCTGTTTTTAGTGTGTATATTCCGGGAGAAATTAAAGTGCAAAATAATACAGAGGTAAGTGTACTCAACTTTGTCTTTGTTTATTGTTTTTTATTTTCTTTGAATTAATCTCTTGGCTTCGACTTTACATTTTCAAGCCTTAGGGAAGTGTGGGAGCAAACTGCAAAATTAATCTTATCTGGCTCAAAAGTGCTTGAAATGGACAAGCGGGTCATCGGTGACGATCTGTAGGTTGTACTTGCCAGACCTTTTGAGCTGTCATGGTGACAGTGACAAGACAAAGCAGCTACTTATGCAGAAGTTCCTTGCCTACTAAGCTGAACAGCATTGCTCTCAAAAGATACCAAGAGCCTACATACACCTAGGTGTGAATGAGGTCACTCTTGATACATTTTCCTGACTTCTAGCCACTAAACATTTCTGCACAAAGTACTCCAACATGAAAGCAAGTCATGTCATCTTTTTTAATTTTTTTATAAATAGGAACTAGGAAAATAAATGCCAAATTGTTCATGGAGCTATTATGCTGTGATTCAAACCAAGAAAATTCCTGCGCAGTCCAAGCATTGGCCTTGGCTTGCTTCACGTGATCAACACCAGATGATCTGATCTGACCTTGATCCGCAGCCATTTTATTCTCAAGATCATGATAATTTAACACGGTGCAACATTAAAAACAAATTTACCAATATGGAACTGTCTAAATTTCAATGTAATTGTTCAAAACTCATACAAAAAAAAAAAGAAACATGTCAACCAGTCTCCCTATTCTGCTACCGGTTGTTTCATAGTGAACATGCTGTCTGCTCATTTTTGTGTCCGTCACTCCGACCAGTTGTAATTGACAAATTCAGGGTGTCCAGTCCATGTTTTGCTTTAGTAGGGGATGTCATAAAAAAATATTAATATTTTTCTGTCACTCGTGAATTTGCTAGATGTATTCCATGTGTGTATATGCATCAATCCTATGAAAACCGGACTTAAAAAAGAGAAGTCGGCCTTCTATCAGCTCTTCTTCATATCCTATATTCAGCCTGTCGTAGCACTTGTTTTTCCATAGAGTGGAAAAAACATCAATGATGACAGATTTAAAAAAATAATAATAATAATTATTGGCTGGGTGGAGAATCATGTAATCGCGGTAACTTCTCATCAATTCTCATCTTTACAGACTCAAAGTCCCTGCAATGTTATAAATGTGTGTGTGTATGGGGGGTTGATTTAATAAATAATTCTTTAGGTATTATCTGTCAAGCACACCAAATAATATGTAGCTAATGTGAATATTCTTGATCAATTTGTATCCACAGAAAATGTCCAGTGGAATTTTTAAAGAAAAATCCTTGCAGAAGACACGCCCACCCTGCGTCTGTCAGCACTTTTTCCCCCCTCAAAGCACTCCACCATCCTTCCTCCCTTTCCTTCCCAGCCACCCAAGCAGCATCCATCCCCAATAGCATCCAGCCTCCCCCCACATCCCCCGCCCGCTTCTCTCCTGCCACACGTCTTCCTCGCAAACAATGCGGTGCGGCCCCGTGGCTGCGTGTGTACTCCGGCGTCGACACAAAAGATCATTTTGGAAATGAGGAGCGACTGCTTTGATTTTTCCACGCAAACAGGCAGGAGCATCAAGCGTGCGTCATGGCTGGGATTTTTTGACCATCATGACTGACTGGTGACAAAAGAAAGCCGTTTTTTTGGAAGGAGAGAGAATCATGCCGGTCCGGAGGGGTCACGTGGCGCCACAGAACACATTTCTGGGGGTCATAATTCGCAAATTTGAGGGACAGAGTAAGTACTCTTAATTAAGACTTCTTGCATTAAGATGCAAAATTGGATTTACATAAAAAACAAAAGCCTGTTTGTGCTATTTGATTTTCTTGTCCTTTTTAAACTCTACTGCACAAGCCAAAATTATTTTTTTTATGTTGCTTGTATTGCCTAGAAAGAAAACATGCTAGCTATTAACAGTGTATTTTTCAAAATGGAAAAAATATTCTGTGGTTTAGGGCTGCAAAATAGGTAATCCTGTCATAAACATATCAATGTCCCGAAAAGTTGTTGTTCTATGTGATGGTAGCCTTGTATGAAATGCAAAAGGTACTGTTTATAGAATTCCTCATATTACCAATGTAATCATTATCATAATCCTCGTCTCATATCCCCACATGGCTGGTTCAGCCAACCATTTATATACATATATTAATTATTGTTTCTAAATAGGCTATATGGTGGGAATGTGGTTAGCCTCAGAGTTGCGATATTGAAGGTTCAACCTCTGGGGAAACCTTCCAACATTCCCTTGTGGAGTTTGAATGTTCACCCTAGGCCTGCATGGGTTTTCTCTGAGTATTCCAGATGTTGAACCAAATAAAAACTATTAAATTGATACCGTTACATCTAACAGTGTTGTAATAACGACCAATTCATCTTTTTTTTGTTGCCAGACAAGAAATTCATTATCGCCAATGCTTGCGTGCAAAATTGCGCCATCATCTACTGCAACGATGGATTCTGCCAGATGACCGGTTTCTCTAGGCCCGATGTCATGCAAAAGTCGTGCACCTGCGACTTCTTGCACGGACATTTCACCAGTCGGTACGCCATCACCCAAGTGGCCCAAGCCCTACTGGGCTCGGAGGAACGTAAAGTAGAGATCATGTACCAACGGAAGGATGGTAAGTGGCCCATGTTAACTTAGTCTCTAACTCTTTAAGTACATTGCTTTGTTTGTTTGTTTGTGTATATACCATTTGCTACTCAGAAAGCCACTTTTCTTTTTTCCTCTTTTGTTTTTATCATATAACCAATGTATGCATTGTCTATTCTTCCTTTTTAGATAGCACTTAATACTCTGAGCAAAACCTTATCATGTCATTCAAGACATGAATTAGTTTCACTGGATTGCTTTTACATTCCAGCGTTATTGAAATGACCTGAGTTTGAAGTGACAGAGTCACTTTTTCAGGAATCATTTGTTGGCATGTTTCTATATGACAGGTAGGTTATTTTAAACTCAATTATCTGTAGGAAAGCGACACGGTTCCCGTGAGGAACGTATCCCATCCTGCCACCCTACAAATGCTACTGGCTTCCCTCTCGGGTCTTGTCATTCGCCCCTTAATGAGCTGCTCACTGTGTAGCTAGGCATCATCCATCCTGGAGTGAGTAAGGACTACCAAAGAGAGATTGATTTCATCCCCCACCCGTACAGATTTTATCATTTATTCATAGTACATTGTATCATGTTTCATGATTAAAGTTAGGAGAATCACTCTTCCTAGCAGTGCCCTAGTTGAGCTAATAGCTTTAGTTGGAATTTCTTTTCAATTTATTTATGCCTTTAATAAGGAACATTTTAAAGTTTAATTTTGTAAGAACCTATCTACGCATTCACTCTTTGAAAATCCACAATTGTTCTATTGTAGCATGAAAAAAGACCCATTAGGCCCCGTTGAGACCGAGAACAAAAGTGACATCTTTTATGCTTTTATTGTTGATGTCAAAGCAGTGTTTTTTTCATGTAATTTTCAAAAGAAAAAAAATTGTGGAGATTAAAAGATGATTTTCTTCAGAGCTTGATTGTTTACTCTAAACTGTAACATTAGAACTAGTCATTCATTCATTTATTTTCCATGCTGGTGGTGCTGTAGCCTATCCCATCTAACTAGATGGGATACACCCTGAATTGGTTGCCAAATCACAGGGCACGCTTTACTAAAATCAGATAACAATACATAGTATACATTTTAGTAGACAAAATCAGCTATATCCGACACAACCACCAGCACAACACACACACACACACAGTCAATGGGAAGTAGTTGAAGGTACAAGACCCCATCTTCTGCAGTATTGCCTGTCTCCTGCCAACGAGAACACTTCATAACTCCTCTATATCTAAGGAATGTTAAGCATGTGCTACATATAAGTCCAGTATCATTGAGGATTAGCTCTTTGGTGCATTATCGCTCAACACATGCGGTTGCAATGCAACATGATCAAAACACATGTATACAATACGCCTTGTTCATTAAAATTTTGATTACGGCATTACCATCAAATGATGTCAAAATGTGTAGACTGTCATTGACAAATTTGATGTGAAAAGACGGCAGGAATCTTAACTTAATGGGGATCCATCAAATTGACCATTTGAAGACCTTTACAGCTGTTTTTTTGTTTCAAATTGTTTGTTAAATTACCTTTTGGGTGATGCACCACACTTGATTATTTTGTCTTCTGAGGTTTATAGACCACTTTAACAATTCTATCTTCTTTTTTTGTGGATGGGAAAAAGAAAATGACAATCTTCTAGTTGCAAACTAAAAATGACTTATTAATATACCCTCCATATCTTGGTGACAGTGATGTAAACTTGGGGCCATAACCTTGCTTAGCTCATCAGAATCAAGGCTCCTTAATGCATAAATCAATTCATCGGTGAAGTATTAAGACATTAAAAATGTATAATTCTTAAATTGAGAGCTGGACTAACCTATCATTAGGGAATGTTCTTTATTATCTTGGCCATTTACATTGTCGATTATTAAAAAAGGTATCAAAACTATGATGGACACATGGAATAATGTACTTAACAAAAAGGTTCAAGAAGTTAAAAACGTGTTTTATATTCTAGTTTTCTAACCACCATTTTTTATGATTACTTTTTTGCACACTCTCACACTGAGCTTCAGGAGATAGTCGATAAAATGGTTGTCGCTTCAAAGGTATACCTTATCAAAGGGGAATTTCTTGCAAGGTTTGGAGCATCATATTTTTTGGGGCCGCCAGATTGCTAAGAGTCGATTCATAAATTGAGGCAGAGTGAGCTATAAATAACCTCCTGGCGACAGTAGACGAGCCTGGTTTGGCTGTGAAGATCTTATTTACGTGTCCATTTTTAAACTAGATAGGAAGCAGAAATCTTTCCAAGCTTTAAAAGCCATAAATAAAAATATGGAAAAAAACATTGCCAGAAATTAAATATGAAAGGTTCTCACTTTTTCCAATGAAATACTTTTTCTTTTTGGAGGTCAAAGAATGACAAACCAGCAAACCTATGTACTTTATTTGACCTTTAAAAAAAAAAATGAAATACACAGTGTATAGAATTAAATCCACGAGGTATATTGAAGAGAGATTTTGCTTATCTTTCAACTTACAACACACATGGATGGAGGAATCTCTTAAAAGTCCAATATTTGTAATTGTAGTAGTAACACGTGATGAATTGTGGTTTAAATGGCAGTTATTTCATTCTTTTTTGTTTAGGTTCAAAGTTCTTCTGCGCCACACACATCATCCCGATGAAGAATGAAGAGGGTGTGGTTATGATGTTCATTCTTAACTTTGATAACGTTCTGGATGTGGGCAGCAGTGACTCACTGGAGAAGCTATACCACGCCTACCCGTCCAAAGCCGACCAACGTAAGTGAAAACATAGACTATCCGCTCAGAAATGGTCTAGCGAAATAAGATGATTTTGCAACAACATAATGATATTTCATGCAAATGTAGTTTGCCATCCATTGAGATGGCAAGAACTTGGATTAGTTCATTCTCATGAGGATTCTGAAATTGCTTCCTTCAGTTCCTGTTTGGCAGTAGATAGCCACTTACCCTTGTAGATCTTTCATTAAGAGCACCGTCTCCTCAATCGAATTAAGGTCTGAGGCTGATGACGATTGATCGCAAATTTGCAGCCACGGCTTCAACGGCATTTTGTATTGTGTGAGTTGGAATGTTGTCTAGCCTGGAAAACATTTCTCCATTGCAGATGACACAATTTTACGCATAAGTTTGTAATTATTTTTGGTCATTCTTACCCACTGTTTTGCATTAACCCTAGGATGTTAATTTGGTCTATTTCTCTAGGTAAAAGGCGGTTCTTCCATTTCCGTTTGCCCGTTTTATCACTTTTGGGCATTAACAAGCAGTCGCTGCCTCAGGAAGACCCTGACGTGACAGTGGAGTCTCCTTGCCACAGCATTGAGTCCGTGGCAATGTGCGACGAAAACCCAGCCAATGCCCCTGAAATCTGGAATCCCTCGAACCCCAATGACAACAACACCCTCATCACCCCAAGCTTCTGCTCCACACCCGTGTCTTGTCCATTGGATCACACGTCACCCAAAGCTCCTTGGGACAGATTACACCAAGCCGATGCTGCGACCCAGAGCCAGGTGGACACAGTGATTGTTTCTCCATGCATCCCAGGCCTCACTCCAACTGCATCCAGGGAGAGTGTATGTAGTATCCGAAGAGCCTCTTCTCTCTACAACATGGATGGTTTTAGATCCAACTCCAAAATGGACTTCAGGGATCCACACGCCAGTGAAGGTGAGGTTCTCTCCACTAACCATGCAATGACTTAAATGGTAATTTAACACCATTTTTTGTGCTATTACAAGTCAAACTACGGCACTCTGATTTAACATACTATGACGAGCATTACTATTTATTGATTTTGCGATGGTTGGAACAGAATCAGCCAGTTTTGGATTCAAACATGTCACCAATGTTCCCTCTAATTTTTCGTGTAAAACATGCTGTAAAACATGAAAAATATTAGAGTGGACAGAGCTACTGCCACTGGCTGCCGCGTAAACTGCGCCATCATGGGGTAAGGGGTAAAAAAAACTCATTCTGTCTGTATACGGGCCTTGTGATTAACTTACAATCATTCCACATTATACTGCTTTTCGCTCGATGCGAGCTGGGCTACGGCGCCAATTCCCGTCACCTTTATCAAGATATATTATACAGAGAGAGGGTTTCAATGAAGTTCTCGCTACTCCTCTCAGCTCATGTCTCTCTCAATCAGTTCTTTACTCGCTTTTGGGATCCTGAAATGCGTTTGGTTGGTTGCTCTCTGGTAAATTGAATAAAAACAGTCGCACTTTAAATCCAAGTTGTCAACCTCGGATTTTGAGAGGGTGAAGAAACTGAGACGGTAATCTGCTTTTTTTGGTCTCATAGATTTGCTACACAAAAGTAGGGAAGTTAAGACCTGCTTAAAAGGATTTACAATTCGAGTCGATTTACCATTTTAAAGCCTTGAATTGAGAAGGTCAGCAGTGAAATTACCATCGGGACACCACATACTTTGAATTGAGAAAGCCAGCAGTGAACTCACTAGTGATACACTAGGTACTTTAATCCTTTAAAGCCCAAACCACAAAATAAATGACAGCAAATTCTTCAAGCTTTGCCTTGAATTAACGGTAGAAAGATGCTGAACATGGAGACACCCGGAGGAAAGGAGGAAGAACAGAAAGGAAATGCATGGATGCAATTACACAAGTCAAGTAGTTAACTGGAGATTTCAGTGGAATTTGTGGGAAAGAATAATTTACTGCAACAACCTCGCTGTTACAACCATTTAAATCATTCTGAGATGTCACTTGACTTTACAGATGGCCATAAAATAATCAGCAAAAGACAGTAAAAGTAATGAATATTATTTAGGAGAGCCGTTAGGGTAAATTCATGTCATATCCAATTTTCCAAAATTGGAAAACAAAAGGGTTCTTTGTCTCACTTTACCTATTCTTGTTCCTCAACGCCTTCTCTGATATTATTTCCGTCATCAAAGAAAATAGTAGCAATATCAAAGGTACCAAAGGGAAGCTTCTTGCATTTCCAATGAATTATTTCTGACACATTTGTTGCTTAACACGGATCAAGTGCACAATTAAAGCAAGCTTGCTACACAAGAGGCGCTGAATGGAAATCATTGATTACATCACGTTTGAAAAAAATGAATGAGATTTGGTCACATTGTCATGATGATGATGAGGATGATGATAATGGGGCATACACACCTCACCAGTATAGACCGAAATGGAAAAAAAATCCTCATCAAATGTAATGTAACCAGACTGGCAACCAAAAATAAAGATAATTCTTTGGCTGATAATGACATATAAACAATGCCAATCTACTTATTTGGACCACATTACCTCATTTTAAGGTTTATAGCGAATTAAAGGGATATACTGTAAATAATTACGTATTTTTAGATGGTAATAATATGATACTGGGCAATTAAGGTTACTTTTTTCCCCCTTTACCTCTAGTTCCCAGCACCTGGATGCCTAGTGGTATGGCTTAAACTGGTTCCCTTGAAGTGCATGTGTCCTCACGTGGCTTGAAGCTGTACATGCATATTTCATCCTCAGCTGTCTGTTCCGTTGCCCTCAATCACTGTATTGTATGGACTTGTCAGGGTCAGGGAGCGGGTGGGTGGACCATGTGACTCGTCTCTGTCTGCCGGTGTTCACTTCTAGTTATTCATGTCAGTGTGTGACGCCCTTTTTAAAAAAAAATGCAGGTGAAGTCCTGAATATATTAGCCACGTGTAAACACTGCGATTCCTTGATTTACAAGTGTTATTCATTCCAACACCATTATTGCTTATTTAATCAATATTTGTTGCTCTCAAAAATCAGAGAATTAGATTTTTAATACCTTAGATGAAAAACAATAATAGGTTGTATTAAAACATATTGTAAAAACATAGCAAGAGTGCGGAGGAAGCGAGTTTGGCTGTTCGGCCATTTTCTACTGTAAACAGATGGTCGAAACTGCATGCGTTTCTTTTAACACGTCTCCTTTTGTTGTTTTTCACTTGCGATGTGGCTAATTTCAATCTCGCTCGTGATTAAATCTGCAAAGAAACAACGGCCAAGTGACTATTTGTAATTGTAAAAATGGCAATTGGGGCACTTGAAACTCAAGGTACCCATGTTTACTCAAGATTTGGATGCGTATGTTGTGTAAATGTCAGTGCTGTGACAAAAATATACAGTATGCTCCATCTGTATTGACATGTGATGAAACAAACACCATGCTTCACTGCATATGTATTAAATTCATATGTATATGAACACAAGACTGCCTTATAACATCCTTTTTCATTTTTTCAGGTCCTCTCATCCAGATAAAATCAAGTATGCTCTGCTCTACCTCTGACTCCAACCTAAGCAAGTACAGCACAATCAACAAGATTCCCCTCATCACGCTTAACTTCTCGGAGGCCAACATTGAAAAGAAATGTCCCTCACCCCCTTTGTCTGAGAAAACCGTTATTGCTTCTAAGGTCAAAGACCGCACGCACAATGTCACGGACAAAGTCACACAGGTAAGATGTTGGAAAAAAAACACACATGAGTGTAACATAGCCCACTACAGGCTGAAGCACTAGCTAAATTGTAACCAACAGTAACATTAGGTCCGATTAAGTGGCAATTTGGTACAAGTAAAAATACATAAACTCTATACAGTAACTATTGGCAAGGGATAGTGACTCCCCGATTAAGTGGTCAGCCCCCTCTTTTCACACATGCCTTAACAGCTGTGTCATCAGAGTATTTCTGGACATGGCATGCCGTAAGCCTATAGCTATGGTCAATTGTGTACAGTGTGAAGAAAAAGGGAGACAATATTGTCCTCTGTGGCATCCTAGTTTTGCACATAAGGTCTTGTGAGACATCTACCCCACACTACAGCCTGTCATTTAGATGTCTACTTGATAAAAGTAGGATTCCCTACCATCTATTCCATCTTCTCTGTTCAACTCCGAGGCTGGATGCGTGTCAACAGCCATTGTAAAATAAAATCAACCTCATATATATGAAGTTGCATGCACAAATGAACAAAACAAGAATCCAATGCAACTCTACTATGAGAAAGAACTTTCTTTTTTGGTTTTTATGGTCAAGCATGGTCATAATCATCTTTCACCCCATCCAGGTTCTTTCCCTTGGTGCTGACGTGCTGCCCGAATACAAACTCCAGTCCCAACGCATGGACCAGTGCACTATTCTTCACTACAGTCCCTTCAAAGCTGTGTGGGACTGGCTCATTCTGCTCTTGGTCATCTACACGGCCATTTTCACCCCTTACTCTGCAGCTTTCCTCCTTAACGACATCGAGGAGCAGAAGAGACGAGAGTGCGGCTACTCTTGCTCGCCGCTTAATGTGGTGGACTTGATGGTGGACATCATGTTCATCGTAGACATTCTCATAAACTTTCGGACCACCTATGTCAACATCAATGAGGAGGTTGTGAGCCACCCTGGCAAGATAGCCATTCACTACTTTAAAGGTTGGTTCCTCATAGACATGGTTGCCGCCATCCCTTTTGACCTGCTCATCTTTGGATCGGGATCTGATGAGGTGAGCTGCTAAGTTCATTCGTATTTCAATATGTGTATCGCATTTGACAATGACATCACGTATTTGCACTACTACAAACAGACAATTACATGTCATGTCACCACGGCAAAGTTAGTGTGAAAACCGAGTATAAATGGAGGAACACCATAGTTTTTTATTTATTTTTTCTTTTTATTCTCCATCAGTGTTATTGTGAGTGTGATAGGCTATGTCTATATTGCTTGCGACTGACTGGCAACCAGTTCAGGGTGTACTTGGCCTCCAGCTCATAGTTACTTCAGGTTTCAGCAAGAATAATATTACCACTGATGTATTCAGGAATGGCAAATATTAAATGCTGTGACCGTGACATTTTGATTCACGAGTCAATGTGATCGTTTACAGGTAAATTGTAAATGCATCACGGCTAAATTGAAAATGGTTGCAAGTAATGTAGTAAATCAAATGTGCTCATTTGGCTTTTGACCCCAGCTAACAGTTTCATGTTGGATAGCTTTTCATTTGGCGGGTTGGTTCATGGCCAGGCCCAACCAAGGCCTGGTCAAGTTGTAAAAAGAGACATTTAATGATGCCGAGAGGCGCATTGCGTCCGGGTCAAATGGGCAACTTCAAGTGCGTGAAGAAGAGAGATGGCTATTTTTTACCTCCTACAAATAGAAATGCATGTTTTACTGCTTTAAAATCAAATGTTTGTTGCTTAGTGCTGAAACTGGGTTTATTTTTGAATCCACTGTAGTAATGGCTGCTAGAGTTGCTTAGAAACCATTTTGCAATCTTTTTTCGGCACTGATAATCACGTGGCAAACTTTTCTAACCCATTCTAGATCATTTAGTCGATGATGGGGTACCTGTTTTTATAATGCATTTCTCAAACCTTTCTATCAGTAATGCTTAAGTGAAACTATCTTTACAGTCATGATTTTTCCTTACAACAATGCAAATGTTTTCTCTTTTCCATGCACATAGTCGTGAGGGTTTCCGTAAAAATGTCAATTACGTTTGTATATTGACATATCTGTAACATAATATTATACAAGTTGTAGATCGACTGGACAATGATCAATTTTTTCACTGTCCTTGTTTTGCATTGCAGACCACCACCCTAATTGGTCTTTTAAAGACAGCCCGCCTTCTGCGCCTGGTACGCGTTGCACGCAAGCTGGACCGTTACTCGGAGTACGGCGCCGCCGTGCTTATGCTGCTAATGTGTATTTTTGCACTCATCGCTCATTGGCTGGCCTGCATCTGGTATGCCATCGGCAATGTAGAGAAACCTTACTTGGAGCACAAGATTGGCTGGTTGGACAACCTGGGTCTCTCCATAGGTGACTCACTTGTTAGTTATATTTCAAGAAACCTTTAACATTTCATAAATGCTATCATTTTCCACTCTAGGGAAAAAATATAACTACAGTGACCCCAGCTCAGGTCCGTCTATCAAAGACAAGTATGTCACCGCACTGTACTTCACCTTTAGTAGTCTGACCAGTGTGGGCTTTGGCAACGTCTCCCCCAATACCAACTCTGAGAAGATTTTTTCTATTTGTGTCATGCTCATTGGATGTGAGTGACTTTCATGGCAAAAATATGTTTTTGTTTCTTTCTGAAATGCTGTCCAAAACCTTTACTTGACTTGGCTTTGTGTTTTTTTCTTAGCCTTGATGTATGCCAGCATCTTTGGGAACGTTTCCGCTATCATCCAGAGGTTGTATTCCAGTACGGCCCGCTATCACCTGCAGATGCTTCGCGTCAAAGAATTCATCCGCTTCCATCAGATTCCAAACCCGCTTAGGCAGCGACTTGAGGAGTATTTTCAGCATGCCTGGACATACACTAACGGCATCGACATGAACATGGTATGAGGGAAGCGCTTTAGTTTTACTGTGGCATGCAATTTACACCTATAGGCTCTTGGTTGTAGTAAGATACCTGATCTTGTCTTTATATTGAGGGTGAATGTTTTCTGACATCTAGTCTTGGCTGTTCTTGGCTGTTACTCAAAGTCATATAGGGTAGAAATACATCTTACCCACGTCAATTGATAAAGTATCATTTCAGCATTTTTCTAAGCAGTGTCGGACATCCTTATGTAGAAAATTTAATTTGGGTGAGTTTCCATGGGGAAATGTTATAACCAATTATGTTTATGAGGGATCGTTTCAAAAAATAAGTGCTGTGTAAAGCACACAGTGGACAGTGACGTTAAAAGTTGTGTTTGATTTCTACTCCGTGTCTCACATGCAGTCTCTGGTCAGTATGTAAATCCAGGCTAGAGCTGGGCACTAACACCTTTTATTCCAAGAAAGTTGATTAGAAAAGATAATAATACCCTGGGTTTCATTTTAACATCTGTTTAATGAACTGCATTCCAAAAAGTCAATGTTGAAAGCAATATTGTTGATAGTAGTTTGTCTTTTTCATGTCTGCCTCATGCCAAATGGAATGATTGGACCACTCTGGTAAGAGCAGGAGGTACATGTGTACAGTTTATTAATGCTGCTATTGTTGATATTATGTTCCAGAGAGTGACTCAAGTTTCAAGTTTTCTTTTTAAACATCTTTATTAGCATGATTCTGACATGAATCCCAACTAGTAAAATAGTTTGATAAGGTAATTAGGTTATATGGCTCAATTCACTATTCTAACAAATAGCAAGGCCACACAAAAACACAAGCAAAAGTCAGTCAACAAATATTTCAACAAATGGTGGAAAAACAATAACAAACTAAATATTAGGCCATATCAGTCATCTCAAATAAACACATCAACGTGTTTAAACACACCCAATACAATAAAATATAGCTGACATTTGCAGTTAAATATTTTCAAGTTGTTAATGAAATTAGATTTGATTAAACGTACGTAGAAAATTCACTTTGCTTTGTTGTTTTCAACAAAGAATAAATGAACATGTGGATATTGTCACAAGAACACTCGGAATTTTCGCACATCTTTGCAGAGAACGTAAAAAAAAATAATAATACAGCAAATACTACATTAGCTCTGAACACAAATGTGTGTTTTTAGGTCCTAAAGGGTTTTCCAGAGTGCCTACAGGCAGATATCTGCCTTCACCTCAACAAGAGCCTCCTGCATGGCTGCAAGGCATTCTGCGGCGCTAGTAAAGGTTGCCTCCGGGCCCTGGCCATGAGGTTCAAGACCACACACGCACCCCCTGGAGACACACTGGTTCACAGCGGGGACGTGATCAGCATGCTATATTTTGTCACCCGTGGCTCCATCGAGATCCTCAAAGAAGATGTTGTTGTTGCTATATTAGGTAGGTCTCAAACTATTATAAGGCGTGTGACAAAATAGCTCATCGGTGATCCGTGTCCTCTGCAGGCAAGAACGATATCTTTGGCGAAATGATGGACCTGTACGCCAAACCAGGAAAATCGTGCGCTGATGTGCGGGTGCTGAGCTACTGCGACCTGCACACTATCCAAAGAGAGGAGCTCTTGGAGGTTCTGGACATGTATCCAGAATTTGCTGACCATTTCCTCGCCAACTTGGAGCTGACTTTTGACCTCGGTGATGAAAATGAAAAGGTAGAAAATAGATCCAAATTAATGTAAAAAAAAAAAAAACTGGAGAAGAATTGGCTAATCTGTAACAATTGCTACAGGCAAAGAATGAATTTATTGCATACTGGAATTAATAACAGTTCATCCCATCCCAACTGGAGTTATCATTCAAAAATGTTTCCTTTATTTTATGAGTCAGAATATGGCAATACATTCGATTTCTCTGCTCTTTTATCAGATGCCCTCCCAAGAATACACCGATTCCAATATGGATGCTAGAGTTGGTCGAAGGAGAGAGTCAGGGATAAGGAAATGTTCCAATGGTTGGTAGTCATAATGAGTTTCCATCAATGGCAGCAAATTACTCAATGAACTCTTTATTTTAAATACATCTTGGTCATTCCTAGAATTGCTAATATCTACATTTTCTTTCATCAAGGGACTCATCAAAATGAATTCAGCACGCCACAAGGGGATGAAGACAAAGAGGAGGAGGTAGTTGAAGAGACAAACAAAAGCGATGTGGAAGAGACACCGAAGCCTTGGTCCTCCAGCACGCTGGGCTACCCGGTGGTAAAAGACCAACGCTTTGGCATTGACCCCAGCAGTTGTGAAGATGACAACCATGCAAAAGGTTAGAATGGTTTCTCAAATTTGACTTGCAAAGACCTGTTCATCAATCATTGCTAATGAGTCGTACTTACACAAAGATAACGAAAGTTTCGTAGACTTGTTAAAAGTGTTCAGAACAACTTGTTTCCAACAGAGCTCCTCAAAAATGACTGGACTTATGCTGGTTGTCACATGGAGGAAAAGCAATCGTCCTTGTTCCAGGCAACTGCAGGTGGTCAGAATGAAACTAATATGACGGACATCAGCTACGTGGAAGTGGAGCAAAGGCTCGACAGGCTGCAACAGCACCTTGACAGGTGCGAGAAGGAAATGAATGTCTTAAAAGGGCCCGCTGGGATATGATGTGATTATCCCAGCACAGAAATATCCAGTTTGATGTCATTTCATCACGCCCACAGGCTGGAATCGCAGATGACGGGAAGCATACAGGCCATCCTCCAGCTCCTCCAGAGGCCATCTACAGCGTTCCCACCTGCCTACAGTACCATACAGCCCAGCGAATCAGAGGCTGACCATCGGGTTGCAGCCGGACTCGACCAACCAGACGACTCCCAGAGTCGCTCGTTCGAAACCTCCATCTCTGGTAAGACAACACTAGGGATTCTCAAACAGCTTTCCAGGACCCCTTGCAAGGAGACTTTTTGAATATCTAAAGCTCTTTTTTTTTAAATCAATATGTAAAAATTCACTTTCAAATGTAAAATAGGAATCGGCACCATCCGTAGTGCCTTAATAATGTTGTTAAACATACTTTTAGTGGTAATATTCCCCCCTAAAAATGAAATAATACCAATGAAGCAGCTGTAGGATAGTTTGTAAAATTTATTGGCAGTTTACTACATTCATTAAGACAACAATCACCTGTTTCTGAGCAATTAAAGTGGTAAGACCGAAGATGAGTTTAGAGGCAGTGGTCTCAAACCGGTTCCACATAAGTCCGCAGTGGGTCCTGGTTTTTGTTCCAACCGATCCAGTGCCGACATTTTAACCAATCAGGTGTCTTTAAAATAAGTAGCACCTGACTCTAATTAACTAATTGCACTTGCAAAAGGTATCCTTGTTGGGTTGGAATGAAAACCTGTACCCACTGTGGCCCTTTGAGGACCGGTTTGAGACCACTGGAATGAGTCTAGTATGGTAATTATTTCTGGTTCAATGAAACCAAATCTCAAAGATATGCTTTGATAACAAAATTACATTGTTTAACTGACCAAAAACAAAAAAAACTTGCACTCCCAAATCTCATTGGAATTGAGTTATCCCCAAACCAACCCACCACCGACCATAATAGCCATGTTCAATAGAGAATTATGAAGCTAAGTTGAAGTTACTTACATGAATTCAATTCTAATTGATTCTCTTTTTCAGACCTGTTGCCCCAAAGAGATTGCACTCCACACAGAGACTGTGCCAGGTGTGACCACAGCTGTACTCACGCTGAGATTCCCACTGGGAAGCGTTCACAGTGTTGAACGATACCAGCGTTCCCCGAGGCCGTCTTTCGATAACAGTCCCAGCTGCTCGCCACCGTTGGGACTCCCTTGAACCTTTTCTGACCTGCAATTTCCTTAGTAGTTCCCCTCGCCAACACCCTTGAGATGTCCAAGGACATTTTCTGCACTTTGACTCAGGGTCGAAGAAATAGAATATGCAAAGGAAGGTACGTTATTTTACACGATATCTCTTCCCAGTTGTAATTTCAATATCTCCAATACATATATACAGCAGTATTTATTTTAGAGCCGCAGATATTGATGACATATTTCATATCATGGACGGATTTGATGAGTAATTTAACGCTTGATCACTTAATCAGATAGGTGGCACTTTCTGCAGTTACCGTCGCAATTTAATAACAGTAATACACAATACTAAAATATAAACGTTGTTTGATTTAAACTGTCAATTAGTCACATATAATCTTTGAAATAGAATTCACCAGTTTTTTTTAAACAAAGAATGTAGCACCAATAAAAAAATAACAACTCGGTGTAAAAAAAAAAATGTTGTGGAACCCAATACTGCCACCTACTGTACACACGATTGACGGCAGATTAGAAGCAACAATTAGGTGCTTGCTGCCACCTTCTGTACAAGAATGGGCACCACCCATTTCCTTAAGCACATTAAAAAAAACCCAATAGTCGGCAAAAATAGTAGATAATCAAACTTATTTTAATTTAACTCTCGATTTTTATGGATTAGTTGTTCCAGCCTTAATTTATATACTATAGAATGCACATGTACAGTATAATTACAGTCGACTGTAAATGTATTTGAAATACAACATTGGTAGTTATATAAGATATGCATGTTTTTTTTTTTAATTTTACTTTATTCTTATGAAGAGCGTATTTTTTGCTGTACCAAGTGAAGTCCAAATTGCTTTTCTATTTGTCTTCCTCACAAAGAATATCGGCTGAAATTCTTTATTGGGCATAACCACTTTTTATGTGCACAAAAGTTGAAACTTGCCAAGGAATTCCTTGTATATATTTCAGTGTGCCTACTTTATACCATATTGCCACAACAGACGTCCATTTCCAGTACAACCTTAAGTCTCATAACAAAAGACTAATGAGAGCAAGAATGTTGACCTGCTTTGTTAATGGTCACTGAACACGCTTTAGGATTATTATCACATCTATAAATCACTTACAGCCTGTCCTTTTTTGACACACTTTCTTTATGTTAAAGCAACAAGCCAAAGGTTCAAGTAAGTTTGTAATTGAAGATTAAACTCCTGACAAAATGTTCGGTATGATCAATTTCAGGTGAAAGCTTCTCTCTAAACCCCTCTGGTCTTAAGACCCTAAACGTTTTTATCGATTGGAGATTTTGCCGGCAAAATTGTATTGCCTCCCCATTTCCTGGTATTTAGTTTACGCCGTTTTATCACACAACCAATTGTGTATGCGTAAAAAAATTATTTCCTTAAGGGGAAGACAAAAAAAAACCCATCAAAGAAATGTTTGCTTTTTCTCCTCATTCCCTACTGCTAACAGAAAAGTGTATGAGATTATATGGGCATTTCTGCTTGTTGTGAAATTAATGGACACCTTTTGTAGTACAAGGTTACTCATGGATGTGCAAATTATTGCACATCTAAAAAAAAAGCTGTATTGATAATATAAATAGCACATTTTTTCATTTAGTGCTGGTCACGTTTAACTGATTGACTGCCATTGAGAGGGATAGACATCCAACCCAATTGAACTGGGAATTCTTGAAGTGTCTCCTATTGTCAAATTTATAACACAACAGAAGGGATTTAAAATTATATATATAAAAAACGTGATTGGAAGTCTATCATCATCGATGGCACTGATAAAAGTTGATGAAATGCATTATTTTGTTGTTTGCCAGCATGATATGCAATCCAATATTTTTCACATCTTATCTGAATGTTTGTGTTTAATGAAATTGAGCAAAATGTACAAGTACTCTTGAAAGATGCACAATTGTAAAAAAGTTAATAAACACAATGCATACATGATTCATAGAACTGTGATTAACAAAATAGAATCTCTTCTACAACATTGGTTAGATATTTAAATCTCTGGATATATATATATACACAGAGTGTGATGCAGGTTATAAAGATATTTTTAAATGACGAATTTGTAATAAGACAAATTGGTTGATACTTTCAGTTGATAATAAATGGCTATGACAGGGTAATAAGGCCAAAGAATGGGGGGTAAAATAGAACTAAGAGGTTAAAGGCATATTATTTGATTTTTTTTCTAGTACTATTAGTACAACTGTTCACGTAATAGTACTACGACTTGAATCTCATACTCCAGTACTTCTCTTTAAAATGGCACAGGTGTCTAAGAATCTTTTTTTTTCAAACCATAGATAACCCTTGGCTTAACACGTTTTTAAAATGTTACTATATGTGCACACCCAGATATAAGCAAATACATTCTTACAGTTATAGCAAGCTACACAGGCAACACGCTTACGCTTTGTTAATTCATCCAGAAGACTGACTGGCCATGATTTGTTTTGCTGGAAAGGGATCGGTCTGACAGAAATCCCTGATTGGCTCACCACAGTAAATTGGCCTCGTTACTCTGCCCACCAACCAGCAAGGATCAAATAGCCATTGTGCAGAGAATAAACTACAAAAAAAGAAAATGGACAATTTTAGAAATAATGACTAGGCATAATTTGGATGCTCGTTAAAATTCACTGAAAATTCTAAAAAGTAAAAACAAATGATCAACCTATATTTAGATATATGAATTTAAAAGTATATATATTTGCATATATATATAAAATAAATACATTTAAAGTTAATTTATTTAAATGTATTCCTGTCCCTGCTGCTAACAAAAATTGCAGTAACATTGTATAAACTTCAGGCTGAATTTTTTTCATAAGTTGAGAACCCTGCAGATGATAAGCCATGACCAAAGCAGTCCCTAAGAGAACCAAATTGAACAATGAAAACCAAAAGGGTTGAAACCTAATTGAACAACCAAAACAGTGACTTACATCATCATAAGCAAAGAGGACAGAACCTTGCTGCCTGGTATCTCTTCTCCTAAAATGATCTGCAATGGGAATGAATACAAATACATTTAGTTTAACATCTAATTTGTTTTACCACTACAAATGCCTCATTGCCATGTGAGATCGGTACCTGTAAGCGCACGGAGCTTGACACAGCAGGCCACGTAGTCGTCAAAGTAAATGCGCCCGCCTTTATTGTAGCGCTTGATGATGGCGTTCAGAGCCTGAGGACTGATTCGGTATCCTAGTAACCGTAACAGGAAAAAAAATTGACATTGGCACCAAGATTTAGGAATAAAATCACTTCTGTGACAGAGCTTGTTTCTTAAATAAATATCAAATCAAGTTTTGTCATTGAAATTAGTTAAATTTCCATGATATTTCTATTTTTTCTCTCTGCTGTGTATAGTAACCTAGATCCGATCTTGAATTATCTTAAGTCGCTCACCCATTGAGCTGATTGCCTGGGTCATCTCATGTGGTTCAACAGTACCACTCCTGTCCCGGTCAAACATTGTGAAGTTCTGCTTCCAGCCATTCAATGCCACAAACAGCTCCTTGAACTCATTAAAGCCCATCTTACCTGTAAAGTCCCTCTGGTGATGGATTTAGTCAAAGTGCAACAGTTTGATAATGTAGATTTACATCCCTTGATTACCCAAAGTGACAATGTAAAGGATACGTCGAGCATGGCGATCATGATTCTGCATGTCTCCAAGCTAAATGCTGCGACATAAAATCAAATAACAATATATTAAAAACCACCCTAGATTTGCATGGCTCAAAAAAGCAAGGCCACATACGGCTGTACGTTCCAGTGAATCCAGCTTGAGTTAAACACCTCTGCAACTCCACTGCATCAACCTCGCCATCCTGTACACAATCGATCCATTCTAATTGTACTTACGCCTGTTGATTAGTGATACACTTTGGCAAAGTGATAAATATACCTGTCCGGCAATGGCCGTGAAGAAACCCCACGCTGGGTCATTGACAGCAGAGCCTGCATTACCATATGCTGGATATCCTCCCCCATAAGCAGGGAAACTAGCACCCTGGGGCATTGGGCCGCCCATTTGGCCCCCCATTTGGCCCCCCATCGGGCCTGCCATTGGTCCACTCATGTGATTGTGCATCATTGGTCTTCCAGGCATTCCTTGGGGTGGCATCGGACTACCATACTGAAAAAGAGAAAAACAGTTTTTAAAAGGGACAATATAATGGAAATCGGTATTAACATTGCAGTAACGCTTTCAACTACTTTCTCGGTCATTGTGAAATACATTACAGCTAAGTATAACAACTGCTAATTTCAATATTACAAAGCATACAAGTAATCTTTTTCTGTTTTTAATTTTGGAAAGGGGTACCTGCGAATTCCGGTTCGATCGCGTAAAGAGAGCGCCAAATAAGGACATGCTCTCGCGATTCCGCCGTCAAATCACGTTTCGCAGTGTGCGTCGGGCAAAAAAAAACTGCGTAAAGTTACGACAAGTCTATAAAATTGCCAGACTTGATAAAACAGCAGTATCTTTTTTCATTTTGTTGCTAATTACAGTTATTCGTTCACAAATCAACTTTTGTTTTAGTCATTTAGTTTAATACTACAGTTTACCGAGTGCTATTTTTTTCAACCAGGAAATCGTTTATATGGTTTACGCAGACATATTTGTCATCTTGTTATGCGTGACATGAACTCAAAATACCAAAAAAAACAAAAATGTTTGGGCAAAGACAAAAGCAAAACCAGAAAAAAATACTGGCGAACGAACCACCCATTGAAATGCTGTTTTAAAATAATAAAAAATGAGAGCATTAACTGTACTCACACCACCATATCCCGGGTAAGCCATAGTTGTGGGTTAAGAACAATATTAGCACGAATGGAAAACTGTGGGAATAACGCGAGTAAGGCGAAGTTTCTTCTTCCGGTAACTCGGAGCCAGTAGCGAAGGCTCAGTGAAAATGGGTGGGTGAGATAAGATTTAGACCGGCACCCTGTTTAACGCCAATTTGTACGTTAAATCCGTTTCCATGTTGAATGTGGCAAAGTCGAAACAACTGTCCTGCAAACGTTCTTTCTGCTTTCTTTCTCTCCCGTTCCAAATCAAATAATTTTCAAATATTATTATAGTTTCAAATAATAGGATATTGATTCTGATTATTAGATGGTGATTTCCAAAATCGGGACCAAAGCATTAACCATCGAGCGTGGTGTTAAAAACTATGATTTTTGACCACGAGGCGGCACCCCAACTGCAATTTAAATTCAACAGACTGGGTATTTGGGGCAGGTGCGGGTTCTATATAACCAATTAATTAAATATATGATTAGATTGATTTGCATTTGGGGATTTTTTTCTAACTCAAAGTTTTGTATATTGTATATGTACTTTGGAGTTCTACCCATTAATTTCAAGTTTTCCCCCTGAACAATTTTTGGAAACATGGTTTGAGTGCAATTCAAAATCAATATTATTTCTGTAAGAAAAAAAATTGACTTCTTTTGCCACAGGACATGTGAAAAACACAATAGTATGTTCTTGAAAAAAAATCAAAGTAAAAAAAAATCCATTGATCTATGGAGACATGTGCTACCTGTATATACCTCTCGTGTATTTTAATATGACAATTAAAAACTACCTAAATATATCATCCATATTTTTTTCTATCATTTTTTTTTTCATTCATTGTGCTCAAAAATGAAACAATTTTGCAGCTTGGCTTCTGCTGTCAAAACCATCTACAGTCAGTTGGCCCACTGGGAAAGAGAAAAAGTAGTACTTAAGTGGAGTCAAAAAAGAAGAAGAAAAAAGGAAAAATAAATAAAACAGCCCTATTTAGGTAGTTTAGAAATCCTTTACTGCTACCCTGAGACCAAATGTGTTCAAAATGTCACCTATAAAGGATTTGGTTTAGTGGCATGTAAATGGAAAGGTTGTACTCCTCAAACAAAGCATGCTGCATTAGTGAAGATTTGTTTGCAGAGGATGTCTGCTCTGAGTAGAACAAGTGATGAAAATGGTGTTTATTCCCCATAAATGTAGAGCTTTTTTTTTATTTGTTAAGCTTTCAACAGGCTTTTACTGTTTACTGTGACTAATCATCACCTCACACCATCCGGCATGACACAAATACACTTGGACTTCTTCTGCGTAGCTGCACTGATGAATGATAGATACTGTTTTCACAAATGTTCAATTTTCTTCAGTCTATTTACATTTTTTGGGGGCAAAAAAAGACATCATGTGTAATGTACAAATTTCAAATGCCTATTATTTGTGAAATAACAAATTCCTGAAGTGATATATAATATATTGCATGAAAAATAAAATGGGATATAATCATTTTTCTAAACTGAATACTACATAGGTGTTTGGCACCTGGTTGCCACATACACCTCACAGTTCTTAGATTGAGGGTTCAATTCCCAAAGGGTTCCGACCTTCCTGTGTAGAGTTTGCAAGTTCTCCTCGTGCCCGTGTGGGTTTTATCCGGGTACTGCGATTTCCTCCCACATCCCAAAACATGCATGGTAGACTGATTGGACACTGTAAATTGCCCCGAGGTATGAGTGTGAGTGAGCTTGAATGATGAAACTATGCAAAATTTTAGCCCAAAGCACAAATTGGTTTGGAAACACATCAAGTCTGTTTAATTTTAAATGACGTTAAGAATAAGCAACAAAACTGCTAAAGTTGATCCAACTTGTCAACCTTTGTTCAGCTGTTTACACATTTATTGGCTTGCCTTTGAAACCAAAGGTAATATTTAACAGCTATGTTGGATTGACACAACGTTCTGTGAGCACACTTTTCCGTTGCTCTCGCTTATGTTTCGCTTTATTTAGTATTAACTATCGTGTTGTTTTACTCGTTTGGTTTTCACCAGTCTGGTTTTTGTTTGTTTTTGGTTTTTTATTATGGTAAGTTCATTGACACTTCTTTTTGTGGGCATTTTCCACCAGTATTCTCAGTTTTGTGTTCTTTCTTCATCTACGTAGGTCTCCATTGGCAAGGTGCTCCTCGGGGTTTTTGGACTAGTTGTTGTTGTTGTTCTCATAACTGTGCCAACTGTGATTTATCTCAACGGTACGTCTTCTTTTTACACCTTTGCTCATTTGATTTGTTGCATGATTTCATTTCTCTAGCTTATTCTTGAGGCGAGAAGAAAAGTTAAATTACAGTTAATAGTTAACAAGTCATCAGCAGTTACGATCTGTTTACAACCTTGAAGGATGTACAGTTGCCTTTCCGCTTCCTCTCTTTGTTGTAATATAGTTGGTATCATGTAAGGAGCATATGAAGACACTCAAAATTCACGTCCAAATTGGATTTTCTTTACTCATTTAGGCAGTGGAAATGGCTAAATCATAAAACAAATGATGGAGAATATTCGCCACAGTTGTAGTGGCGGCTTTGGTCTGACAATTTAAGATGCTAAAATTTCCACAGCTCTTCAGACCATCATGTTTAAATGGTCTTCAGGTTTTCATCTATATAGTCTTTTTCCATAGCACTAATGCTAAAAAATGGCCACAGAGCTGCTGGACTGCATGTTAGCTGACTTTGAGTATGATGCAGGCAGAACTTGTTGCCAGGTAATCAGAGGCCACAATGATAAAATATACCAATCACGTTGACATTCTCAATTACAGAAAATCCAGTCTTCCATTGCTGTTTCCCCCATTTTTTTGCGTTTTTTCACATTTTGCGATTTTTGCGTTTTCGTGATGTACCGCAAAAAAACGTGAAACGTGGATAAACCGTGAAAAACGGGGGAGACTGAAAAATATTTCCGCAGTAGTCTCCCGTTTTTCTCGGTATACCGCAAAAAACGTGAAAATGCAAAAAAAAAACGAATGCAAAAAAAAAAAAATGTTTTTGTTTTCTTTTGGTGAAGTAAAAGGAAAGCTTGAGTAGCTAAAGATATCCAGAAAGTTACTGTACCTGTAATTTGGAGTCCTTGATAATTCCGAGAAGAAGCAGGAGTCCATAAAGGACAATCAGTGCTCAGTGTGCATTATCAACTTTTCATAATAATTTCAGAGGAAGACGATGCCATTGAGCAAAGAACTTTCACTTTGGAAGATGTGTTCAACTCCTCTCTTCAACCTAAGGGTTACAACCTCTGGTGGCTTTCGGGTGGGTATCTGGTGTAATCAATTTTGAACTTTTAATGCCTATCCGAATGGTTTTCACTTTAAAATATTTTTGTTTGTTTAATTGCGAGCTCATTTGTCTTGTAGATGACGAGTATCTGCGAAGTCAAAACGGCTCAGTCTATGTTTATAATGTGAGGACGGCGGAATCCTCCTTGTTCTTGAGCCAAGACACATTTGTAAGTTGTATTGGAGTTGAAAGTGTGACTGACGCTTAAATGTTGACTACAAGCCCATTCCATTTTACACAAGCTAATTATTCCATCTAGGATCTTTTTCTATTCTGTAAAATCAATTGGAGAAATTGTTATTTGGACAAATAGCACAATTTGAAAGTGGACCTAGAACATGGTTGTTGAGAATTTTTTTTTCTCTATTTGCGCAGAATGAAAAGAGGGCTTCTGACTACAAGCTGGCTGCTGACCACAGATATGCAGCATATATGAGTAACATCAGCCCGGTAAGGCTTAACCTTTGTTGTCATGGCCCAACATCACTATAAAGACTGAAAACATTTATCATACATACATTACTACATTACAAAAGAAGTCTAGTATTTTTTTTTTATTATTGTCATCATATCCATATTGTTGAGGATAACATGCCCATTTGTCGTAGTGAAATAACAATTGGTGTAAAATCATTAGCTAAATGCTGAAATGTGCCCAAAATGTGCTTGCTTGAGATCAAGCTTGCACAAGTTTTTAAACTTTAAATTAAAGTGTAACTTTACTTGTATACAGTGATAAGGATGGTGAAAATGTAAAAAATCTAATTTTCAGGTAGGGAGGGCCCTTTATGGAGAAACTGATTGTGACTTTAAATATCTTAAAATATACATTGCACCTGTACATTTTCCGTCCATATAGGTGTGGAGACATTCATTCACAGCTTCATACTCACTTTACGACCGAACTTTGAAGTACGTATTGCAGGGTTCGTATTTGGAGTCGTTGTCTTCCCTGTTTTTGATACTGTTGTACTTTATCACAGCAAGTTTCTGGATTCCTCCGAACTACCTGAAAAAATCCAATATTTGGCTTGGGCACCTGTAGGGAACAAACTGGTGAGTGTGGTTGACTGATATTTTACTTGCAATATCACCTATGGGATGCATGGTTAAAAAAACCCTTTAATCTGCCTTGTCCAAACACTTGTGTGTTATGCTACTAATAGATTATTAAGCCCTCCTTGACCTTTTTTCCTTTGGTTTCCTTAGGCCTACGTTTTCCAAAATGATGTGTACTTAAAGTCCAGCCCAGAGTCGCGACCCCAGCAAGTGACATTCAATGGCGAGGAGAATCTGATTTTAAATGGAGTTCCAGATTGGGTGTACGAGGGTAAGGAATTGTAAGCGATAAATGTGTCCATAGTGCCTTTTCTCACAGTAATGTCAAAACAATATGTGAATGATTACTTTAATAACTTGACAGTGACCTATCCACTGTAAATCTACCTAAAAATAATTATAACGGTAATCAGCCAGTCTAAATTTATTGTGAGCCATCAGAGTTTTTGAAAGCAAAACAATAAAAACATAACCTCCTTTAATGTCATCCAAGTGTATAATGACTGTTTTTATTTCTCCACCTCTACTAGAGGAAATGTTTTCATCCAATCAGGGCCTCTGGTGGTCCCCGGGAGGAAAATATGTGGCATATATCCAGTTCAATGACACACAAGTCCACACTATCGAGTACTCATGGTATGGAAATAACCAATATCCCCGTACTGTTTCTATCCCATATCCGAAGGTGGGTTTACTATAAATATAACAAACTTAAATCTAATGTTGAACATCCATCCACAAGATGCTCGATAGATAGTCTTTTGTATTTTTCCATACAGGCAGGTTCCATGAACCCAGTGGTGAAGCTATTTGTCGTTGACACAGATAACCCCACACTCAGTGCTGAAGTACTTGTTCCAGAATCATTCCGCTCAGAGTAGGAGAACTTTTCCACCTAGTAGTTTAAAATTATATGTCAATTCAATCTGACATTTTCCCATCTCTGGGATAATAGAGAGCACTACTTGGCTACAGTGACTTGGGGGAGTGACCAGCGGATTGCTGTCCAATGGCTAAAAAGGCTCCAAAACCACCTCATCTTACAGATTTATGAACTCCAGAATTCATCCTGGGTCGCAGCTAAGGTACAAAACAAGCAGTGCACCATACATGACACACTAGTAATTAATAACAATGATGTTTTAAAGTTAAGCAACCAATTTCGCAATACAGTCTCTTAATTGAATGATATCTACTGGAATATATTCCTTGTCCTCTGCAAATATGAGTCAGATTGGCCATATCAGGAGCAGCAATATTATCATTCGATTGGGGCAAAAAGTTACTACTCTAAATATCTGTCATTTCTGAATTTATTTTTCAACTACTATTACATGGTGTCTTAATATCGTATTCCAAATCAATTTTTTGCGTATTACAAATAAAACAATTTGTGGGAGTAAAGAACAAATAGATAATTCTATTCATGTAAATGGAGAAAGAGTTACTGTTAGGTAGAATCATTCTAGTGTACTACTTTTGGTGGGTAGCAAATGTATATAAATGTTTATTAATATCGCAATTCTTCTCTGCCTTTCTTCTTGGTAGCCTCTGGAAATTAAAAGCTCCTCAGGCTGGATTGGACGGGTAAAAATATACACTACTTTATCTCTCAAATGGGGAACAATGTATGAGCTTTTGAGAAATGCTAAAATAATTTTTTCTGGCTAGTTTTCGCCGTCTGAACCAATATTTGCTGAAGACAAGAAGAGTTACTACTTGTTGTTGAGTGACCCCAAAGGCTACAAGCACATACATCATGTTGTAGAGGTTGGTTGGACCAAAAAGCTTGACATTAAAAGAATTGATGGCAATAAATTGGAGGATGACACAACTTTTTGTCAAATTTTTATTGCAGGGCATTGCTACGGCAATTACCACGGGAGAATGGGAAGTTATTGCCATTCAGAAAGTAATTGGAGATAGTGTGTAAGACAAAAAGATATATTTTTTAATCACTGAGCACTTTAATGGCTTCCAGTGTCTCATTGTGATCATCTATTTGAAAATTGGATGTGACTTTGATTGATTTGATTCTGTTGCTTTCCCCCTTCCAAATAATCCACAGTTATTACTCAAGCAACCAAGAAGGCGGGAAACCCGGCGGAAGGAATGTTTATAGGTGAAGCCTCTATTCTGATGTTATACTTTAATACTTTAAATGTGTAGGCTAATCCAAACACGTGCTTATTTCAGATGGACCAAGGGAGAGGTCAAATGTCTAACATGTAACTTTGGCGGTGAAAACTGCCAATATAATTCTGCTGATTTCAGCCACAATTCAAGCTTCTACCTCATGAGATGCGGCGGTCAGTTCTTGCTTTTTTAATTTATTTAAATATCTTAACATGTTGTGTGACTTCATAAATATGACATGTTTTTCATTAAAGGTCCAGGCATCCCTTATACTTCTCTTATTGATAACAGAGAAGGCAAAGGTGAGAACTGCTAGCTCTATGAAGAAAAAAAGAAGACAGAAGAGAGTGTTTAATAACCTTTCTTCACTTCAATCATTAGAGCTGAGTCTTTTGGAGGATAACAAGATTTTCACCCAACTGATATCTCAAGTGCAAATGCCCACCATGCGTCGAGGAACGATCAAAGTTGCTGGCTATAGTGAGTTCATTCTATCCTATATTTATTCGCATATATGTACATGATGTGCGGCTGAAAAAAAACAGTAACCTTTCAAAATTTAAATTAAAAATTCTATTTGTGATTTTTAAAATTGCTTTTAGCTTAAGGCAATTATCACTATTATGTGGTCAGCATTATATTTTCACCAAATGAGGGAAGACGAAATGTGCCCATTGGTGGGAATGGTTGTTTGTCTTTTGATACAGTGATTTGATTAACAGGCCCAGGGAATACTAGTAAGACATTTTGACACCCCCCTTTCATATTTACATTACTCTAGTTGTATTATCAAAAATACTATTCAACATTTGTCAAAAATATTCTATGATTTAAACTGAATCTTACTTTTGTTTGTTCACCACAGATCTTTGGTACCAGATGTTTTTGCCACCAGACTTTGACGAGTCCAAGAAATACCCCTTACTGATAGACGTGTAAGAATGGAAGCAAAAAAAAAAAACACTCCTGCGCCCAAATCTGAAATTGAACCTAGATTATACCTCCAATTTACTTTCCAGGTATGCCGGTCCTTGTAGCCAGAAGGTGAACTTTGGTTACCGAGTGAGCTGGTCCACATATCTAGCCAGTACAGAGAAAGTTATCGTCGCCAGCTTTGATGGAAGAGGTAGCGGTTACCAAGGCGACAAGATAATGCACGAAATCTATAAACGTCTTGGAACTTATGAAGTGGAAGATCAGATAACAGCAGCCCGGTAGGAAGTGTGCAACGTCAACAGAACGTTCTTTTCCTACAAGAAGGCTTGAACTGAGTGTCTATTTTTAGGGAATTCATCAAAATGGGATTCATCGACAAACATAGAATTGCTATATGGGGATGGGTGAGTGGTATTTAAGTGGGATTTCATTTATCAGCCAATTGGTACTTTATGGCCTTTAAATTTTGTGTATGTATGTCAGTCATATGGTGGATATGTAGCGTCCATGGCCTTGGGGAGCGGAAGTGGAGTCTTTAAATGTGGAATGGCAGTAGCACCTGTCTCCAAATGGGAATATTATGGTACTTTTTTCATATTTTTACATTAAAATGTCCCACTAGTGTAAACAGAAATCTAATTTCTACACTTTTTTTGTTTTCCAGATTCAATCTACACTGAGCGGTACATGACAAAGCCAAGTGACAATGCGGTAGCCTACACCGTAAGTTTGCGTACACATACCTATGGATTTATAAATTGTGTGTTCATATCTATTTCTATTCCGTTCAGAATTCAACAGTGACTGCCCGGGCTAAGAACTTCCACTCAGTGGAGTATCTTCTGGTTCATGGAACAGCTGATGGTGAGTCAACATTATTTAAGATTTTTGTAGTCCAAGATGAACTGTGTTTATGTGGGTTGCCACCATAGCTTCCACCCACATTCCAAAAATATTAATGCTGCTTTTTCAAAAGAATATTCTGAAGTTTTTGGGTTTCTTTTTGGTCCTGATACCATTTTGAAGGATTGTTTAGGTTTGTGTATGGATCTCAACCAGTCTAGCATGTGTGCACCATATTTATCTTTAAAAAAATAAACCTTCCCAATTATTTACACAATAACAGCCAACACAGTAACGTTGTCCCACTTTCCAGACAATGTGCATTTCCAGCAGGCGGCTGAGATTTCAGAAGCTCTGGTGAATGAGCAAGTGGACTTTGACGCAATGGTGAGCTCACTGAGGATAATAAATTTAAAGAAGTCAAAATTAAGGAACAAATGTGGTAATGTTGTCTTTCAGTGGTACACGGACAAGAATCATGGCCTTCCTGGCCATGCCAATCATCACGTTTATACTCACATGAGTCACTTCTTACAGAGATGCTTTGCATAAGGTCTACTAGAGCAGCACTCCCAAAGCCTGTGGCTCACACACAGCAAACTAACTTACTATGTTTACTCCTTTAGTTGTGTAAATGATGTACTGTGGTTAAAATGGATGTCAGTGTTGTCGCATTATTGGTAATAAAGGTTAAAACTGCACTCCACAACATTATTCAAATCGTTTTATATTTATGTGTTTGACCAGAAACCCACTCAGGTAGTTTGTAACATTGATTGGCGTTTTATTGTGGCATCTTGACATAATAAAAGACATCGACTGGGATTTTGTTCACGTGTCTTTGACCGACCAGGAAAGAAGCAATAGTGTGAGAATAGTGATTAACTCAAGTTATATCCATCTGATCTACCAAATGAATGAATTTCACTAGAAAAAAAATGTTGCAATGTAACAATTTCCTTTCATGAGTAAAAAAACACATCATGACTGTACATGTCAAAAGGAATGTTTTCCCATTCTTTCTGAATATACATCTTCAGTTACCAATTTTTTTTGTCGCACTAAATGCATCATAACATGCTACATGTCTTCTGTGGAAAATGCAATTGATCAGGAATGTTGACAAACCAGTCTAATGCTCTTGTACTGCAAAACTAGGCTGTTATAATATGACGAGGGCGGCTTTGCATTCCAATCAAAACGACATTGCTCAGAGTTAAGTGTAGTATGTTGCTCTAAAACCTGTATGTACTGGTTCAGCATACATACAACAAAGCATAGCATATTTTATTTATATATTCAGCATACAAAGCCCTTTTTTCTGGGCTTGGTGTGGCAGGTTGCTGCAAAAAAAAGGAAGTCAAAGTCAGCTCTCTGCATCCCAGTGCATGCCTGATAAAGGTTGCAAGTGTTCATTGCTGTCATGTTGATTCCATTGTAAAACACAGCTAGTGATTGTCACTATGTTCCTGTATACGCTCAACTTCCGATACATGATGATAACCCCAAACTTTGTGTTCTGTTGGATTTTGTCTACCTTTTATCCTCAATCTGAATCTAAGATGTAGACGCTCTCCTTTTATTTAGGCACACAAATGACGGAAGGGAGAGAAAGAGACAAAAAGAAACAGAAAAGAAAAACCAATAAAGGAAAAATCGAAAACACAGATGCCCAAATGTTGTTTCTTTTTACAGCAATTTTTTGAGCACCTTTCTATTCATTCCTGGGCAAAAAGTTGTTCGTGAAGGGTTTACTTACTCCTTTCCTATCATTTGTCTAGTGCAAAAAAAGTTGAAAAAATGTGGACTTGCACTTTCTTGTTCTAACGACAGCAAAAATGAGCATCTTCCTTAGGGTCACATGCACCCCACAATTTGAGGAATACGATTTTACATTGTGACTCCATACCTGTCAACTGGTACGTTCTCGCCGTAATTGGTACAACTGAAAGCCCATTTTTATATTGGTACGCTGTACACATGAAAATGGTACGCTAAACGGTGATTTTGAGAAAAAAAAATAAATTAAGGCACTTTCTAGCCATTTTTCACCATCCGCCATTGTTTCTTCCCGGAAACGCATGTCTGCCAAGTGATATATGTACCGGCGCCTCTGATTGGCTAAAAAAAAAAGATCATGATAAACATTTCGTTTTGTAACACTTTCACCATGTGATTTCCGTTTCCTGTTCCCTTGTTTATGTTTACTTTCATTTGATCAGCTGTTTCTGGTCTGGTAAAGTAAAGTGGTAAGATTTTCCATGTATTTATACATATATGTAAGGGCGAAAACAAAATTTGGTAAGATCACAAATGGTTCGAGGTTGACAGGTATGTGACTCATCGTGGACACATGACATATGCCAAACAGACACCCACCCACCCACACAGTCCAGGTGAGATCACAGTTGCCCGTTTAGGGATCCGTATATCTGTTTGCCAGGAGTATTGCATTTATTTGTTTGAACTTCGCACCTAAGCACAGGCATCACGCACCAATGCCTTTCCGATAGGTTCTCAAACCTAAATGGGTCGAGAGTAATTGCTGGGCTGTAAATAGGGGTGAAATCATCCCGCTGTATCAGATACACCTTCAGTTAATCAAGTCAAGAAGGCAACGTTAGGAAGAATTTGTCGCTCTTCTGAAAGAGGAAAAAGGTGAGATGTTTTTTTTTCCAACAACAAATCCTTCTTCACCTGATTCAAGTTCGAAAGTACTGACCGTATATGTGTTTTCTTTTTCTTTTGGATAGTTTGCAGCGATGTCACACATCTACTCCCTGATTGGCCTGCTTGTCATCCTCAGCATTGTCCAGAGTAGCTGGCAGGTTCCTCTCCAAGATCTCACAAGGTACAACTGTAAATGGACTTATAGATAGGAATAAATGTGCCTCAGTCTCTTTGTGAAGGACATGTTCTTCCTCCTCCAGCTCAGAGCCACATGACAATTTAGAGAGGAGACACTCGGAGAGATTGTTTACCAATGACTTCAGCAGATATATTGAAGATCGGATATTTGAGGACTTTATTCGAAACAACAAACGCAGTGGGTTAGTGGTCTTATTATAAAAGTGCTGGCAATCTGTTTAGATTTACTTTCTCTACTGTAATAATACATGTGCTGAGCTTTAAACAAATCTGGAAATGAAAAATAACATAAAGGTATAGTAGTTTTTCCTTACTAATCAACATTTGTTCAAGTCACTGAATACTGAAGAGACATTTTGTGTATTATCATGATTGACAAAGGCTTAAAAGAGTTCATCTATAATGTTTACCACCTATTTTATTCAGAATCATGTGTGGGTGTTGGAGCTTTTTTTTCAGTTGACCAAAACCACACATAAGTAGAGCGAAAGCCTTTCAAACTCAGATGCTCCTCTGAGCAGGTTGTCAAAAATGTCTTTTTGTTACTACGAAAAACACCCAGTGATTTAAAACAGGGTAAGTCCATATGGAAAAAAATGACCAAAATCAGATGTATTTCCTTTATCTTGTTCGAAAACCAATAAATTCTAGCCCTGCTCTGAAATTTGAGTGAGCCAGATTATCCCAATTGTTGTATTAAATGTGGCATTTACTTTAGCACTGTATAACACTGTGTCATCCTTGCAGTATAGTTGTACACCGGGTGATTGGCAGCAAAACTTGCATATCGGTAGTTATTTGCAGAGGTTTCATTGTTGTTGTGTAGTTGAAGATGATCTCATTGTCTTGTGTCCAGCTCCATGGGAAAACGTCACGCGGAGGGGACTTTTACCAGTGACGTGAGCTCGTACCTCCAGGATCAGGCCTTGAGAGACTTTGTGGGCGCTCTCATGTCAGGACAGATCCGAAGAGAGTAGGGGAACTTCTACTTCTTTGCCTTGTTCCAGTGACTGATTCCACTGGGCAACCCCCTTGTACTGCCTTTCCTGGCCCGTATTCATGTTTCACCTTATCCTCCAGCAATAATAAATCACATGAACCTGTTGAGTGGCCTGAAAACAAGTTGTATTTTAAACATAAATTAAGCTAAGAAAGAGGTGTTAACAGCTATCAAATAAATCGCTTCAAAAATAAATAGAATAGACATGGTATATTCCAAATTCATTTTTGCTTGACTCTAGATTGGCCTAAAATCTTAACGTTTTATTGGGAATGGCTGTCTGTAGTGGCCTTCTTTCACACAGTCAGATGGATTAAATCAGTGAAATCATCTAAAAAAATTAACGTGAAATACGGAGTTTTCTGTTAAACAAGATTTTAACAAACAATTATTAATAATGTCTTTTTATCCTCACTTCAAGGTACGCTTTCATATATTCATGAGTAATTATGAAATTTTGACAACACCACTTGTGATTTGCTGACGGGCACAAATACGGACACTGACCGAATGAGACTGTAATGGCCACGTCCTTGATGTGCGTTTACCCAGGTGGGATGTCACAATGCGGGGTCAAAGGTTAAACATGAGAAGGCACGTGGACGGAAGCTTCACCAGCGATGTGAACAAGGTCCTCGACTCCATGGCTGCCAAGGAGTTTTTACTCTGGGTCATGGCCTCCAAGTCTTCAGGGGAGAGGTAATAACTTTTGGTTGACTTTTGCCAATTAGCTTGATCTACGATGCTTTTGTGTATTCCAGTTAAAGAATACTACAAGCCGTCCACTGAGGACGAGCACTCTGTGAGGACAACGCGCAGAAACAAAGAACCGGAAGCCATATCACTCCTTCACCCTCCAACAAAAAGTATACCCTTAATATTCTTCCATTATTTTGAAAGCACCTCCAGGAATATTTTTGTTTACATTTAAATTATTTCTATTTATAAAAAATACAAAAAAAATATGAACACAAAATGCAAATCTCAGGACTATAAAACAACAAAAAAATGGAGTCTGGAAAATAAATGTTTTCTATTTTCAATCAAAGTTTCATCTGTTACCTCACGTTTGCACACTTTTATTGCAAAAAAACTTTCTGGAAAAATGGATCATTTCATACGGGTTTATTGAAATTTTTATAGACACCCTTGATCGTATCCTTTATCATTCTGCTGAACAAAACTACAATTTAACATCAAATCGGACCTGATTACATCACAATCTGCAGTCAGAATTAACAACCAGAAACACATGGCTATCGTCTATTAAAAGTTTAAGGCAAAAATCAAAATTGGACTTACACAGTTGCAGTCAAAATATGTGGAATTGATATTATTTTGACCTCTTATTAAGCTTTCAGAGAAGCATTAGACAATAGCGAAAGAAACGGCTAACATCAGAAAACTGCCTTGGACATCAATTTTAGTTGGATATTAGTAACACTGAGTGAAATCAAATATACAGTATGCATTATATATTGTAAAGACTGTTCAGCACAAATTACAGGTTGCCCTTTGCAGAAAAAAAAAAACATTATTGCATCCCTAAAAGTGCTAATGGTGTCTTTAAAAACTGGCTTGAATTCAAACACAACACAGAAGACCGTAGGTCCGTGGATGGCACATATTGACAAGATAAAAGCGGTAAAGATTTGTTTCATGTACAAGCCACTCTAAAAATTAGCAATGGTGGACGAAGGAGAAAAGACAAAGGAGGTGAAGTTATTATGATAACCAAAAAGATGTACAAAGAAGAAGAAAAACAGCTGTAATGTCGCCCCAAAAATAAAGTATATGAGATATATTTCTCCGCTCAAATCAAAAGTAAATTTGCTTTAAGACACACTTTTCACATACAATAAATCCTACATTCTACAATAATGTTTTAATATAGTATATTACGTAAGCAGTTAAACAATTTTGCTGAGGCAGGATTTTATAAATGTTAAAGAATTTTCAAAACATAAATACATATAAAATAGAATTAAAACATTTGTCAAAATGTGTCCTTTAATTGGCCCGTTTTTGTTGCTGGTTTCACGCAAACGTGCAAGTTACTCTTTAATATAGTTGCCGATGCTGTTTCGTGTTTTTTTTACACAAGTTGCACACAACACGCATAACAAAAAACAGTGTATCACAGTACAAAGGTGGTGGAGTGTGGCACAGTTTTTTTTTCAATGAAACAAATCAGACAAAATGATGGCGATGTCTGCCAATCTGCATCATCACAAACTTGTCTCCCGGTCTAAGCTCTTGTTGTGCCGCCGACGCTTGTGCCGCTTCTCAACACTCTTGGGCAAACTGTGCAGGTTGGGCGGAAAAACAAACAACGATACATTAAAGTGTCTGAAAAGGACATTTTCTGTAGTTTCCAAGGACAAAAATAAGATTATTACTGGGTACACAGCACAACTGCCACTACAGTGCCAAGGTGTCATGCAAACACGCCCTCTAGTGGCTATGAAAGCACGTGCAACGAAGATTTGCTAAAATTGATATATAGAGAGCTTTATATTTTTTAGCATTCACATAGAACATTTAATTAGTTCAATATCCACTCAAAAATCTCATATTATAATATTTTTGTGACAAAATATAGAATATAGCATGTGCCTGTTTTTGTGCTCCGATAAATGTTGCAAATAGGGTTGTATCACTATGTAGTTCTTTTATTTTCATTTAGTTTGTTCAACTCTTTTGATAATTGTTCTATCTGACTGCTTCATATGTTCAAGTGAATTAAATTCACAGCATGCCACCGTTTAACATTCATAGCTCCAATGTTATCGTGTGAGTCATGCAAGGCACACCAAAAAGTCAATAACTTGCACATCAGCGTATACTTTGCAACATGCAAAAGTCCAAAAAGTATGGACAGTTGTGTGCCCATGCCAAGTGTGTAGATTTTCAAAACAAAAGTATGTTTTGCCAACGACTGGGTCTATAAACTTGCAGCTATTCGGAACCCTAAACAAGATAGGATTCAAGACTCACCTTTGGCTTCTTAGCTCCTGAGAGGTTATGAAGGGGAGCTTGAGGGATGGAATGAGGCAGAGGGAGGCAATGCAGGAGATTCTACGTTAGTCTACAGGCCGGACAAGCATAAGGACAGGGCTTCTTAGGTCATGTCCACACTAGAGGCTGACATCTTTTCGTGATGGGAGGGAATTTCACTACTAATCATAGGTTGGGGTTCAGAAGCTGGAGTCTAAGTCATTGGGGAGTGGGAAATATGAAAACAAAGTCGACAGGTGTGCAAAAATGCATATAAAGTAAGCAAAACAGTGCCGGATTGGCTGGAGGTAAAAGGAGGGTAATAATGGAATTCTGTGGGATTCTCCACTTGTAGTGGGAATGAGAGGAAGTCGGGTTCTTCCACTAATGATTGAGAGGGAGCAAGGTTAATCTCTCTAAAGGTGGGAGGGAATGGGAGGGTCAACTCTATTCTCGTGTCAGCCTCTAGTCCGCACAAAAATGTTATAGTCTTTGAGACCAGATGGATCATAAAATAGAAATAATCTTTAGAGTAGTACCAAAATACTATGGCTTCCTTCACCCAGGCCAATAAATATGACTAGAAAAAATGAGTATAGATTTTTTCATTTTCAACTGTGCTTATCCTAGACAGGGTCATGGAGTGCTGGTGCCTATCCCAGCTGATTTAAGGTGAAAGGCAGACTACACCCTAGATTGGTCGCCAGTCAATCATAGGGCACACATACAACCATTCACAGTCACACCACCACCAGGTGGGAAGCGATCCCACACTGCCCACACTATATTCAGGCTAAAGAACCACTGAACCACCAGTTGGATATTACAACAAATGTTTGATTCCTTTTAACAATAGTTAAAGAACAAAATAACATAACAATTGAATCCAGTAAAGACACAAGTACAGGCATTTAAATTGACTGATTGTAAATACTATGCATTCAATCGATATGCTTGGTCCTAAATACATATACAAAAATACAATATTCCATTTATAAGCTTTTGTTTTTAATTCCATACCTTTTAGTGGTGGGCTCTTTTTCCCCAGGATTGACACTCTTCCAAACATTCCCAAAGGAGCCTTTTGACATCTCATCAGTGATGTTCACTGTAGCAGGATCGCTCCTTAAGATGAATCATTGCGTGGGGAAAAATACAAACTTTAGCATCGGGTGTGTGGGAGTGCTAGTTACACATCGACCTTTAAACATACTTGTAATGTTCCTCAAGTGGCACCTGCACAATGCCTTCTTCCTCTGCAATAATGCTGTGGTCCTCCTAGGTAAAGACAGAACTGAACATCAGGAGCAGTCAAAGTACGCTTACATAAAGGAGTCGGGTCGGTGTTAAGTCCAAGACAAGGACGCAGTTCTTTCTCAGTTTTTCTTTACCGCACCTCTTGCTCAGCATCTTCTAGCTTCTTCTTCTTCCACTCTGGGATCAAGTCATCCAACCAGCTCAGTTCTCTCTTAGTGAAGATTAAGTCTAAGAGCTTCCGGATGAAGACCAGTGCCAAGACCTTGTGTAAGAGAAACACAACTCAAACCGTATGTACAAATTTTGACAAGCATTTTATGGTGCTCAATTCAATGTTTAGCCATACATTATGTTGATATGCAATAATTTGCAGTGTCTCAAAAAATATGCCATTCTTTCTTACCATCATTGGGAAAACTATAGCCGCCTTGGAGGTCTTTATAACCCAAAGCAGCACCAAACAGCTGAGTTGGACGATGGTGAAGAGGTGTACCTTCCTCAGAGGAACGTGGCGGAGGTAAATGAAGTCAGGCTGGTGCTTGGCCGGCATTCCAAACAACCTTAGACGGTCAAAGAACTGCCAACAGAGAGGTCAGTAATTATTCATCAAATGCTATGATGTGCAAAAGAAGCACTGTAAGTTATATTTATATGTAACTTTTTCATCCATTGATTGGAGAAATGGAGCCTTTCTTAGTCAACTATTGGCAGGAGATGCCTGGTTGGCAGACAATTCCAATTCCTAACATTTTTAGTACATTTGCATCTTGTAGAAATGCTTAAGAACTATTTGTACTAAAAAACAAACCCCAATATGTTCTAATGAAAAAATGGTTTCTGTATTTTTTAAGTATTTCTCCTTTTTTTGTAATATTTTGACCTTTTCCATTCGTAACTATGTATTTTCTTGTTTTTCCTCTCATTAGATTTTGACTTCATGTTTGGGAATTTTGACCCACATGAGCCTCATGAGGATAAACGGCATGAGATTTGAATGAGTGAATTACTGTCGGACTATTACCTTATTGAAGGTTAGCAATCGAATGTACATTGGGCAACAAAAAGGTCTCAAAGACTCCCAGAACTCACCTGAATGCCTCTCAGGGAGGATGCCCCCATATAGAGAAACACTCCATACAGAACAGGCATGGGGATAAACTAGAAAAAACAAAAACAAATTGTAAAGTCTCCATACTTACAGTGTAGAATAAGTTTTGATTATTTTGTTCTGACCTTCAACACAGATGTCATAAAGACTGAGCAACCCATTAGGGTGAAGATCATAAGACCAGTGAAGCGCTGTTCTCGGATGCCCAAAAATTTGGGTTGCTCTCCCGGTGCGGAGCATTCGGATTCTAACTTCAGGCTGTTGACGTGAGAGATAGAGAGCACGGTGGCAGCCACAAACCATGGTAGGCCCATCACAGAGCACACGCCCAGCATCACCCCAACCACAAACAAGTCAAGATGGTAGCCACAGCCTTTCTGAAAGCCCAATACATAACAGTTTACCCTTCAGTCGGAGAAGTACTTTTAAAGTTATTTGCAGGGGAGCGTAGATATACCTTCAGTTTGTGTTCTTTCCTGTTGATAATAACAGCTGTGATCTGTTGGTCCATGAAAATGAGGATTGTGCACAACAGAGCAGGAAGGAAGGTGATGATGGTGGTCCACCAGGGGTTGGGACCCACGGGGTTGATGATCCAGCCACGATCATCTCTGGTTGGCTAAAAGTCATTAGGACAGTTTGTTAGTTTGTTATTTGAAGCTTAAGAGAGTCAAATCATTGAATACATCCTTCAACAACAACATGCTTTAGTGCAAAAAAGACTATAGAAGTGCATGCTTCTACCCTTTTTAATTTTTAATATTTTGTTCAGATAGATTGGATGAAACTTACTTTAAACTTGCTAGGAACTTGTAACTTTGGTGAAGGAATGCCCAGAGCATAGTCAACCAGAACCATGGTAAGGATGGTAATGAAGACTGCAAAATCACTGATGATGGCTCGCACCTGAAAACAAAAAATGTACAATATCCACTTCAAGATTAAAAAAAAGAATGGTTCATAGTGTAGCTAGACCACTTGTGGGGTTACAGCATTACTGGCCTTTGTAGGAAAGTAGCGCCTTGTCTTGAACTCTTTGAGGAAGGCAGACATGAAGACGGTAGAGAAGAAGAGGACCACACACCAGAATAGGACGTCAGGAATGTAAGGGCCATGGGGTCCACACGCGCTGCCCAAGAACTCTCCGTGCAGCTCTTCGCACTCCTACTGGCACCAAAGGACACCATGAGGATGAAAGTGATGTAATGATGGCAAACGTGTCCATTTAGTGAGGCGTAAAGCTAAATTCTATATTGGCCTTGCACACATAGTTTACTTTCTCATGATGAGGTCTGAGGGACAGGATTTTGCGAGCCACCCCAATTAGTAAGTTTAAAGATGATTTATTTACCTTAACTTCCAGCATGGTCCAGTTGACCTCCGAAGCTGTGATGTTCCTCTCCTCCCAGAACAGACGAGTCTCATTACTGGGATTCCCGGGCTCCACACAAATGCATCTATAGAATGCAAGGTTTTCCATCTTTTATTAACTCTTCATAATTTAGAATCAGAACATTTTGTACTTAGAAAACAATCTCTAATTTTGGGGATGGTATTGTGTTAAAACTGATTTTTTTGCAGCACGTAAAAGTATTTTTTTCTTGATGATGAAGGCAATAAGTATATAGGACACTTACGAATACTGTGTTAGTTTCTGCAGGTTGTTGTTTTTATTGATGGGGTAGTGCACGCCCAGGTGAACTAGTTTCTCCAGGGCCTCGTAAATGAAGATGATGCAGATAAGGGCAGCAAAGGCTTCCTCTGTGAACCGAGTGATATAACAAACCAGCGAGCTGGCGTCTGTGGCCACAAGCAGGAGACAGAAAAAGGATGTCCAAAGGCCTATGCAGGCCCTTAGGGAGAGGTAGGAGAGGCCATATTCTCTGAAAAAAGCATGTTGTAGAAATAGCATCACTTTGATAGAAAGTCCAACTGTGAGAACTTTATATATTCAAAGCAAATGACACACTTGCAGAACTTGAAGAGGATCTTCTCAAATACAAGAACCGGACCAGTGCTGCCAAGAATTGTTAGTGGCTGGCCAGCAAAAAGTGAGTACGCAATTCCAGTCATGGAAGCCCCAAACAAGGACTCGATGGCACTCTGAAAACATGAATGGGTAAAACACAGTATTATCGCAAATTATCTCATAAGTAATGCTTGGAGGGTAACCAAATGTTGCTAAAGTTCACCTACTATAGTTTGGTGAATTCCCATTTATTATGTAACATACAGTGTTACCCTGCTATATCACAGATATTTTTTTCTGCTACGTTGTAATTTTTTTTAACACTTTTTTATGTTCAGTGTTTTTTTTTGTTTTTGTTTTTTGGACACAGAAGCCCGAGTTGAGGCTTGTGTGCCTACACTGTAGTAAAACATACCACCAGATGTAAAAGAAGGTACTAAAGTAGACACCAGTAATAGTCATAGTCATTCAAATATGGGTGGACTATGTTTTTTTTTTCTTTTTAAAAGGATGCTCTTACCACACGCCCTTCAGTAGCCTCACCCAATAGACCTCCAAAGGTGATGACAGGTGACATGCAAGCACAGTAAAGGAAGAGGAATGAGGCCAGACACTGCAAGCTAATGGCATCCGTGTAATCAGAAAGATAGTGAGGGGCCTTCCGCTTGATGTCTAGGATAAAACCGCCAAAGAACCTAGATGGAGAGAAACACATTTTGAAAATATTGCTTCCCAAAAAACTTTTAGTATAGAGTTAATGGAATATTACCTATGGGTCAATGTCAAATTCTAAGCTTGGGAGCAGGATTAAAAATACTTCACAACACTGCTTCAGGTCGTTTGTCATGAATCCAATATTCAATTCATATTCTTGCTCTATTTAAGATAATGTTGTAAGTGCTTTAAAGCCAATTTGACATTTTTTCACACAGTGTAGGTGCTGATGTGAGAAAATGATGGAGTGAGAAGTTCAACACCCAAGACTCCCCGCTTGGAGATTGGTTATGCAATTGTTACTGCAATGTCACACTGACAACTCCACACATCTAATCGCACAATCCAATCATGTCTGAGTGAAGGCAGGCAGTGCTTTGATTTGCAAATCATAAAGTGTTATAACAAAACAATGAAATGATAGCCACGTGATGACAACTTGGACCCAAAACACATACAGTTTGAGCTCAAAAATGCCTGTGTGACATTTCGAGGGACTTACAAACTCAATTTCAGAAATACCCATGCCAAAAGATGGTGATGACAATAATTTAAATTCACTTAGGCATTCATTTTTAAGTCTTAATTGTGAGCTTGTGCATGATTCCTCATTCCAATCCTATACTGAATTTTCTCTTCCACAAACGTCACATCTATTTTCTTAAAGGCAACACATTTTTACATAAGTGACCATATAGCACACTAAATAATACAACAGACATGCCTGGTGGTCACAGTCAATAGCATCTGCTGTGTAATGTAATACTCCACAGATGCTGCTAAGTCTACAAGTTGATTACAAAGTACCCCGTCGAATGGTGTCAGATGAGCCAAATAAGTCACAACAAGTCAAGACATAGGATACATCTATGTCCCGCAAGAATGATCGTGGTTTTTTTTTCTCGTCTACTTACTTTCCAGTGCGTTGAAGCTCGGGGCCGTCATGACCTCCATGATCCCCTGCCTCAGCAAGATCTGTAACTCCATTTGGTAGAGGAGGAATCTTTCGCTTTTCCTGTATGATTAAAGGACAAATTTCTTTAAAACAACAAAGAGAAAAATCAGGAAAATGTCCCTTCCTCTAGAAGGTAATTAAGCATCCAATTTCATATTTTTGTTACGCACACTAAACATTGGGATGAAGGAATCTTTGTCAAACTTCCAAACTATTACACTATAGAAAAAATACCATTGTTTACCTGAGAGGGCACATTTTTGGGCGGTTCTATTCTGATGGAGGGATCCCATTCTCCAGGGGGTAACACTGTAACTTGGTCCAAGAACTCATCAATACCTGCCACTAGGTCATTTCTGTCTTTGGCTTTATATGCCACATCATGGAAAACCTGCGAGGGGAAAATGCTCTTTTAATAAATAAACTTTTATTCCATTTCGTCTCTAGGATGGAAAAGCAACATCTGGCATAAATAATAGTTGCACTGTGCAAAATCCTAATGATCATCACAGCATGCCGACTTTCATTTTTGGCAACATTTTTAAAGTACAGCTTGCGCTCAAGAAAACAACCAAATCCATGATTATTACAGCTCTTATAGTGACCAGGCAAATGCTTCACCTCATCTGTCATCAGGGTTGCAATCGACCGTCCAATTTCATGGTACTGTGGACCTTTCCCTAGGGGGCCGAGCAGAATGAAAAGAAACCTGTGAAATACATAGGGAGCAAATAGAGGGCAGAGTCAATGAGTGAACTAGATCATCTGTCCAAGAAGAAACATAAAGTTCAGCAAGAGCAACCTGGTGGTTATGGGAACCTCAGCCAGGCCGCTGAGAAGCACAGCTGGTGCCAGGCGAACAAAGGCCACCACGGGACGCTCTAGAAACTCCAATTCTCCAACCAGGATATTGGAGGCCTCGGCACCAGGCGGGATCTTCTTCATGAAGTGAAGGTCGATCTAAAAAAAAATACATTTCTTTGATTATGACAGAGATTGAAGTGAATTAAGGCTTTTAGGTGCTTACATTAAATGAGTCTAGTGTCAAAGATCTGTGAAAGAATTTAAATACTTTACTTTTTTGTTAAAATAAGCCAAAAATTATATGGATTTTTCAAAAAGTGAGGCCTGTGTAAATAGTAAAAGGAAAAAATCTATTATTGGAATTGTGTCTTTATCGACAGATAGCCTGAGTCAGGTATCGGGATTGGATCAAAAGTCAAAAATGAAGCATCACTAGTCTGGATGGATAAACGAATCTCAGTCAGATTTGAATTCTATCATGCGAGTGGGTATAAGTCAGTGAATAGGCTTTTATGTAAGTAGTCTACTCTATCTGTTACATTTTGTCCATTTTCCCAGGATACGATTTAAAAGTTGACCATTTCACATGGTACCAAACCCTAAATAAATAATTTGACCTGCTCTCACTTTCCTCAGATAAATAGCAGAACCAGCAGTGGCTCACCTTGCTAAAGTCGACAGCACTGTTTTCTCTACTGACATCCTGTTTGGCCTCAGTGGTGGCTGACTGTGCCTGGGATGAAACTGTTTGGCCTGTCAAGAGAGCACTCATTTTAAGTCAACCAACGATGTCAGAAAAAAAGAAGATTAGGAGACGTTACTAATTGTTTAGATAGTCAAGCAATCACTTGTGTGCTCAGCACTTTCAACCACGTCATAAAACTGCTAATGGTGACCAGTGTGGATTAATAGTGTTGCCAAATACCTTGTGATTTTTCAAACAGAAAAGCAAACAGGCAATGTTCAGAGATGTTGGCGTGCCCTTTTGTTTGCCATACAGGCTATCTTGATAAGACAGACTCATTCATACTGCGCTCTTACTAAATATTGAATGTAGAGCGTACGTTTCATTGGGATGTATATCTCTAACACATACCATTTTTATCCATAGAATGAGGCTCTGATTGCTTCTTCCCGATGTCAGCAAAAGAGCGAACAATCGGAATGCGATTGGCAAGCTTTTTGTGGTTTTGGTGGTGATGCTGTTTGAGCAGTGCCTCGCGGATCCTCCTCCGAGCATCTTGACCCAGGGGCCCGGACACCTCATGCTGATCCAGGACCATATCTGAAAGATTACGCAAGGTGGGCTTGATTTTGTTTCCTAACTGACTTTGGGCACTAGTCAGACCCTGAAATGGTGGCCACCCAATCACAAGGCACAAGAAGACAGACAATCATTCACGCTCAAACTCATACCGAAGGCCAACCGCGGGCTGCCTTGTATTTTTTAGGTACTTTGAAACCATTCAAAATACATTCTTTCAGAATCAGAGAGGGATCCAATTCAGAAACCATGAACTGCAAAATTGTTCTTTTCAAATAATTGTTTTACCTGAAATCTCCTCCAGTGAATTTGCTCTCATGTCCAGCATCACAGTGCCGTTCATTATGCAGCTACGGAGCTCAAACAGACTATGTAGAGACAACGTGGCCACATAGGGCTTACTCCATCGCTCACCGCCATCCTCGACGTCCTCCTCAAACTTTAGCCACCTAAACATACATACACACACATAATCTATGTAAGATCTGTAAAATATCAATCAATGCTAGTGGAAACCAAACACAACCATTTTGTGCCATGCTTTCCAGTTCAAATGAGCAATTTTCTGCCACCCGGGCAACTATTGCAGGATGTGATGCAACAAAATCAGTGTCACCTGGCCGTCTCCTTCCATTCGGCATCCTCGCCCTCTCTGAGGCAGATTTCGTCAAGCTCTGTGAACAGGGCGTGTGGGATATGTTCCTCATCGCCATCCTCTGTTCCCAACAGAAACTGCACCCTCTGAGCTGGTGTGTTGGCTGCAGCAGAAAACAAAGGTGGAGAACAAGCGTTCATTTCTGCTATTTTAGCAGTGAGAGGCCAATGTAATGGACGAAGAGAGACTGACTGTGTGATGGGGATTCTCGTCCATCATCAGCCGTGGAGTCCCTCTCCTTGGACCGCTTCCTATGTCTGTGACCGTGGTGGCGGTGGCGGCGATGAGATCTTCGACCCAGAGGAACATGTACTCCAATGTACAAAGTACGATGACCTGGATTCAGCAAAAAGGAAAATCTCTGATGCTGGTAAGTCAGACAAAACCAAGCTATCAAGTATTGTACACTGGAAAAATCAATTTCCATATATAGAGGTGCACAGGTTTAGGTTGTTCCATGACCATATTCTAGATATTAGTAACTCAATGCAATGTTATCAATGTAGATGAATGGAAATAACTCTATTCTGGTCAAGCCTCTCCACAAAATCAAAACAAAAAATATGTTTGCCCTGTATTTTCTATCATATTGTGCTTCACAAAAAAACATGACATATTAACAGATTCAAATGTACGTGGCCTGGACACTGCACAGCATTATGCTGAAATATAATACATATAAATATATAATAATGACTGAACTACTGTAAGATATCTGGTAAGATTAATAGATTTTTCACATCTGATGACGAATTTTTGGCTGTGTATTGTTATCGTATTGATGTAAATACATTGCTTCCTCTTTTATTTATAAATGTCTGTTCCTCCTAAGTGTTTTAGCACTGTCACTTAAGACCCTTACAGATATGCTCCAAAGTCTAGTAACATGACAATGTTTATGTATGAGTAGAATCTGCCGACTCTTCTTAGTTTGACATTACCCAGTAATTTACCGCCTACCGACCAAATCAGCAACGGTAATGTTCCACTTCAAATGCAGAGGCCGATGACGTAACTATCAAACGACAACAATTTCGCCATTTCCTTTTTCTTCTCTATGGCTACTCACAATAGCAAAGCAGTAGGCAAAGAACACAGAAATAATCAAAATGGCAATGTCTTACTGCTTCTTCCCAATCTTGGGACTGATCACGATTAAATTTCAAAAAGGGTGAACGCAAGTCAACAATGTACGATCATATCACTACCAAATTGTGAGATTATGGTATGCATCGAACAAAAACTCCCTTTCTAAACAATCTTTATACATTATTCATAATATTTACAAACAGCAGCACCTCCAAAAAGCATCACAAACATATTTTCCAGTGCACTTGTGCGTGCAGGAGTTAAGCATGTATGCACAAGGTTGGTGTGAAGATAATCTGAGTTGACTGTCTCCTCTTTTTCACTGCAGTCGAGCTGACTGGCCATTACTGCACTCCCCTCCAACCACCCACCCTGTCCTGGCCTTCAGATGAGTGGTCAGAGAACTGTGGATGCCCTGTTCTTGCCTTCTGCACCGTTAGGTGCCAGGACGACCAATAAAACAAATCAGTCCACATGATGCATTTTACAATATTAATTTCGCATTTTTTTAAACTATACTCATCATATAAATGTACTAGAAACATATCTTTCATCTTAAAATAAGAATTATTGTACACAAAAGAGTGAATATTTAGTCATTCCCCATTGCTTTTATATATGTGGAGCAACATAAGAAAAGAGAGGAAACGTTAACTTTCATCAGGACAATTTTTGGAATGAATTTCAAACATATCTTCTTCATTATTAATGACCTTTATGTCTTTAAGGTCAAGCTCCCACTGCAACAAATGCAGACAGAATAATTACTAGAGAGGAAAGCCCAGAAGGCTGGACATTCTATTTCATATGATGGCTGGCTCCCTTCTTTGCCTGTGAATATGACAAAGCCACTGATTTACTGCAAATAGAAGGCAGGCTCAAGCAATTGGATGACACGTCAATGTGGACTCAATTTGTCTGATGATGGATCGATACAACTCCACCACAAAACCTTTAATCAAAAAGGCTTTAATGATAAGGTTCTAAACTACTAATTGATCATGTCAGTCGATTTGTGGGTGGGGAAAAGTATCTTGTCATTTTATCAAACAGCTGGCTGAGCAGAACAGGCATTACATTTAAACTACTCAAGCATAGAAATAGATAAATTGCTTCGATCACATTGAAATGAAACCATGGCCATTTTTAGTTGGACATGCAAAAATCTAAATGAAAAGGTACGATATAACATTTTATAGTATGGTTGAAACAAATGTTGCTAACTCTGCTTGACACTAACGTTGATGTTTTACCTTCTAGTTCTTCCTTCTCAAAGTTGGTGTTCAGCATGGAACGAGTTCCGCCACGGTCCACCACTGCCTCCTCATCTGTCCTCTGGCACAAACACACAAATGAACAAGGTATGATTTCAAGTCTATTAGGAATTAGAATGAAACTAAAATCTTTCAAACTCTCACTCTTCTTACAAAGCGAAACATATGTCAGCATGTCCAAAGCTTAGATTCTGTATCACCAGCTGTAGCCATAACAACAGAGCCCGCCAATCCGTTTTTGAAAGGCACTTTCTCTTGTTCAGGGTCATCATGCACTCTTCGATGTGCTTTGAAAAGCTTGATAAATAAATGCACTTCCCAGGACTGACAAGAGCCATTGATCATTAATAACAACCACCTTGGCTAAGAAGTTCACGCTTATCCTAATGGATACTGCACAGTTCACACTTTTCTGCAATATTACATTTATTAGACAAACCGAGCCACCCGATGGTGTAGTGGTTCTTCCATCTGGTTTTGGTGCGTCAAGTCTGGGTTCAATTCCCACCAAAGTGGTTGTTTGTCTCTCTTTCTGTGCCCTACCACTGACTGGTGACCAATCTTGGGTGTAGTCTTCCTTTGGCCAGAAGACAGTTGGGTTAGGCTCCAGCAGTCCCCACAAGCCTTTCGTGGATGGGCGGAATGGAAGAGGAATGAATGACTAAATAAATAAACAGACTTCTTTTTTTAAATGTAAAAAGACTGGAAGGTCACCTTTAAGAAACTAAACCTTTATTTGAATAATACTCATACGTATTTTGGTTGAGTAGTTACTTGTACACTCAATATTGTTTGCCTGCATTGTGAAATTAAAGTAAAAGTACACAGGCCGTGCGTAGTGACAAGCCCAGGATGGCTCTTGCTGACCATCTGACGCTGATCCCCAAAAGATTAAAAGGCAAGTGAAATGGTGGCACGACACACTCTCACACACGGACGAGCACGTGCGTGATGAGCCAGCCATAAGGTCAAAAGAGTTTGCTGCCTAGACGCAGTACAGTATTACTAATGCAGTGGCATTGAATGAACATTGGGACATTGGGACTTCACTATCATTCATGCTCCTCCTTAACTTGGCCTCCTTGACTCACTCACACAGTCACAAATCACAGACACCTTTAGGAATATGCACAGACAGCCAGCTATCAATAAAATTCATACAGGTTTGATAAAATACATTATATTGCTATTTTTGCAACATTCTAGTTTGTCATATAAACCAGTGTTTACTGCTACACAATTAACAAGCGACAAAACCATCAATCACTTAATAAATTTAAACTGACGACCATCACCTTTACATCAAATGAAAAGAAACGGAATGCCTACAATCTGTTTCCAGACTATTCTGCACCTTGTTATTGGAATGAAGTTACACTTGATCTGACTTAATATGCATCCACTTTATGCCTCTATACTTTGCCAAATGTACAAAAAAATCATATTAAAAATTCACATCTCACTGCATTCCTAGTATTATGTCATAATAGAGCAGAATCTCAACAAGCCTTTGCATCTATTTTTAGTCTGTGATGATACAGCAACCTCTGTTCGATATGACAGACTTTTGAATACCCCCACCAGAAAAAATATTATAAAAAAAACTATGGCGGGGTCGGAAGAAACGAATTCTGAATTCTTTAGTGTGTTCCTTCTGTTCTGATGCTGGCTTCATGGGAGGGCAGAGAGCACGTAGGCAAGACTGCATTGGGAGTTGGGATGGATGAGGTGGAGGAGGGGTGGGCATGCGACCAAGCGTGATTAAGAGACATGCTCACGTGTCCCTGTGTGTACAGTCCATCACTCTGGAAGAATTATTTGCCGACCAGCCGTCACATCATGACCACTGGTACGATCACTACAGAATTGAATCAAATACTCTGCATTCACAGAGATAATATTTTCAGTTTAAGTGTGGAAAAAAAACGACCCCAAGCTGAGTCCAATGTCAGTCAGTTTCCGCTCTTGAAGGTCATGATGCTTCACTTCCTGTGTTTGAGCATACATTGGCACACAGGGAAAATGAACAAGACACAATTCACAATCTGTACACTGCACCTGTGTTTTGTGTTGAATTTTTATGATACACTGAAGTTGATTGATGGTAAGATATATATTTTTTAGATTGCTGATTTCATCGATGTATGAATGGGGACACTCTGAATTGGTTACCTGACAAATGCATATTTATAATGTTTGTGAAGATAAGCAGAATAGGAAATGAATGAATGAGTATTTTTATAAAAATCAAATGAAATATTTGCTTTAAATCTGACATATGGTTCTTTCATTATAGTCAAAATGGATGAAATTGCATTAAAGGCGATATTTTCAAATCTGATCTGGGTATGTAGTTTCATTTCTCTGGAATGTGACTTAAATCTGAACAGCCCATTGACCACAAATTGGAATTCATGTGACTGTGGTGAGACAATCTTCACTCAATAAAGCTCCCAAGTTCTATGCTTGTAAATTTGATTTCATGTAAAGTAGTCCCACTATTTTATAGCAATCAGCACCAAATGACCCACTTACTTTCAATAAGTAACAAAGTTGTTTTAAATCCCTGTATCCAGCTATTTGTACTCAGGATATTTAAAAATTATTTTCCATATGCTATCCCCTTCAAAGAACCTCAAGCTGGTCTATTCAAATCATGAATGTCACACAAGTTCTTATGAGTAATCCCGTCACAATATCATGTAGCTCTCTGGGAAGCAGGTACAACATGTGACCTAATTTTAAGGCAGCAGGCTATTCATTGATGTTCCCTGCGGAGCAACATAATGAAGGTTAAATTACTATTGTTGTTCCAACTTTGAAAGTATAGTATAGCTCCCATATAAAATTCCATAACAATAGGTTTGCATAGTAAAAAGAAAGGCAATCTTGTGAAATATAGTCAAGGTAAGTGTATCTTGTCAGAGAGAGAGAAATGGGTGCCAATCTATTTCCTTCCAAGCTGCACAATGCAACACTTACATACAGCATGTTTTGTGGTTTGCAAAGAGAGAGAGATGGATTATCAGCGGCTGAAAGGGCCTCGGCAATTGGCGAGTGGTTTTAGTTGTCATGTTTTTTTCCATCCATACAGATGGTTACCGTGGCAATGAAAACTGCTGAAAGCATCACTATTTATGAACATAGAATTGTTTCTGTTTGTAAAAAAAACTGTCAAAAATATCCCGGCAAATGCACATTTATTTTCTTTCCTTTTGATTTGATTTTCTTTATTTGCTTTTTGCATTTCAATGAAATAACCGCCATCCGTGCAGGATTCATAAGCCTCAGTCTCGGAACAGAACAGTCCCATCTGTCAAGCATCTCCCGTTTAAAGCCGTACCTCCTGTCCCCTCGGCAAAAATTGTCCAAATAAAATAAATATTGTCCTACCTGGTAACTAAATCTCTTGCTGCAGTCCACTGAGAGCATCTTGGGTCCCCAAAAACGGGACAAGACAGTCGATAACACCTTTTACTTTGCAGGCAGTCGCAGGGGGAGTGGGTCAGAGGCGCTATGTGTCCCACTCGGGGAAAATAACTTGGCTCACATCGACGTCAGCTTGGAATCCAATGTGGAGATCTCAAACCAAGATGGAGCAGTGAAAAATGGTAGCTCAACCCAGGTCTGATTGAATCGTGATTCTTCTCTTCCAGGGTCAAATGTTTCATACTCGCATCCATCCAGCAATCCGCCCATCACTCCCACCCTTCAACAGGGATTAGAGCTGTGACATCATTGATGCCACCGTGATGTGAGCACAGCTTGTTTCTCACTCAGCCTTGCACATTAGATACCTCATGTCTAAGATTGACAATTGCGTCACTGTTGCAGTCCCCGGAAGTTTCAAGTCATTTAAGGAAAAGAACAAAAACCAGAGCAATGCTGTCAAAGTGAGGATATGTTCGGATTTAACTCAGAAACACAAACACCACAGGTACCACTCAATTTCATGAGCATGCCAAACTTGAAATGATTCAAGCTTTTTTTGATAAACTCTGTGCCTGTTACTCTGGCAACCGAGTTTCTGGATCAAGCCTTGTCGTATCCACACAGGAATAATTTTGGGTAAGCCTTGTTAAGCCACCTTTTATTCGAAATATCTTTTAAAAATCTGACAAACATTGAATTTTTTTATGTATGGAATGAACATAACTTTTTTTATCATTATCAAAATGTATTTTATCTGAAGCAAGATATTTTATTGGTAATGGTTGGTAAACCCTACTGTGTTTGTGTAAGTGAATAATGTGGAAATTAGTTACATTACTTTCATATTACATTCTTATCTCAAGTCTCTTAATTGCAACGTTCAATGATATAGTTTTCAAGCAATGTGCAACCTTTAAGGTGGTCTGGCTAAAAATAGAAAGACAAATGATGTATCCTTTTTGGACGCCTTACTGCTCCTCAACCTGACTGTCCCACTGAGACCTTTTAGTTGCATTTCAGATGAATATTCTTGGAGCAACCAGTGTATATCAACATAAATGTCCAAATTTCTCATTTTAATTAGTCAAAGATAATCAATTTCCAATAATAAAGGATGGGAAAAATCTGAGAAAATTTCCCATTGAGAGGGAGAAGAAGGTCTCTCAGTAATTAATTGTAATCGCTCTGTATCTCCTGGAGGTAATCAAGTAATTACATTGTGATTAAAGCGAATAAAACCCTTGCTCAATGCAAACAGTGTGTAGAATAAAATTAGCGACTTACCACATTTTTACTTTCTTGTGTGCTTTGTTCCTGCAATGAAAAGAAAATCAGTCAATAAGAGGAGACAAAACGTATTCTTCATGCACTGAGTTTGACACAAAAAATTTGAAATATAAACCTTTAAAATAGTACCCTAATATCCTAATATCTTCTAAAATGTTAACATGCTTAAATGAGTATTCTTAGACATCATACCCTGACAAGCTAGTGATGTTAAAAATGAATGCAATAATGAAATGGCACTGTATAAAACCTGTTTCCCAAAGACTCTCATGACATCCATCTGAAGATGTAACAATACTACATGGGAGCATAGTGGAATAATCCCACCTCGCGCTCAACCAGGTAAGGTGGATAGTTTTCATTCATTCATCAAAGCACCTAATTACTGGTGAGAGGATGCTATCGCCAAGGTTCATGATTAATTCATACGTTCTCTATTTCACTCTTTAGATGACAAAATGGAGTGAGCTCCAGATCTCTGTGGGAAGTCTGACCATGCAACACCTGAACAAGATGAACCCTAAAATGGTGAAAATATGAGAAATTTCACATTGGTTTTCTTGCTAGTTTTGAGGAGCATGGACTGAACAACGATATGAAAGGTGCTAGCATGCAAGTTGCGTAAGAAGCTGCAGGTTGTAGAGGACACATGAAGTACACTCATTAGACATGGGATCCAAATGGACACATTTGCAGTATTTGTATTTCTCAAGAATAAAAGAAAGCTCTGTTTTTAGTGACACTGACAGCACGTAATCAATTTAGGTTGAAGAGTTGCAATATCTGATGAGATTTATGGCTGATAATTCTGTTTCCCACGGTTGGTCACACGAAAGGCAAATGAATTCTCCCCAAAACACATTGAAAACGTTCTTAAAATGATACATCTCTGTAAGTACCAGGCGAAATTGTGCAGTCTAAAGATTTAATGACACTGGATTTAGTAGGTGTGATGAATGAATTGGCCTGTAATTGTAAATGTCAATTTCAGAGCATCCTTGAAGATTTCAAAAGATCATTTCTAGCATGTGTGATGACGAAGGATGCAGGTTCAAACGTGTTTAAGGCCAAACAATAAATCCATCATATTGCCTATTATTCTTAAAAATAAAATAAAATAGAATAACGAGGACCTCTCAGACAAATGAAAACATAACTCGTTTGACTTACCGCTGGCAACAGAGGCTCCATTTGAGCACCCTGGTCTGCAATGTCCATTTTCCCCTCCTCCTCCTTCCAAATGTGCTGCTTGCTCTTCTTTATTTGAGACGTTGCCCAAGGATGACGATGACGAGGTGGCTAATATGGCTCGCCGTCTCCTCCACTCGTCCCAGATTGTATTTACCAGTTTGGCTTTTCTCAAATGGAGGTAGCAAAGCATGCCCTACATATTTTACGCATGGAGGAGGGAGGTTGCGCCTGCCCACACAAGCGTGGGGAGGGGGTTCGAGCGAGAAGACCTCTATTAAATGAGTCTTCCACCCATAGGCGGGTATTTAATAAAAATATCATAAATAAGGAAAAAATGTGAGTGACTGGAGCGCTCTTTTTGTTTTGTTCATTTATGTCTGGGTACCACATCTAGGTTTCTTACCGCACTGACGTCCCTATGTGAGCCTGTAAATAGACATGATGTTAATTTGAAGACAATAAAGTCATAAAATAACGGGCTTGTGTCCACATTTCAGTCAATGCGGCACACCAACAAGTCGAGCATCGTGACGAAGGATGCTGCGGAACAACATGACGGTGCTTTGGCGCCTCTTTCTGGCAAAATTGACACTTCTAGTATTGTTATTCAACCATAGCGATCTGACCAAAATCTGACGTCAGGCCTCGTTGGCGCAGTAGGCAGCGCGTCAGTCTCATAATCTGAAGGTCGTGAGTTCGAGCCTCACACGGGGCACTTGTTTTACAAACTTTGCTGAACAATACTCGTATAGTGCCGGTATTCATTATGGTTTACGGTGTTTACTTTTGATTACGTTCTTGTTTCTTCCCATTACCACATTTTGACGTCAGGCCTCGTTGGCGCAGTAGGAAGCTCTTATAATGCCCGTATTCATTATTATTTACGGTGTTTTGAATAAATATAGTTTTTGATTTTTACCTTTTCCTGCATTTTATATCAGGCCTCGTTGCCACAGTAGGCAGCGCGTCAGTCGTAGGCAGCATTTATAATGCCAGTATTCATTAATATTTACGGTGTTTTGTTTCAATATAATTTTTTCTATTGTTACCTTTTCCCAATATTTCGCAACAGGCCTCGTTGGCGCAGTAGGCAGCGCGTCAGTCTCATAATCTGAAGGTCGTGAGTTCGAGCCTCACACGGGGCACTTGTTTAATAAATTTGCAAAATGATTATTTATCCTCATTATGGTTACGGGGGGTGCTGGAGCCTATCCTAGCCTAGTCAAATGAACAGGTAACCCTAATCCTACCCCTAAACCTAACCCTAACCCTAGCCTAGTCAAATGAACAGGTAACCCTAACCCTAACCCTACCCTACCCCTAAACCTACCCCTAACCCTACCCTACCCTAACCCCCTAACCCTAACCCCCTAACCCTAACCCTAACCCTAACCCTAACCCTAACCCTACCCTACCCTACCCTACCCTACCCTACCCCTAACCCTAACCCTAACCCTAACCCTAACCCTAACCCTATCCCTAACCCTAACCCTAACCCTAACCCCCTAACCCTAACCCCCTAACCCTAACCCTAACCCTACCCTACCCTACCCTACCCCTTACCCTAACCCTAACCCTAGCCCTAACCCTAACCCTAACCCTAGCCCTAACCCTAACCCTATCCCTATCCCTAACCCTAACCCCTGTCTAAATTTTGACTTGTAGTATCAATTTCGGTTTTATATATACTGTAATTATACCTGATCTAATTTATACACTAAATATATTTGACGAAAGTGCGAGCAAATGATGAAATCATGCTCCATGGAATAACCATAGAAACGCGTATATGTGCATAGCATTGTGGATTGTTTAATGTACTGGCACTTCTAAAAACAAACAACTTTTTTTGCAGCTCAGGCGGATTTCGGCAGCTCGATGTTGTCCGAATCCGAACCGCCCAGCTCAGACGTCATAACCCTGGAAAGATGGCCGGCAGTACGGGGCTAAAGTAAGGCAGGAAATCAAAACACGGGCTGCTTGGAGATCATGACGACGAGCTAGTCTGAAGAATACCATCGCTTGAGGACTTCTACCTCTTGAGTTTCACAATATGTGACATGCCGGGGTCGTTGTTGTTTGAGGCCGCCACAAGCAGAAGACGTTCGGTTGTCTGCTACCATTGGCTAGCAAGGGAGCGAGCTAACAATGCTAGCTGATCAGCGAGAAAGCTAGCTGCCCGCTTGACTAAAATATCAAGACACCCATCGTTCTAAAGGTGACAGTGGTGACAAAAAGTTGAATTTTGGCCTTAAACAACATTCGTATAGCTGCCGTCTCGAAATATCTCCCGGTCGTCGAAATCAAGGGAGGAGTGTCCTGATCCGACTTTAGCGTCTGTTTCACAGTTAGCAGGCGACCACATTCCCTCGATCGCCCTGTTAGGATGTATTTTATTTGCGTGAGTGGAGCTTCCGACATATTTTGAACTCTCCAAAAGCTAACAAACAGCACCCGGACCTTGTTGTTCCGTGGGCCCACCTGTCTATTTACATTCACGGACATAAATAAGCCGAGGGGCTCTGAACAAGTTCGACATGGCCCTCCCACCTGGGACCCTCCCCGGGATGCAGGTAAAAGCAACCTATCTATTCTTTGTGTTTTTTTTATTCAACCCTGTGTCTACTAAACTTTATTGAGCCACCTTTTGTGGAAAACTTGCAATGATATGTTTCAATGCATAACAAATAGTCTGTCGTATGAGAAATGTTGTTATAGTACTGGTTTAGCTTAAAATATAGTTGACTACCAACCAACTGTACATTTTTCTAATCCATGTTGGCCAGACGATGGATCAACCATCACGTCAACAAAGAGATTAAGTTACATTTACTTCATTCAGCAGTATTGGGTGGCTCAGTGTATTGATCAAAGTCATGTTAAGATATCTAGCATGTGGTACATTCCTGTATTAGCTAAATAGTACCAAAACTCAACAAAACCAAGTAGATGCTTAAACATTTAAGTCAGACACCCTGCAGGGCACAAGGAGACGGACAACTAAGAACACTGTTAACCACAACTAGGGGCAATTTAGACGCTATGTGTTTTGAGTTTCTGGCAAGATTGCGCCTGATGAAATAGTTTTAATCCTTCTCATTTTTTTCTTTGTTATACTTATACGTTCATTGCTCACCTCTACACCATCCATCCATCCCTGTTAGAATGTCAGAGTGGATCCAGAGGAACTCTTCACAAAGCTGGAGCGAATCGGAAAGGGTTCGTTCGGCGAGGTATTCAAAGGCATTGACAATCGGACCCAAAAAGTGGTGGCCATCAAGATCATCGACCTGGAAGAAGCTGAGGACGAGATTGAAGACATTCAGCAGGAGATCACTGTGCTGAGCCAATGCGACAGCCCCTTTGTCACCAAGTACTATGGCTCCTACCTGAAGGTGATGCCTCGCCACACCTTTTTGTTAACCTGTTAAATGGCAAAACGTCGCCAACACTCAAATGTATGTTTTTTGATTGCTATAGGATGCCAAATTATGGATCATCATGGAGTATTTAGGTGGTGGTTCTGCTTTAGATTTGGTGAGTCTCATACAATACAGTGCTGTTGTACCGACTATATAAATGTTTTAATACTAGGGATGTCCTGATCACATATCATCACAAATACTATGTCTAGTTTGCATGTATGTGATGGCAGTGCATCCAAATTTGGTGACATGACAGCGAATTAAAAATATCAAGTCATATATTTGGATGATTAGGTAGAGGGCATTTGCCAAGAATGAGCTCAACCTTGTAGGAAAATGGAATGGAAACTCTTGTTTAGGATGTTTAGATAATCAGACCTCAGTAATAGTACTGTTTTTTTTTTCAACTGTTATTTTATTTATTTTTTGCACTGATGTTTTTTTCTGTTAAGATGGAGCCCGGTTCTTTGGATGAGACCCAAATTGCAACTATTCTGAGAGAGATTCTCAAGGGACTAGAGTATCTTCACTCTGAGAAGAAAATCCACCGAGATATCAAAGGTACATTTTCATACACCTGAAAACGTGACAATAGTTATGTTTTGCTTCCCATCATTTGGCTTGTCAATTGGGAACAGATATACTTGATCGATTCAGAGCAATGTATCATTACATTTGTAGTGATAATTACAACAGCGATGATAATTGTAGTCACAATAAATAACAAATGCAAATGTTTATGCCGTTTCAACTTGACGCACCACAGCCGCCAACGTACTTCTTTCTGAGCACGGCGAGGTGAAGCTTGCCGATTTCGGCGTGGCCGGCCAGCTCACAGACACCCAGATCAAGCGCAACACCTTTGTGGGCACACCTTTCTGGATGGCCCCGGAGGTCATTAAACAATCTGCGTACGACTCTAAGGTAAGGAAAGTGATAATGTGCCAGATCACACATCCATGCAGAGGTTGCTCGACCTTTGGGATGTTCAATTTGGAGACTGCACAACGATTATGTATGACAATGCACATGTATGCATTGCAGGCCGATATCTGGTCTCTGGGCATCACAGCAATTGAGCTGGCGAAAGGCGAGCCGCCGCATTCAGACCTCCATCCCATGAAGGTTTTATTTCTGATCCCAAAGAACAACCCTCCTACTCTGGAGGGAAATTACAGCAAGCCACTCAAAGAGTTTGTCGAGGCTTGCCTCAACAAGGAGCCCAGTTTTGTAGGTATTTCCAGCCGGCCATTATGTTTCCCTAGCAGCCTTGCTATTCTAAGGGCTTTTCCCCCGCTTCATTTTTGCAGAGGCCTGCTGCCAAGGAGCTGCTGAAGCATAAGCTTATTGTACGCCATGCTAAAAAGACATCCTACTTGACTGAATTGGTGGACAAATACAAACGGTGGAAGGCGGAGCAGTCGAGAACCACCGAGTCCATCTCTGATGAGTCAGACTCGTAAGTGTTGACAGCTTATTATGCAATCTTATAACGACAAATACTGAAGTGTTTTATTGTATTAATGTTTGTTAGGGAGCAGGATGGACAAGCATCAGGTGGAAATGACTTTGGCAGTGACAATTGGATCTTTACTATCCGTGAAAAGGACCCAAAGAAGCTACAGAACGGCGAGGGGCCGTCGGGGGCAACTCAACAGGTGCCTTACATAGTCTTTCCAAATCAATTTTATGGATCACTTGTTGATTATCATCATTCCACCACCATCAACACAACACAGTTTCAATTATGCTTTGTTTTCGAAATTAAAGATTTCATTTTAAGATTACTTATATAACTATAAGTCATAGTGATTGAAAAATTACATGTGAAAACTCATTATATTAAGAGTGCATCGGTAGCACAAATGTTCACTTTTACTATCGTAGGTGACATGATCTTTTGAAGTCCGTCCTAATTACTAGAACATTTGCCCAACTTGGATGATTCTATATTTTTTGCCCCTTTTCAGTGGCGTAGTACGATGCGTTTAACATTTCATATTTCTTTGCAGACTAAAGACATTCCAAAGAGGCCTTATTCACTGAGCCTGTCCACAGTCATCTCTCCTGCATTAGCCGAGGTAACAATCACGACCAAAATTGACAAATCATTTTGACCTGAACATACTAAATAATTGTTACCGTACCCAGCTTAAGGCCAGACAGGAGCACATGAACCAGAACCCTGTGGTCCTGGACGACTTGAAAGAGGCCATCTTGCGGGCCGAGGAGGCCTACCCTGGGATTTCAGATTCCCTGGTGGCTCACATGATTCACAGGCTCCAGAGGTACCACTCATTACCTCCTGTCCTGTTTATGATTGAATTACTTTAATATGAGCACCACTTTTTATTTGTTTTTTGGCAGTTTCTCCAGAAGCAGATCATCATCTTCTATCCCATAGTGAGCAGCTCTCTACTCCCCAAACACGGAACAATCTTACTCCCCTTTTGCCATTTTACTCGGTAGCAGCTGATTTTGATCAACATCTATTCTGCTGAGACTTGTATTGACATTGCTGCTATGCAGATTTTTTTTTCTCACCGAAGAGCTCCCAAAGACTTCAGCCTACTCCTCTCTTTTAACTCAAGCAAGTGGCATATCCCATGGGAACCTTTTGACAAAAGATACTTGGTGTGAATGCCATCTTTCCACCAAACAGGCCTAAAGGTAAATACCAGTGTTCATTTTTGGAAAACCTCAGGTAAAGTGCTTAAAGTTGACTGGCAAATTTCAATTTGCAGGCTCTCAATCACTGTGTACAAAATGCCCTCCAACATTTTGTAGATGCTTCTACTGAGAAAAAAAAAAAACAGAAATGGCTGAAACAAAAACAAAAAATCAATCCCATGTTTTACCAATGTGTAAGTTATGGAGCTCCCTTACATAATGTGATGCAATATAGACATAATGTGCACACAATGCCCTTTACTTACTTCAGCATACGAATATGTGGCCACCAAATAGATTAATGTGAGCAGAATTATTATTTTAAGTTTAATATTACAGAGAAACATGTAGTGTCTGGGTAAGCCATTGGGCACCTTAACTGGAAACGGCAATAGATAAAAACATATCCTTTTTCTAAATGCTTGCTTTTAGCAGGTGTTAGTTGTCATTTGATCCAGTGCCAAAAATAAATCCATCCTCATTCCTGAACATTGTTTAGCTTTAGAACTGTTAAATCCTACACACGGTCCTATTAGCACTACTTGACATATCCAAACCCTTTTTTGTAGTCACAGTTTAGCATTTGTGTGTACAAAATGTCTATATTGCAATCAACTTTCTCTCCCATTTCACTGGCTCCAATTCAGTATATCAGTGTTTTGCCTGACTATGTCCCAAATTGCAATCCTTCCATTTCAAAGGCCTGGAGAAAGCAACCTTGTTTCAAGGGTGGTGGGTATTATATGATAACAGCCAAACAATGCCACTCATCATGCCCTCCTCACACAGGAAGTGCCATTGTTTTTCCTATTTTTTAATGACTGTTCTAGTTACCATTTCATTTTTTTCCCCCACCAAGGAAGTGTGGCACTTACTGAAAGAGAACCTAAAAGCAAACATTTATTCTACAGTTGCTAATAGCCATGTGTTGCTATGTTTACTTGAGAACTCCAGAATCTACTGTGCTAATGCAGCAATAATGTTGAGAAGTTGTATGACTTATCAGCACTGGTAAGAAAATTAAAAAAAACACACAAAAAAGAAATGTGATATTTTTATAACTGCGGTTATGGAATGCTTAGCGAAATTTTAAAAAGGCTACATAAAATATTACTTTAAGGAAATAACTGTGTACATTTGTTGATCATAGCTGGCAGTTTATAGTACTGTATATAATATTTGCTTGTCATTGGAGAAGTTAAATGTAAGCTTTTAAAGTGGCATAAAAATAAAGATGCTACTGCAGATGTATGTGTATGGCTCCTTTTATATTTCAAGTAGAAAACACATTACATTTGTAAACTAATGAAATGATAATAACACAAATCATCCCATGTAGCTGACTTTGGCCAAGAGGCAGGGTCCATTGTGGACTGGCAACAAGAAAAATCAGTTTACAATCACATTTAACGAAGTATACTAATAATTTAAATAGGCGATAGGAGGGACAACCCTTAGGCTCAAAGGACACTTATATGGAACCAGAAATCACTTCTTCCAACTGTAGTTGTAGTTGTGCATGGTGATCTGTGTGAGAGCTGCCTTTCCCAGACTGGAGGATTGTTGCAGCTGCTGGAGCGAGGCTGGATTCAGGCCAAATGCTGACAGGTCTGCTGACACACTCGCTGACTATCCCAAACAAAAAATGCAAAGGTAAAAGCAAAGTGAATCCAAATGGACTGTTGCTCTTACTATAATCTTTGTGCAATACCTGTTGCTTGGTTCCATGAATATTCAGGACTGCTGTGGGCGTGTGTGTATAAAGCATGGCTGAGAAATTTCCTTTCTGTGCTGGCCGAAGCAATGTTGTAATGGCATGGAGAGAAGTTGGCAGTATAGGTCCTTAAGCATATAAAAAAAAAGTTTAGTTTCTGCCTCCTAGGTTTGGATTCCGCCACTTTCCCTCACCTGTTATCTCCATGCTGCTAATATTCTCGTAGGCAGAACCAACCTGGCTCTTCACATTTACACAACGAGCCTAAAATACAGATTTTATTAATGAGCTTTTTCCTTATTTTCAAAAACATTTGCCCCTCAACTACTGCATTTGCTACCTGTGTTTACCTTTAGCGAATGCATCGCAGCACCTCGAAACGCAACGGGGGCCAGAATGGTGGGTGGTAGGCCCGCCTGAGAACCTGCCGCTGCCACCAGACTCTTACAGTTGATGAGGAAGTTGACGAGTGTAAACGTGTGTGGTCCCTCCACGAACACCACAGACCCCGGCTTGTGGTCGACACTCACTTTTCGACCACCCGTATTCCTGGATGACAAGAGTGAAGGAGGACAAAACGGCAAAGGGGAACCGGCGAGCGGCAGTTGGAGGCTAGAGGATACAGTTGGATGCTGATTCCTTCCGGCTTCTTGATCTTTTCCTGGACTCCCATCTCTTTCAACCACGAGAGGCTGCTACCTTCGTCCTCGTCATCATCCTCGAGACAATCCGTGGAGCACTCGTCTTCTTTGCACTCTGACCTTTAGCCATAAAAGATTATGAGCAAGTGTCTGAATCTATAAACTATCAAATATCTTACTCTTTCTGCTGTGACGTTTCCTCGTCGCCAAGACTTTGTGGCTCTCTGCTTGCTGGCCTTTCTTCCACTAGAGGCAGACTGAACTCAATACCTAACCGTGGATAAGGACAGGGATGAATTGAATGAACTCCATGGTGGCATTGGCGAAACCTCACCGTCAGCCCTCATGGCTTCTCGAAGGCCTTTGGTCGTAGGAGAAAGCAGAGCATTTATGCTGCCCGAACCTGCCAGTCCAGCTGCCCGGAACAAGACTGTGAACTGAAAGAACACAAAAGAAATGCTCTCAGACCCACAGGAGCACAGACTAAATCGCAATTAGCAACAGTATTACACCAAAACTTAATGTATTTACTGGAATTTAACCTATTCCTTCAAATTATCTCTTCAAATTTGCCTTGCTTGTAATGAACACTTTTATCTGGTGTGTGGAATTGTTTATGTAAGGTTTTCTTAAATTTAAAGATAAAACCTTAAGTTACAACTTTGAGCAAGAGGAACGAACAAAAGACATGACATCAGTGTTTGAAGATACACTCAAAAGTTAAGGTACCGCTTAAGTATTGTTATTCTGCTTAGCAGCACACTGTATTCTATTTCTTCTAAATTCATTTTTCGCATTTTATTAGATATTAGGTAAAGTGATGAAGTCAATCAGTACCTGATAAGAGCAGACATAGAAGTAAGGACATAGCCTGGCTTTTAGGAGACTGTAGAGCGACGACAGACTGGCTGACCTGTACAAAAAGTCTTGGGAATTATTTGTTTGCATTTGTTAAAAAATATATATATATAAAACCGCAGTGTGTTTGACGGCTGAAGGCACCAATGTCAAATAAAAACACAAATATAACAAAGCATAAAAAATGACCAAGCAATGACTCAAATTATCAAGCTTATAAAGTAATATAACATCTGGGGCATGTTTGCTTGATGGTGTGCCGCTGGATTAATTTGATGTTGAATATGTGAATTGGTAGCAGGCTCATTCTTACCATTCGCTCATAAGAACCTGCTGCAGTTCTAAATCATGTGCCCAAGGGGCACTTTTTCCAGTAAATCTTCGCTCTGCATTGATCCTGGGGAAAAGAGGCACCCAAGGCAAGCTAGGGTGTTGCCAATAGATCAGACTCTGCTGAAAGGCACAGCGAAGCTCCGTGCATGACTTTGGATCCTGTAGCAGGTGCAGCAAAGAAAAAACAACAACAAAAATCAAATGTCCATTTTCAAAACGAGCAACAATTGTATGTACCTGCAGGTTATGGGACAACGTGCTAAATTGGGCACGACAGTGCCGGCTGAGCCCCGAGGCTTCCTCCTGAGCTTTGGGATGCTCACACCAAGACAGCGGCAGGGGGGACGTGAAAAGGAGACGAGTTTTCAAGCTCCAGTCGGAGGGATACTCTATGCACAGAGGGGCTGCTATGGAACAAGGAGAAATGGCCTGTGGGCTCTGAATGGGGAGAAATGTAAAAAATATATATAAACATGTATGATGCAGTCTACCTCTCGTGGAATTTGGTGAGAATTTCATTCGAAATTGAACCAAAATGTCCATTTGTAGTGCATGCAAATTCAATGTTGTCTGTCACTCTCTTGCATTAATAACCATAAACTATTCTGCAGGGTAGAATTATCCTCCTTATGTACCTTCACCAGATGCGTTTTAACATCTTCCTCGCTTTCCTCGAAGAGAGAGTCATCCTCAGAGAGAGAAACCTTCTGTTGGAGGAAACACTTTACAATTTTGAACAAACATCACCTGCACAAAGTTCCAACTTGGAAGTCAAAACTATGAACCGGGCTGGCAAACGTGATCAATAACTCACCTGCTTGTCGTTTTCATGTCGGGATGCATCTTCTAATGTCGTCAACAATTCTGACAACGTAAAATCGTTGCTTTTAGTTGTCAAATCTTCTCTTATTGTTATACTTTTCCCGGTTTGGCCGCCTGTCGCGTCGTCCTCGACTTCTTTTCCTTCGTCGTTATAAATGAGACGTTTCTTCCTCGGGCCATGTCTGTTCTCAATGTTTGCAAAGGGGTTTCTGCGTTTGAAATTTCCGCTGGATCGAGTGTGATTACTGGGGAAAAGTGGCCCGGGGGAGAAGGGACGAATACACGGGGGAGGGTTGCTTTCCTCCGGGCTGGTGAAAGCTTCGCTCCGGGCCCTTTTCCTTCGCATCCGCATAATGTCCGATGGTCGTTTGAAGCTGGGGGAATAGCTTGATCCTTCTGACATTGTGGAGACAACTAATTCGTCCATTACGTCCTAAAAAATAAGAAAGAATAATGGTGTAGATGTAATCCGCAAACTGGTTGATTTTGAAACCTGGCGCTTGACAGTGACGACTTGCTTTTTCTTCTACGAATACAATGGCAGTGTGCATCTAGAGTTGTGATGCATTACTGCCATCTAACAAACAGATAATGTATTACAAGCTCGTTATTATTATTATTATTTTCCTTCATGTAATGCAATGCCTTTGTAATCGCTTAATTGTTCTTGTTAAGTGTCCAGGTCTGAGTGGCCGATTCCCCCTCTTCACATTTGAGTTTGAGATGATTATAGAAATAAAAGGCAACAAATCAATATTTCATCTTTTATTACATAGCAGTGAATAATAATTTACAAAACACATTTGAGGCAAATTATACACAAATGTTAGGCTTTGAAAATAACCAAACATGCATTATTTTGTATTCGGATTCATTTTTAAAATTTTGCACATTGTTAGAACATCCCACACACAAGTAAGTGGAGAACATGCAAACTCCAAACTGAAGTAAGATTCAAACCTTGTCGCAAAACTATGAGACAGACATGCTAACCACTCAACTACCTTGCTTTTCAGATAGATAGGTATAAACAACAATGTTTGAGCAGATTAAAGTAATTTCTAATGTGGTAATTCAAAATATCACATTGATTTTGGTCAAGAGGTCAACATTGTGAACTATTGACATATGTAGCTATTGTTGATGTTTATTGTATTGTTTACAATTTGGCCATTTTAATTTAATATCAAAGGTTCTTAATCTGGGGATTACCCCACTTGTGTGAGAGCCCCTTCCATGAAAGAAATGTAATCGACAGTCGGAAAATTGAAGGGATTAGTCTGCTTTCAAATGCTCAAAGGCTGGCCTCTAGGTTGGAGTTTCTGGATTATCACAGGGATTAAAGAAATAAAACCTGACTTGAACTAGAGAAACGAATGCAGCAATTACCTAAAATATGTTTAAAGCCCTGGTCTAAACATTAAAGTGGTACCTTATTTTAGGAGTGCTCCAATGTACAAAGCTTTCGAGACAAGAGATGTCACTTGGTGCTTAGTTGCCTTTGTGTTGCGTGCAAAAGTTATTCCTTTATACAAACTCACAATCTAAGGTCACCACCAGTTTTAAAAGTGAAGGTACAGGCAACTTGTTTTGTGCTTGCATATTTCTCAAGTTATTTTGTGCCTTATTTCCCTTTTCTAATGTCAGTTCCGAAGAAAGAGTGTTGACAAGAAGCCATTGATTTGATCCTTGAAAACAAAATTGTGCATGCTAAATTTGGGTGAATCTGTATAAGGATCAGTAAATTATGCAATATGTTGAAGGACCTGATTAAAATTATTTCCACACTTCATCCATTAAAATGATGAAGCTGCTAAAAGTGAGCAAATACTCAGACATTTTATTATGAATATTTCATTATCATACATAAAATTGTAAATTGTTGTTAATTCATTAAAACGATGTTGGTGTTTTTTGAGTGCAACGCATGATAACCTTTACATTAATTTCAATTGAAAATATTAATTTGCAATACGTGTGATTTGAATTACACTGTACGGTATGTGCATGTCATGGAAAATATTCAACTCATAAATCATTGTACCACTGTAAAAAAAAAAATCAGTTAAAACCAGTTGGAACTAAGAATGTACAAACATGACCTTATATTTTAGACATCTTTAATTGGACAGTGGGAAAAACTGGAAGAACTGAAGGAAGGTCATTGAACCATTAAAACCTACTGCGATGATTCTGTTCTACATGAAATTGAATGAAAAAGTCTGTTGAGTCCCATCAGTAAGGTCTCCAGACAGCTTCTACATTTGCTGGGGAGCTACTGTGGCTAGACTCAACTTCCACTGCTACCCCTTCATTCTGACTGGGCAAAGATGGGTGCAAGAGGGGGGAACCTGTCGAGGCATTAGTGCAAGGCGGTAGAATTCTTTGCGGGGAACGCGAATCAGCCCCGCCGCCTCCCCCTGCCATCATGGAGAACTGGTATGAGCCCGCAGATGTAGAGTAGTACACGTGATATGGCGAGGAGGTGGACTGGAAGGGCCTGTTTTGGGCCTGATGAGGGGCATTAGACGGGTATGGAGACGGGAGGTAAGTGTGATACCTCCCGGCGGGTGTAGTGGCCATAGCTGTCGCCATGCTGATTCCGAGAGCACCGTTGGAGACGGGATTGTGTGGGGGTGTGTAGGTAAAGGCAGCTGCCGTGGGAGGGTAATGTACACGCGGGTCCGAGAAGCGTGTGTCTGGTAAGGATGGAACCGACGTGAAAGATCGTTCCAAAGTCACCCTCGGGTCACCAAATGCAGTCAAGTCTGGACCTGAAAAAGAAAAATGGTAATGATTTATTGTTTTATTCATCATATGTGAGTATGCATGTACTGTATTACCTGAAAGACGTGAGGAAAGGTCGCCAAGTGATGAACGACTTGGTGAAAGGGGATTGGTCGAGTGGATGCTGGGTGTGGCTATCTGGCCAAGGTAAGGATAAGATTGTTCGTAGGACCATGATGGAGAGGACTGTATCTGTCGTCCTTCTAAAAGAAGAATATTGAAAAAACATTCATTACTTACCATTTAGTGTTAGATTTTTCAACACGTGTCCAAAACATTTGTCTGTCTTAAACTCACTGAAATGGTTATCGAGGCCTTTATTACTCCAGAAAAGCATTATGTTATGTTATCGTTTTGAAGATCTTTTTTTTAAATGTATGTAATCTTGCAGTATTTCTGATTTCCAATTATGTTTTCAAAATAAAGTTTTCAAAACCAAAAAGAAAACCGTGCAAAGCCAAATGATCAGACAGACAAGGACTTCATTGATTCCTCAAGACTCATCCCCACAAATCTTATTATGTGTGGCAATGTATAGCCTCCATGTGCCTGTATGCACTCCTTACAATGCTGCCCCATCTTTCCGTTCCCCCGGACATGACAGGTGGTCCCTAGGGGAATCTCTTGATGTCAGCCCGCCAGCTCATGGAAAGATTATGGTGCAAGAGAGCGCACCACATTGAGTAATATACTACATTTCTTCTAGATCTTGTTATGATAGGGAACTTTACATCTAGCATATAGTACAGGTGGGTGATGCATATTACGTGTCAAGACCCCACTTCTTACCATTCGCTATCTGTGCGTGTGTGGGACTGGAGAACGAGGCCGAGTGCAATGCAGCCGCCGACTGTCGCGTGTTACAACTGGACGTCTGATGATGATGGTGAGGATGCGGATGGTGGGGATGCGGGTGATGGTGGTGGTGATGTGGGGGGGTCACTCTCATGGAGGTCCGTCTCAGTTGCTCCAGCTCTGTGAGCCTCTCAGAAAAGGCCAACGACCCAGGCTTAATGTCATCAATTTTCTGCCGGTGACCTAATAGAAGATTTCATTACTTAGCTAATACAAAGTATCGGGCTATTCTAATATGCCTCTGGATACCACAAGAGGACGCTAAAGCATTTTTTTTTACATTAGATAAATCATACCAGCTGACGCTTTTTACTACCAAGTTATTTTGCGGAGAGTAACAAATGCTATGAAAGGATAGGTTCATAGAAATCTAGCTTGCTGAATTCATTCATAGCAAGTTTTGAATAGGAGTGATACTGTACTTCCAGAAAACACCCTTAAAGCTTGTAAAATTATTAAGGTATAAAAAAAATGATGATCTGTTACTTACGCCGTGGCTCTCGGGGCCCATCCACTGTGATTTTAATTGCTCTCTGGTACGTTGCTACCTGAGAGGGGTTCGTGAACACGGTGATGGTCAGGGTGAAACTCTTGCCTATCAGAAGTGAAGAAAAAAAGGGATTAAGAGATAAGGGGGAAAAGAGATAAACATCCCTTTATGGCTAAAAATGTACATTAACATCTGTTTACATTAATATCTGTTCATTTACACTGGATTATACAGAAAATGTATTATTAGACTTGACTCTAAAACCAAGTAGTCTGAATCTACTTTTGCAAAACAGGAAGCTCTGAGTAATGCTCATCAAGTTCATCTTTCTTTCATCATCCTAACATCATCAGAGCAAAATTGTTTGGTATATAAACAATTTGCTATCCAACCAAGGACTTTTACAGTACACACTAGTAGTTCTCAAAATGTGTACACTACAGCCATTACCACCACAAATAATACCAAATACTACCTACAGTAGTGTATTCGTCAATCTATTGTCTATTATAATCTATTTCTTGGGTGGCAGATATTGTAAAAGTTGGCTAGTATTCTAATTTCTTCCCTTTAATGAGTGAATAACGGGTTTGATCAATGTTTATCTTATTTGAAAACATAATAACATTTGAGCTAGAAACACTTTTCAAGCATACTGTTATTTACAACATCTCCACACACTGCTATATTAAATAGATAAATCAATTTGCCTAACTGTTGGCCACACAGACTGTGTGTGTCTGTAAGCGAGGAGGAAGTGAGGGGTGACTACGAGGAAGTTGTTTTGAATACTGACTTTTATTCATTTGCACGTTCCCCTACATCTCTTTTTTTTGTATGCATATCAGCGCAGTGTGTGTATAAGTGTTGTTTTAGCGCGTGCATCTAATTTTGCACGTGAGCATACCCCTCCCACTGCGCCCGACGAATCGAAGGTCGTTGAATCGGGCTACTTGGTTTTTAATAGCGGCCGAAGCGTTGCGCAGCTCTGCTGAGTAGTTCTCGTCGTTTCCTGCCATCACTGTCACCATGGTGCCATCGGGGACCTCGCCGAGAGCGACCACCTGGTGATGTTCCCAAAAAAAAAAAAAATAGGTTCAAAGAGTTGGACTATGATAGATGAATAATTATTACTTATACTGTGGTAGCTAAATTATAATGAAAGGGGCATTGGTAGCCATGGAGTCATTATTTAGTGTATTGTGCATCTTACACTTAAAAACTGCAATTTAGGTCCACATTGTCATTCTGAGACAATAAACAAATATTGATGCTCATTTTACTAATACATATAACTTTACTACTTCAAATAATAATGATAAATTGGTTTTATAAAGAATTTTCTTTGATATGCAAAACGTATGACTTATTTAAGAACTACATGCTTGTATTTAATTATTAGTTCAAAAAATGAATACTGCAATGAAATACAATAGTTTTATGAATCATATGACAAACAGCACAATATTTCAAAATTACTGTTTACATAGCCATAAATTAGGATATATCAGAAGGTGAGAAGCAATTAGTTCATAAGTGAGCATTTACTGTGTGAACATGTATAAACAAATGTTAATGTTGGTGTTGATTTGTTTTTTTATTTACATTAACTAGTAAATGTTTTCATGTGTTCATTCATTTGTTGTATTTTCAAATCATTTATCAGATTGCATTGCATTCATTTGTCTGGTGTCAAATATTACAATAATTTTACAAATAAATAGAAAATGGTTGTTGCAGATTGCTCCTGTTTTGGTTCAAAATCTTGAGAAGTGATTCTGATAATGCCCAGAGAGGGACACGCGGGCTATAGAAAAAACATAACTCCTCAAAAACCTCAAGGATTTGTAGCCATGTTGTAAAATGAATGCAATATTTCAAAAAATAATAACACTAAACATTCTTTTATATGCAAGTTTAATTACATTATAGGCGAAGAATATTTAACTCAGTTTCAGAACTTTGTAGAAACATAGCCCCATAAAATGGACGCAGAAATGTATACTATTTGATAGGTGTCGAAGTGCGCATTGGACAAATCATCTGTTATCTCAAAGAGGTAAGTGGCACTTCATTAAAATGCATAACGCAGCTTGCATGGGGGGGTTCAAAGTGTGAGCGGCGAGCTAATGCAACAAACCCACTAAATGAATCAGTGGTGCGGCTAAAAGCCACTTTTCCCACAAATGCATTTTTGCCTGAAAGTGCAGGAAAAGCATACAAAAGCATCAACAGGATGTAACATGAGCATTAAACCATGGCAGTATACAAGTACTAGAATATTCCATATGCGCAGGATGTAGTTAGTTAACATTACTTAGAGGTTTTGAAATAATTTTGCAAGTCATTTACTTGTATGCCACATCGCTACAGAAGAGCTCATGAGCGGGTGAACTAAAGCACTAATGTCAAACTGAACGTGGGGTTCAAAATGCATCCAAGTGCATCATTTTATTCGGCCTGCTAAACCAAATGTTGTGCAAAATGTGTTTTTCTGACAAACTGCTGCTTACCAACATTTGATATTGTCTTTTATTATAAATAACACTAGTATAGTGTAAGCATATTTAGTTGAGCAATCTCCATTTAAAATCAAATGAACAGTAGTTGTACAAAGTAATTTCACAACTATTGAGTCCATCCATTTGTTGCTCATGTATACAATATTATGTTGAGGTGATTGCACATTTCCTCTCATAACCGCCCACTGAAGGAAACCACAACTATTCTAAGAGTCTCGCAGTAAAATGTCACCCTTGATCTAAAACCTTTTTAAAGCAGCTACGTTCAAACAAGAAAAATAAAAATAGAAAGTTCTTCTCACCTTAAAAGCGATAGGCAGGGTTTTGTTGCACCTCCAATGTGAGGGCAACACTGAACATAGGAAGTTGGGACTATCTGTTTTTACCAGCTCTCCCGGATGCTCCGACAGTACCTGTGAAAAAGATAAATAAGTTTGCCATAAGTTTGCTTTTCCATAAAGAAAAAAAAAGTAGCCATTGCTGTCAAGCCTACCATGTCACGGTCAGCCATGCGCAATTTGCCCACCAGGGATGCTCCGCCTCCAGCCTCCTGGGCACCCAGTGCCTCAGCCATCTTTCCCCCCGAGGCCAGGGTAGTTGATGGAGGAGTGTAACGCCGGCCAGGGCAGGGGTCTGAAAGAAGCAATGATTTACAGGCTGAATTTAAAATACACCTGTAAAATCATTTCTATTTTAAATACAGGCACACAAACATACACAGCAGTACAATAGGAAAAGTTATATGATTGCATTTTTATTGAGCTGTCAGCCAGTCATACTGTGACTATTTGCAGTGATTTCAGGATACCGGAGCTCAAATTACTCCTCAGTTTTGTGCATCATGCTGGTACCAAATCAGACCACATGACACAATGTCAATGTGTTCACAATGTATTCGTGTGCCTGTCACATGTGATAGTTAATAAGAATAAATACTCCCTTCATTTACAGTGACAATAATGTTCAACTTTGAGTGACACTACCAGAGAGCCAGGCGATTTGTTTGTAAATATGTTAATATGTTCATTTTAGTTATCTGTGCATTTTATAAAACGGGACAAATTAGGGCATTATTTAATATACAAAGTGTATTGACCCCGTAGAAGAAATAAATAATCAGTGTCTACTGATCTAATTATATTGTTTGAATTGTATTCATTAATTCCTTTTCAACCGTGCTTAACCTCGTTGGGGCTGTGGGGCACTGAAGCCTATCCCAGGAGACTTTGAGCTAATGGCACCCTAAACTGGTCGCCAGTCGGTCGTAGGGCATATATGGAGACCGACAACCAGCCCCACTCAGAATGACAACACCACCGAGTGGGAATCGATCCCACGCTGCCCACACCAATGTCAGAATTCTACTTAATAGCATCGCAACACAAGACTAAACTAACCCAATTAAAGAATAAAAACCAGACTGAATTTTACCTGTATATGATATAATGCAAAACACATATAATTATTCTTTTTACTCCACTCACCCCTTAAGTAATATCTACCCAAAAATTTACCTCCGCTTAAATTACCCTCATCTTTTTGTTTAATTCATGTTTAGGTTTTACAACATATTAATTTTAACCTTTTTAAAATATATATAATATAATTAGTATAATATGATATAACATAACATGACATAATATATTATAAGATAATACATTATATATAGAATATGATAACCTATAATATAATATTATAACACATAAATGAATTTTCGAACGCTTTACCGTATTTGGCGTCCCAAAGAAAGACCATTTGTGCGCTCTTAGTCAATCTCCTCCTCCTCCTTTCTTTTTTCTTCCCTCTTCTGGATGTCCGTTTCAAATTGTGTGTTCGTCAATAATAACTTCCTTTACTTCTTTCCCCTCGTGTAATAAAAAAAAAAAATCAAAAAGTCCAGGCACGTCATGGAACGAGAACGGCAGAGGAAATAAAGTGGTCAAGCGTGTTCAAAATAATAAAGCGTTCATATCAGCACTTGAAAGACACGTGTTGATGTGCATGATGGTTTGTGTCTCCTCGCTGAAAGAGCACTGACGCTCACAACCACTAGTTTTTTTTCTCACAACAGCCCGAGTAAGTACTTTGCGTCTCATCCGGGCGTGTGACCAGCCTGGCAAGTGCTGACAGCTGATTGGTTACTCAGCTACCCAAAACTAATCTGATTGGCTGTAAGGTTAACGGTCCAATCAGTTTCTTGTCCGTCCGGGAAGGTGAGAGAAAGAGGGCGTGGATGTTTTTGATTTAAATATTGGAATAATCTATGAAGAACATAATCAAAATCTAAATTTTTGTTTGAATTATTTGTACTTATCTGAAACTGTCGGTTTAAGGAATCAAGGCAAATATTTAAAAAATATATAGGAACAAAATCCTTCCTCTTCACACGAGACCCAATTTCCAATTAAAAACAAACAAACAAAAACGGTACAAATAATGGACAACCTACCTAACTGATCCAACTTTATTTATTCAAAACATTTCTACTTTAATCATTTGCGTATAGCGATTTTTTTTTTTTGCACATCTTCCCTAATGCTAACGTTTCATTATAGGTCATTTTATAACAGATTCCAGCACTTATTTAACATAAGAAAATTAGAAAAATATGATTGAGATATCTCCAAGAGATCCTTTTTATTCCACTTTTTTGACTGATTCAAGCCAACTTTTTATAATTCTTCTCAACGACATATTCAGAGTGAAAACTATGTTAGCACAATGCCACTAAATTTTCTACGCGGTTAGAACGTAATTTTAAAAAATGGCAGTTTACCTTAAAATTGCCTCATTTATTCGAAGAGGAATGTGAAACCCATTGTGTTGCTCACAATCCCAAAATGTGCAAAGGAGTGTATATATCGTTTGAAACTGAGAAGGAACTATGCCAATACACACAAGCACCAAGAAAAACACTGAATTCCATACACAGAGAGAAGATGCCAGAATTCAAGTGTTTCTTGCTTGAGAGGAACAAAAACAAACCCCCAAGTGACATAACACTTCATTTCAATGAAGTAACTAATTACATTACGGTTCCACAAGCTAACATATCTAATCATAAATAATCTCATGGGAGGTTGAAGGAAGACGTGTTCAATTCCCCCCCCCCCCCCCCCCCCATTCACTTACACCACAAATTTGAACGCCTTGTTTCCTGTTAATACAGAAAAAAGTAAGACAATACCACTTTCCATCCAATAGGGGACAGTGAGGGATCGAAGTGATTGTTGTGTTCAAGTCAATATCCTTAAGAATTACATACAGGGACGTTTTTCTCACCCCGATTTATTTACATTTATGTTGGGGAATCCTGAGTCGGAAAACTGAAGGATGATAAAACACTTGCACCATTGAAAACTGTCTCAAAATTATATACAGCATGCAGACGTTTCAATTTCTACTGTCCTGTTTTGTATAGATTGGTTGGCATTCTGATGTCCATTCATTCATCCATCCATCTTGTCTTATCAAAGTCATCACAAGGGTCGCAGGGGTACTGGAGCCTATTACAGCCAGCAGTAGGCCGAGTACACTGTTCATTGATACACAATGGGACAAACAACCATCCACTTTCATCCAAAATGGAAATGTAAAGTGCTCAAGCAGCCTACTATAAATGTTTTGGGGATGTGGGAAGAAAGCTGAGTACCTGGACAAAACCCACACAAGAGAAAATGCAAAGGCCACACAGGAGGGCCAAAACCCACAAGTGATAAAACCCTCGATCTTACAACAGTGAAACGGATGTGCTAACCACTCATTCACCATATGGGTTGCTTTCTTGTGTGATTAATATAATAAAATGGTCATTCAAACTCAGTCCTGTAAATTTTACAGAGTTTTTTTTATGAAAGTTCTTAATAAGGGAGAATTTTATCTCATCTCATCTTATCTCATTTTCTGAACCGTTTTATCCTTAGGGTCATGGGGGGTGCTGGAGCCTATCCCAGCTGACTCTGGGCCAGAAGGGGGACACACGCTGAATTGGTGCCAGCCAATCGCAGGGCAAAGGGATCATTTTATGAAACATGAAAATATATATACGGTGCGCAAAAAATAAAAAATACATAGACAAATTACGTTCAGTCAATTCAAGACTCGCTAGAGAGCCTGTAATTCTCTTCTTAAAATTTGGGATAGCAACCTTGATATTTAAGATGATGCTGTGAGATTTAAGCAAAGTCCACATTTTTATTGCTTCACAGCTGCTGTCTGAAGAGTTTTGAGAAAATGCCAGTCTGCCCCTGTGGCCAAAGGGGAATGATAAAAAATGTAAACGCCTATTTTCTCGTCTGCCCCAGAGCTGGACGCGATGTGATTTGCCCTCGGAAATATTTATATTTTACAATCTGAACAATTGCCCAGTTCACTTAAAAACAAGCATACTAGTTTTTCTATATTTTAAATCAAATAACCAATTTGACAAGTATTTATACCACTTAAAATCAGATCACCGTATGTTCTATTACGGAACCTAATTGGATTAATTGGATTGTATATGAACATTTTTGGTCTCCACTTTGAAGAGATTACTTGTTCAATCAGACAAAACTTATTTTTTCTTTGTAATTTTGAATATATGTCATGTTTTTAACAAAGAAAAAATAATCATCTTTTCAAATCATATAAATCTATAGAGGTAATATAGCTTCATGATTTATTTAAATGGTAATTTTATACTAACTATTTATACATATATATTTTTTTCATTTTCATGAGATGTATCGATTGCAAGAAAACATGCAGAAAGTCTAATAAAAAAAAAATACACAGTAGACAATAAGTTTCATCTGATCATGAAATCCCCTAAAGTAAATTTCAGATAATAATTCCTGAGACATGCAGCCATTTCCGATATTAACGCGATAAATCTTTTGGGTGGCATCACAATTAAGCATGATTACAACACAATATGTCAAAATGCCCTTTTAAAAAACCTCTGAAAGAACACCAGAAAGAGAGAAACTAAAATTACAATGATAACTTGTAAGAAAAGCTGCTACATTACCAAAGAGTTCGCTGCCTGATCGGCCCTTCCTCATCAAGAACATGGCCAAGGACAGTGGACCGGAACCAGAAAAAGCTCCTGGGTTCATGCTTGGATCCTCGCTGGGTGACGACGGCTTGTTCAAATTCCACCTCGAGCCCAAAGAAAACAAAATACACAAATAAAAAGAATGCCTGAAGTGCTGTTAAGGAGATGACCGATCCTAAAGAGAGAGAAGTCTCCTCCATCAAGACTTTTTATACTCTCATTCATATCTCCATCCTTCCCTCTCTATCATAAAAAAACAAAAACAAAAAAAAACAAAATGTGAAGCAAAAGAGTGGCCAGTCAAGCTGAATTCATCGCCTCCTCTAAAGCTCGTAGCCACAGGGGACGTGAGTCCACTTTGCCCTCAGGCACATTCGCAGCTGCTAATTTCATTTTCACCTGCCACTCAGTTCCATGTACTTCATTTTTGGGGTCACACCCATCTTCTCCCAGCTCTTTGCTTAATTTTTCCAACCATTGCTCAGAAGACTGTAAAAAAAAGCAAATGATGAAAACATTATGAAGTGGTATGAAAAACTTGCCAGACAATTTGCATTGTTGTTTATTTATTTAGTTATTTAGTTATTTATTTATTTATCTTCAGGTTGTCATTTTCATCTATGATACCTTTCATCTTTTCAGGGACAGCTTATTGACACTTAAGACATATAATGTTTTCATAAGGAAAGGGATTTTTAATTTTATTTTTGTTTATGTTCCATGAGCTCCTGACACATGTAATTAGATTGTTGAGAATTAAAAAAAAAACTTTTAGAATCAGTGTTAAAGCACTAAAGAGTTTAATCAAAAGTCTTTGTTTACAATTTAATTATCATAATTTACATTATAACCTTTTAATAATTCTACTGAAAAGTGTTATTTTAATTCTTAAATGTCTTGGAAAACATGCAAAAAGTCAAGATGATTATGAACAAAACAGACTTTCCAGAAGTCCAACATGACATAAAAAAAATGAAAATGATTTTACTTAGCATGTAGTCCCATTATAAATGTAAACTTTTACTAACTAAACACATTTTTTTAGTACAGGTAGTTACACCATGCAAGCACAGGCAGAACTGGTAAAACAAACCGTGGATTTGAAACTATGTAGTTGTGCGGCGCTGTCCATGGTGCTGAAGAAGCTAAGTGACCCTTAATATGGTCACACTTTTTACTCAAGTTGAAGGACAAATATCTGTAAATGAAGGCTCACAGGGCAAAATTGAATGCCTTGTTGTTTCATTCTCTTCTCAATAAGGCTTTGAAAATAAATGTCTCAATTCTACGTGCCATGTGATCGGCAACCGACACATCCAAGCGAATACTAGTTAGCACTTCACCCAAAATTGAATCGGTCAGACTGGTAGGGCCTTAAGACAAATACTTTTTATTAAAAATATCAAATAAACGTCGCTTTACCTCACACAAAAAAAAAAATAGCAGCAACGTGTCCCTTTTGCTGGATCTGCCCCAGGGCAGTGACAATGGAAAGACTGAGATCAATATTAGTATTTTACAGTCATGAACAACTTAAAATGGTCATTCAAACAAAAGGCTGATGGAGAAGTGGTGGGGTAGTTAGTGGGGGTGTAGAAGAAAAGGAGAAATAACACTTCTTCAAAATGATTTGGTGCAAAGGGTGATTGATTTGTGCATTAGATCAACTTCAGTAGATAAGCCCAGAAATTCTCACATCCGCTTATTTTCAAGTTAGTTAGTCAGTCAGTTCTAGCACTCACACACTCACCAGCACCGCAAAGACTTGCACACCTTTTTATAATTCATGGGCCAAATAGTGTGGATCCAGTAAATTTCCATTTCAAAGTAATTAATTGATTTTCTGACAGATCAGTTAGCAAGTGACAAATAAATACAAATAACCAGTATTTCAAAATACGAAAACAAATTTAACATCATGTTAACCTAAGCATAATTACAACAGCCAAAGCAAAGTAATTTGTGATGTTTTATTTTTTTTAAATATATTTTAAATTACTGTATAAACTGGACATATACAAATTAACGTATTTCCAGGTGAGCTAACACACCACTTGGATGCAAAATTGCAGTTATTTTCAAGGTCATTATTTTCTTTTGCATGTTGAATGGGATTTAGCATTAAAATAGTGAGGTTATTGTAGACAAAACAATATAAATATACAATGCTTATGCTTCAACCTTTCCATTCTTTGAGTTTGGAACATTTACCACATTTCCCTACTTTAGTTTAGCAATGTACTTTATTCATGTAATATGTACCTTAAATATATCAGTGTTTTTCCATCCTATTGCTAATTTATTAAAACAACCTGTAAAATGATTCCCTACTAAATAGTTGAAGTTTAGTACAAAGCAGACAGAGCATATAATGTGAACATAGTTTGCGCTAACTAAAGATTTTGAGCAAGCAAAAAATAAAAATCAGAATAAATCCATATAAAAAGGCCCAGGACTTGCCCAAGTTTCATCTTTTCAACATTTTTTTTGGCTTGAATATTGTCAGAAGAATGACTTTAAAAATGCAAAAAGTCTTCTTCCTTTGTGCATATGCGCAAGAATATTCAATTATTCAGCCAGACGAGCAGCTAATTCTTGCTAAACTAACGATTGATTTTCTGACACAAGAAATGAAGGACAGAGAAGAGTGAACACGGGGCGTAGCGCTTCAGATGCACACGGACGACGTGGGTCTGAAGGCTTGAAGGCGGGAGTAAGATGGGGAGGGACAGGGGGAGTCAAAAGTGAACGCGCATGTGTGGAGTGACACCGGCCGGGGCAGTGTGAGGGGGCCCACGAGATGGAGGCGGGAAGATGAAGGAGCCTCAGGCAGTGTTTAGTGCAGTTTGAATAGCTGAGCAGGTGCATTAGGCTGGGAGCGAGCACACGTAAGCCCGCTCCCTCTCCTTGTCTCTGCATTATGATATACTAAAGTTGAGGGAGCTACAGAATTTAGAATGATCTCTTCTTAAAAGTGGCCATTTTGGCTTCCCAACACACACAAACGTGTCCTGAATCACACACACACACACAGTCTTTCCACAAAACATTGGCTTTTGGCTACACATCAGGCCTCCAGTGCTGATATTGGACATTACAACACTCATTGGTTATTGGAAATGTCAATAAGAACTTTATTTTTTTTTATAAGAAATGTGGATTGACCTTAAAAAAGCAGACCATACCACTCCAAAACCGGCATGTTACCTTTCAGAGTTAATGGTGGCTTCAAAGCGCTGCAATTTACCTCAGTCATGAACACCAAGGATATTTTCACATATTTCTGTGGGCCAGAAAAATCTGCACAGCGGGGTGCAGATGGTCCAAAGGCCAGACTTTGGACACCCTTACTTTTACACTGTGATGGTGGTTCTTAAATGCAGCACTGAAAGTTGAGTGTTACGAGGTAATAGACATTCAATTTTTGTTTCAGGTAATCATAACTGTTGACACCTGACATTATTCTACCTGTCTGTTTGCTGTGCTCGCGATAGGGTGTCGTGCACACATGCCTAGCTTGAAGCCTGGCAGTAATTTTTATAAATGGAGTGCTAGTTGGATAAAGCTTTACTTGGAAAACCAATAAACTCAATAATGTTTGGTGCCTTGTAATTGGCTGGGCATAAGGAGATGGACAACCAATCATACCTGGGGACAGTTTTGAGTTTCCAACAAGCCTAATGTATATGTTTTTGGGATTTGGATGAAAAACTGGAGTACCGCCTCCTCGTGGTGTAGAGGTTCACTCGACTGACTTTGGTGAGGGAAAGCGTGGGCTCAATTCCCGCTGATGGCATTATGATTGCGAGCGCGGATGGTCGTTTGTCTCTCTGTGTGCTCTACGACTGACTGGCGACCAGTCTAGGGTGTAGTCTATCTTTTTCCCGAAGACTTTTGAGGATGAGAGAACTGGAGTACCTAAAGAAAACCCATGTAAGCCTGGGAAAAACATGCATACTCTAAATAGAAAGATCAAAATGCTAACCACTCTTCTGTGTTTGCGTACCTGAGACAAACGTTTCCAATGGCATATTCTAATTAAAATGTGCATTTGATTTTGTTATGTTTTTTGCACCTTCATGAAAAAGCCAACCAAAAAAACACGTCCCTCACCTTTGCATCAATGAATGTCTACATTAGAAACAAGCAACCATTTATACGTGTAAAAACACAACAACAATTGGCACGCATTATCAATTTATAGCCACAAGCATTAGTTCAGTATGTTGGCGGGATTGTGCAGTACGCGATCGGGCGCTAGCATGCCAAGTACCCGAGAAGACTCCCTGTAATGCAAGTGAATCATTAAAGTGGAATAACCCAGATGAATTAGCCAATCAGACACTTAGAAAGCAACCACACATAGGCCTACGCATCAAATCCCAAACGAGCCTATGAATAAATCAGAAGGCGCAGTCAATGTGTGTAATTTACAAGAATAGAAGGATGCTAATGGGTGACAGCCGCATATGTCCAAATCATGACAACCTTTTGCTTCTTCATATTTTGTAACCACAAAGTGGGGACAAATGGGGCTCACGCTAGCCAAAGTGGGTGAGGGAGACTTTGAAAAGGGTGAGGCGACTCTTTGCACGACTTCTTTGTTAACCGCAGCACTGATGGGACCCTGCCTCGCCTCGCTCGGGACGACCGTCCTAGCCAGACTTCGCCGGACGCAAAAGCCGCCATCTCGCCCATTAAGGGTCGAAGGGACCTCGTGTGGTTACGAGATGTTGGGAACATTCGCAGAGCTTAACATGTTCGTAGACGACATCGATCGTGAAATGGCTGTTCGCTGTTGGTGGTTTTTGCGTCTTTCCGTCTGCGCTACTAAAGTATGAACCAAGTTAAAAACAGTGCAAAAGTGCTGTGGAACAAATGGGAGCGTATAAAACACAGTTTGCGATAGCACTACAACAAATACTGGACCTATCTACACAATAGTAACTCTAATTTGAAATGTTTATTAACTTTTAGTTTGTTTCTTAAGGTATAAAAAAAGAATCTAAAATCTCAAGTCTTAGTCCTTATATTTAACCTTTGTTAACCTTCATATTTCCACCCAATTAATCCGGTACACAAGTCAAGATTAGTATTTTAACTCACCGACATTTTGAAGGTGTTGTTGCAGTCTTGGACCATCCAAAAATGAGCCTTAATTATATTGCAGTTGTGGTTAATGTGATAAGAATTTTCTGACTTAAATGCCACACATGGGATGCTTCAAACATGTCCTGGCATTGAGTAGAATGGTGGTGGGAAGAAAATCATTAATCATGCTCTGTGGCTGAGATGGTGGCTCACCAAATTGGTCACATTAATTATAACTTTTCACAGAAACTTAGCCTAGTGTGATGAAGCTTTCAATATCACATTGAAGCGAATGGCGCTGAATGCTGAGAACATTTCGAGGGTTTTTACACAAAGTCCTATGTTCCCACCCATTATCCATGTTCCAAAGACCACATAAATGTGATTAGACATGAGGAAACACCTCAAAGGACTTAAATCAAACAATTAACTTTTTTTTTGCGATGGGCTTTACAAATAGAAACCATTTAAGAAATTGATCTAATTTGAAGCAAGAGAAACGGAAAGAAAAACACATTTTGAACCTTCAATACATACTTTTGCTGTCTTTCTAACGATCACTGCACGGCACACATCCTACCAACTTCCTTCTGTCATCACTATTTATTGTGTCTTTTAACACATATGCATGAAGGGTGCAAATATATATTAGTCAGGAAGTCTTAAATATCTGTCCAGCAGAGGATTGACGAAACATGATTGACATGGAATAAATACCATAGTGGCAAATAGTTTACAACACTTCACATCCAAAGGCATAGCCTGGGAGCAAAACAACTTACAACTGCCCTAAAGTTGAATTATGAGGTGCTAAATGGCAACGTTTGCATCTCCTCATCTTAAAATCAGCCACCAACAGACCTGTTGAGTTTCCTCTGTTGTCGTTACCTGACACACTCACACACACAAACAGCACAAGTGTAGCGTTCAGATAACCACAATTAGCTCGGTGTGTCGAGGCTGAGAACAGCAAACAATGTCAGCATGTGGAAACAGATTGTGCAGCTCTCAACATCATGTGGCAAGAGGTGTAAATTCATGACAGAAATTTAACAAAACAAGCACGAATGCAGTTTGATATATTGGGACTCGGCACCGATAGAATATTCCAAACAATAGCTCGCCAGATTAATGGTTTTTATTCCCATCAAAAAGATATATGGTATGGAAACTCATGAAAACATGTTTTCCTTCACATTAGAAAATAAAAGTGCTTCGAAATGATTAAAAATGTTTTAAATTACTGGCAATTTTGTATTTTTCTTGAGCTAAAAAAATACAGCAAGGGAATTTATTTTATCAAATATTGAACATGTGATGGTAGTTCTTTACGTTTGGGTTTTCTGAAAAGAATTTTGGAAATGAATGCCAGCTCAAATTAGCTGCAATAACTCCTTGGAAAATGCGAGTAAAATAGTTCTTTAAAATAAGCAGCAGGAGTTAAAAATGTGCATGAAGGTGATGGTTTTATTTACAGGAATCAACCTAATTTAGTCAGGTTTTATTGAAATAAAGTAGATGAGTAGGGAATAAAAAAACAATGTCAATATTTCTATTTGGAACTGATTTTGTGTTTCAAAGTGCGAGTTGAAAATACAATCTTCCTTTTTCATTGAAGTAAAAAGACAGATACAAATTTGTGAAGTTTAGTTTGGGTGACTGGACAGCAGGGATACTGGAAGAACATGGAGTTGTGGACATCCTACTGTGTGTGTCCTGGGAGCGCTCAGTGGGAGAAAGCTCAGTTTTGACCCCTCACAGACAAAACATGACCCCCAGCTGCAACTTCCTGGATCTAGTCAGACATACAAGGACGAAGAAGCACTTGGTGAGGCCAGAAGAAGAAAAATCCCTTCAATGTCACCGTAACTACAGTCAAAAAGCCCCCAAAAATAAATAAATAAGATTTTTTTAAAATTCTAATTTCTAATGTGTTCTCTCCAGAAAGACTTCTCTTGTCGAAGTAAAAATATGAGTCATAGTTACAATTGACTTAGAAAAAAAGAAAATAATTGTTATCCAACTCTGATCTCCCCAACTACCCAACTCTCCATTGGTCATCCTCACTCTGCACCCTCGAATCCGTCACCCCCCACCCCTACTGTGCTCCCACGACATCAAACCAAGTCTGCTTGAATACGGCTCAAATGTTTGTGCCAAGTCACTCTGTGTGTGTTCTTAGCAGCTGCTAAAATACAACAGAATGAATCCACAAACATAAGTAAACATTATGGTTAATTCTTTGGGGAAGGTACAGTTAGTGGCAGTATTCCAATAAAATCAGGAATGAATCATGTTCTACGTCAGACTCGGACTCATGCTTAGTATACTTTGACCTGGCATCCCATTATAACATCTCCTAGGATACAACACATTTCATTTCCATCCTTCTTGCTTCTTGCAAAAGAAATCCCGTTGAGGAATCACAGACATCGGCCAGGAAGGAAAGGGGGATAAATGTTTAAAGAAAGGGTTAGCTTAGTGAATCTGTTGTATGAAAAGCAACAGTTAGACCTCCCAGTCCCTCTGCAATCTACTGGAAGTGCTGCCATTCACCATTTTTTCCTGACATATATTGCAGGCCAAAGATACATTATTCAGCGCAAATAAATCATTGGTTTCTCATGTTACAGTGATTGTGAGTCACTGCCTTAATTGAAGAAAAACAAGCACTAGCATGCTACTATTGGCTGAAAACTGTTAGAAGGACTGTTGCTTGCCCTCTGATGGCTAACTCCTAAACTCGGCAACAATGTGTCCATAATGACTAAAACAGCATGAATACAAAAATAACATTTAAAAATGTGGTTCCAAGGATGGATGTATATATATTCCTAGGATATACTTACCAAATTCCATTGTGATCCATCCATAAATATTGAAGAAACAGCTGAAAAAGTGGTAGTGTACACACCAACAATGACAGCAACATGAGTGGCAACTTGACAGACCTTCAGGCTGTAAAAAGAATGTGGATTTTCCTGGCCTTGAATCTGCTTCTATCACAGAAATGTAGCGTTGTTACAATTTGCATAGTTATTAGGATAGATTTCATACTTACTGCCTGTTTACACTGAAGCGCTTAATTCAAATCACCATGCCTGCCCCCAAAAAAGCCTCACTAGAGGTTTGTCTCCAATTGACCAGAGCTCAATTGCTGTGCAGTAGAGGGAAGTGCAGTTTTATGACCCACAGGACCAAATAGCTTTCAATTGTATTTTTTTCCCCTTTGTGAATACAATTTTGCTTGGAAAAACAGCACAATTTATATATACAACAACTGCTTGATATATGATTTTGAAATCAATTACTACTGGGACCAGACTATGGCAAAAAAATAAGGAATTAAGAAGTGGTTAAATAATAAAAATGATTTTAATGTACTTTTATCAACATAATGGAAAGGTTTTACATCAAACCATTTGCATCATTCATAAGACAACACTGGAAAAAATAATGTCATCCCAGGCTAATGAGCTATGTTTACAGTGTCTCTTCCATGGTGTCTTGTCAGTTAGTTTGGGGTGTCAGCAAATAGAATAATTGGTCTCATGAGATTTTTTTTTAAGTGTGTGGAATTCTGTGTGTAGCTTCATTGTTTTGGTCTTGGCCTCTCCTGACTTTTTTGTTCTGCCTTGAAGCTAATGTGATCGTCATATAGTTTGCATAAAGTACAAAAACAATACTTGAACTTCAAATGAAAATGCAATAGTTATATTGTTATTTTTGACATGTTTCCAATCCAACACACACCAACACAATACATAAACTCACAAATCTGATCCACTTCCAAAAGTAAGCTTATTCATTAAATAGCTCCTTAATATTCTGTGTTTAGTTTTTAAAACAAAATAAGGGTTTAAAAGTGCAAATAAAACAATTAGTCCAACAATTAGTATTTTTTTAACCATAACCCAGGGACAAAAATTCCCACTCACATTTATATCTTTTGGGGATACCACAGATGCATCTTTTTGGAAAACTTACTGTATATTTCAGACTATATCAGACACAAAAAATCAAGAACGAACATACGTTACAGTAACAATAGTAAAATAGAGAACAACAGGCTAAATAGCCACATGTTTACATGTAAAAAAAAACATAAGTCACAGGCCCAAATTGACGCAAATTACTAATTTTTGCAGTCTTAATTTGGGACATACTTTAAACCTGATAGGTTTGCACTCATGTAACTTCCTCCCACATCCGCCATGATGGAGATCCAATACAACTTTATGACCATAGGACATGTGCGCCTTTCAGCGCTAAAGATGACTTAATGCAATTGACGGGTCAGTGTGTAGAATTACGAGATGTTGCGTCTGTTCACATTTATGACCTAACGACTACATTTAAAGGAACATCTTGATTTGATGACACACTTTCAACATGTGTGTTGTCCTTAGAGCAGCTTGAGGGTCTTGGAAGATCACACATAATTACACCATTGGTGTGCAGTAACTGAAAACCATGTATTGTCCACTTACAGAGTGTAACGACCTTTTAGGGTCTTCACTCATGTTGTTAACATCACAAACAGCCTCAGGTAAAACAAGCACAAAAGCAATAATACAAACACTCCATCTTTGTTAGTGCTTTTGGCGAGCAGAAAATTGTAAAAAAAAAAAAAATCAATTAAAAGGACAACTTGAATCGCTTTGTCCTATGAAAAGTAAAATGTGTTTCTTTGAAAACAAAGTATGCATTGAGCAGGAATGACGCCAAATGAGAAGTGATATATAAAGTAAATGGATGCATGAATTTTTGGAAAGGACACAGAAAGTGGCCATTTTTTGGCAAGGAACATGCTGAGAAGGAGGTTTATCTACTTTGCATTTACCCGTACAAAAATCTAGCTATTTTCTAAAAAGCTTAGGTCATGGCTGGACTGGAGTCTCTGTATAGAGCATAATGTATCTTGTAGTTAATGATGAGTAAATCTATTTCGCTTATTTTTCTTGTCTAATTTCATGACAAGACAAAACCTGACCTATTGACACACAAAAGTTTAACATAAATTGTAAGTAGTGTGAGTTTAGACTCACGTTAAAATGCACCAGTCGCCAATGTAAGGATGGAAAATTAAAAATACATAGAAGAATAGTGCATGTTCTTTTCATTTAAATGTTTTTTTTTGGGGTCGTTATGAACTTTTTGTCTGTGTATGTCTGTCCAAATTAGCAAACAAAGCCCAAGCACACCTGTTTTTTTAGCAGATCAATGCAGCACACGTTTGTGGTAAACTTAATGCTTCAGGTTAAGCCTGGACAAAGCTCCCTGCATCTGTCACTTCTCCCACTTTCAACTAATTATTAAGCACACACATGTGCCGCTTACTGTCCAATTGACGTTTAAATTGCAGACTGTTTTCTAACACAAGATGACCACGCCTTCCCAAACAGCGTCATTATTGCCAACGGGTGCATGTAATTAAAGGTAAGAAAAGACGGACGGAATGGCAGATGGCTGCGATATCATATTTTGGTATGGCTTTGAATGCACACACCAGAAACTAACATATTTACAAATTTGTCGGTTATTTAAAATGTCCATTTGCTATTTCTGTTTTTTTTTTAAAAAAGGGAGACGCTTTTAAAACAAAATTAGGAAAAAAAAGTAGTAGTATACTCTGTCATTTTGTTAATGTGGCATTCCTGCAGGTTTATTTTAATGAATCAATGCAACATGTACTGAATTTATTTTTTGATGAATCCACCAGTAAGTTCTGTTCTTTTTCTTTAACAAAAATAAATCCAGAAGCAATCAAATTTATTGACCGCAGACAAATGCAGACATTTTTTGAGAGACACACCGACTGAGCTTATGCAACATTATATGTTGGCGTGCAGTGCAATTTATTGGTCTCGGCCCATTGATCTCACATTTGGTGCCACCACGGTTTCAATTTTTGACCGATAAGAAATAGATGCGCTTTGGTTTTCGTCTCTGTTATACTATCTACTTGTCTGTATATGTTGTGTTCTAAAACAGGAAGCCGCAATGAGGTTTTAAAAAAGAAGTGACTACATAATGTTTGACCACAGAGTAGCATTTGGTGACCACAGTTTTTAGGTTTCTGTGGCCTTCCATTTTGTGCAAATGTACTTGTAGGATACAGTAGCCACAATTAAACCTTCCCTTCTATTATTATGGCATTTCCAAGCCCCATTCTATGCTGATTAAAACCTTTCCTTGTTTTAAGATTTCATTTTATTAGTTAAAAGCATTACTGTTTACTCAACAGGATTTTACAAGCAAAGTTTGTGCAACCATCGTGGTCGGTAGACATTTTGGTTGATTTCCCATAAGTAGTCTGTAGGATTTCTAAGATTTGAGGTTAAAACATAGAGTAGGTAGTTCGAATTAATATCAAAATGGAAGTTGTGGTAATATCATGTTCTAATGGATAGACAAGGTAGTTTATATGTTTGACCGTATGAAGTGTAGCTAAATGATATTATTCCAGAATGTGAAGTCATTCCTAATCAATGGTCATCAGTCTTTTTGCTGACGAAACGTCTGCAGTATTTGGGAATTTTGTTTCCACAGCATTGCTATCTGTCTCGGAGAGTGAGAAGGATGGCATCACGTTGTTTTCCCCAAAGGACAACTGAGACTCTACCAAGGCTTGTCTTGCTCTCTCTTTTTTTCCCCTGAATCGTCTCTTTTTCATCTAGTCTGTGAAGGCCATGAGTTGATGACATGGAGATGCATCCCAACTATAACCAGTAGGGAATATTCATTAGTTTTCCCAACCACTTATTGCAAAAAAAAGCCTATGATTTCTAACAAAAGTGGGAGATTTATTTTGATATTTTGGTTTTCTTATTATGTTGCGCTCAATACATCAATTAAGCAATTCAAGTTTTTGAAATCTCAGTCAGACCCAAAACTTTCAGCCAGTGAGCCACATTCGAGTCATCCTTCTGGTACTCACAGCCCCGAGAGTTCAATTCAATGTGTTTTTATGCATTAATCACTATTATAGTGCTGAAATAATTTATCTTCTTTGGCTTTGTAATGTCAACAATTTTGGAGGAAGCGGCAATCAGTCATCGTGTCATAAGGTGAGAGAACTATGCAAATGTGCCCTGGCTGAGCGCAAGGGATCAGCACCTGTGACGCGGCATCTCCGATTTTTTCCTCACAAACGGCAAAAGGAATATTTATACATATTTGATGCCACTCTGGATTTTGAAAAAATCAATTAGGTAATCAAGTTTTCAAAACGCAGATGGCGTTCCGGTGATGTTTTGCATATTGCCTGCCAATCATATCATTAAAAACACATCCGTCGACGTCCTGGCTGCCAAATGGCCTTTGATTAGTTCCAGAAAATATATCGAACAGCCTCTAACATGTACACTGATTATGCTGAATCTGCATGAATTGTCTATGTGTATATATTGGGTTTTAATAAAATAATATGAGATGTCATGCTGTGAATACAAACTTTGTTCATGCCAATTGTCAACAGTAGCATTTTAGATCACTGAAAGGGCAACTGGCCACAATGTGGTCATAATTTTTTTCTTAAAATATGCTTTGTAATTACCTGACACGAATAGAAATTTAACTGTTTATTAAAAAAAACAATAATAGTTTTTTTAACATGGAGAAAAAGTTATCTGAAGACAAATCATGGAGCAACACATTGGAAGACAAAGCTATTAAACTACATAGTAGATAAATAAATTATTATGACTAAAATTAAATTATTATTAGTATAAGATTACTTGATTTCTGTAATCAGTAGAGAATCTCTAGTAGAGGTTTAAAAATTCATCAATCTGGATGCATAGTGAATTAGCATTCATCAAATACAGAAAATTACTTCGCTTCATGTAACAGTTTCTATTTTCACTCTTTTAGTCTATGAAAATGAATTTTGCAATCCTGATGATTAAATTTAACGTTTGTAGGGAAATCCTTGCAACAAAAACTGTCATTCATTTTCCATTGTGGTTTCTCTCAGACAGAGGAAATTTGTTTTTGATAGTCGACTGGCAAAGAGCCGTTTCCCCTCAGCTTCTGGCTGGTGATGAGGGTGAGAGGGGGAAAAAAAAGACCAAAAACCCCTCTCATGTGTCAGAAATGACCGCATCACCTCTTGCTGGTCACACACACCCACAGTCGCTCACGCCTTCACGTTCCCACAAAGCCACAATGCATCTTGGGAACCATTAAGGAAACCGGAGACTACCGCAGTGGGCAAAGGACACAAACACGGGGTGAGAGGCTGAGGGCAAGTGAGACCGAGATGCAGAAAAGTGAAGGATTTATTGGGTGTTTTTCAAGGATTAGGATATTTTCATTCACAGTGAAGAAAAGCTTGAACAGCAGATGGCAAACAGAGTAGAAAAGTCTAAGAATAAGTTACCAGCCGAATGGGGAAATTATACATTAAAGCGCCTGTTTGAATTTTGCCGTCAATAAAACAAAACAAAAAGAATGTACTAAGTGAAAATAATATGCCTAAAACAACAGAAATAATGTAAAATATACATGTATACTGAACAGATACATACGTGAAGTTGAATTAATCTACAAGAAGAAACTGTCATTTTCCAAGATTTATCAATGTTTATCTCTTTAACCATATTGAACAAAACATACACACTGTCTCATCTTATCTTTTTTTTTTGGTCAGTATTCAAACATCAGAGGCAATCACTCAAATGTCGACAACAAATTCCTCTTGTCATCTTCACCATTGTAGATAAAATGTTCAAGATTCCACTCTCATATTGCAGCAACTTCTTCTAAAATGACTAATCTGCGCAATTGTGATTATAGATCCGCTCCAGCAAAGGTCTCCTCCGTTATGTCTAATTATAGCAGGTCGCCACAGGGATATGATAGCCAGGAAGTATCATTTGCATGGAGATGCATTTTTGTCAACTGAGCAGCTTGATGATTTTAAAAACCTACCAGGTTTTAAGTGGAAATCAATGTTGACTTTGACTTTTTAATTGGTTGAAATTGGCCGATTTTGTGGATTTGAAACTTCCAAATGTATTATTTGTGATGCTTGGCTTAACCCTTTCATCGTACACTGGTGGCTACTGTTGACATATATTCAAAGGTAATCATTAAAAGAGGGAAATGGATATTGAAAACAAATATTGACAAACATAGAAGACCAATCCATTTCAACTGGAAAAGGATGAAAGTGATCACTTCCAGCCCCTCTCGGTTGATTTGGATTGGACCACTACTGCCCTCAATGACAGCTAAAGAGTTAAGCCTTATATGTTTAACATCCCTGCCCAAAGAAAAATAAATTAAAAAATTACATTTCAAGGCAATTTTTACATCTTTAAATTTACTTTATACTGTTTCTTTTTTTCCAATTTATTACAATTTCAAAATGAATTTTTAAAGCATTTTTTTATTTCATTCAAATTATATTTATAATTTTATCACTCATGCATGCTTTTTTAGTGTTTATTTTTTTTAGATCATTGATTACTATTTAAATACTAATTTATCAATGGATCTTTCATTTCATTAAGATAAATTCTTTAAAATAACTGATAATTTTTTTTCTACTGCCCATCGGAAAATACATACAGACAACATTAATATGACAATTGGAAGTGGGCGCGAAATATTGTCCTGTACGTTTGCCATTGGGTTGTATGTTTGCATCCTATATTAATTTTAAAAATTCTAATAAAAAAAACACATTTTGTGAAGGGAAGGCTTAAAATGATCTTTGGTGCACAAATGGAGAGTGTGTCTTTTGGACAAATGAAAGGAAAAAAACGGAGGGGGGGGGGGTTGAAGGGCAGAGACGAGTGTCCTCTTTTATATGATTAAGTCTTACTGTAAGCCTTTTTCAGAAAGACATACTGGAAATCTCATTTCTATCCTTTTTAGTCATCAATTACCAGAAGACATTTCCTTACAAGTTACAATCATTTTCAGCATGACAGAAAAATCTTTCATAGATCCATTTACCATGCCAAGGTTTGGACTAACCAGGTGGACTGATCATTATTGAATTCATCTTATGATGTTGCTCTTGATGTTCCTCCATTTTTCCCCCCAATTATTGTAAGCGTGTGGCCTGGCGGATGAGTGGTTAGTGGATCAGCCTCACAGTCTTTGCATGGTCTCCCCAATCTTGCATGGGTTTTCTCCGGGTACTCTGGTTTCCTCCCACTTCCCAAAAGCATGCAGGGTACTCTAAATTGCCCCTAGGTATGAGTATGAGCGTGAATAGTTGCTCTTCTCCTCGTGCTCTATGATTAGCTGGCACCCTTTGTGAACCTTGTGAGGATAAACAGTTCAGAAGATGAATGAATGCATGGTTAAAACTTTTTTTTCTACACAATACCTGTACACATTGTTGCCCAGTAACTTGATGATTGTTATTGGGGGTTGTTTAAGGGAAAGGGCTCTATGGGGACCAGCTCAAGCACTGGCTTCTGCGTGATAATATCAGTTTCTTATAGAGGGAAATACGAGAAGAAATCTTTAAGAGACAGAAAGGGTCCACATAGATCTCTAGGGTCACTTCTAAAATATTTCTGGCCAGGACGTAACGACGAGCTTTGCTCAACGCCGACTGCGCGTTGTTTATTCAGGCTGTTGTTTATCACCTGCCTGTATTGGAATCAAAGTGTTCTCTTTCAAATATATATTTGAGAAATTAAAATGACAAAATTTGATGGCTCGGCTTTTAAATTTCTTAGTCTCTTTTTATATTCGCATGTCAGTTATCACATGACCCGCCTGCTTTTTGTATTGAATGTAACATTAAAAAAAAATGATGATCCAAGAGCAGCAGCATATTTCGTATCGCTTGCACTTTTGCTCTTGTTTTGGCATCTGGCTTCTTTTATTTTGTTTGTGTTTGCTTCTGTTCGGTTCCGCTGGGTTGCCTTTCCTCCCGAGTGTCACTATGGGATGTCTAAGCAGGCACTAACAGGAGGCCTCGCAGGGTCGGTGCATGAGTTTTTTTTTCTTTCTTCGTATATGTGTATGTGTAGGTTCCCCTGGGTCAGAGTGAAGTGTTTAGTTCTTGGAAAATACTGTGTGGCAGGTAAACACACACACACACGCCGACACACTAACACACACACACAACGACCTGTCTGCAAACTACTAGTGTGAAAACAAACTGATGAGGGCAAATAAAATAGTCCATGCGCATTACTGTGTTGGTGTGCCTGCATTGTAATCCATTGGCCTGTTGTAATATCCCAACAAATAAGAAGCCCACTTTAATTCAAGTTACTGTAGCTAATTACACATCATTTTGTACTCAACTAATATTCTGCTAAGTTTAAAGAGTAGGAGTCCAGCCAATTCAGACATGAAATGAGTAAAGTGTAACAAAGCACATAAATGAGAATTCAGAGGCATTTGATGTTTTCTTTAGCTAACTATGTGGTTAAAGTCATCAATGATTTGAGCATTTTCAGCCTAAATTCAGAAGATATTTTTGAATGTTACTTTTTGGATAGCATTCCGAAATGAACGTGTGGCTGATTCTGTCCAGATATGTCGTAGATTCAACACAGCATTCTTCATGAAGAAGTTCAGTTACAAGCACTTTAAATGACTGTGCTACATTGCCATCAATAAGGAAGTATTGATCATGTCGAGTACAGCAGATAAGTAGGGATTGGGTCGAATAAACACACAGAAGAAGAAAGTGAGAGACTCCTCAGACCAAACATGTCACAATTAAGTCATTCGTCATGTGACCTTTCTCTGTGATCATTTTCATTGCCATTAATGGGGATTAACTCAGTCACTGCCACCCCAGGGAGTTTGTACAATATGTGTTGTAATAGTTCCAACAACAGTAGTAAAGAAAATAATTAAAAAAACACCAATGTTCTCAGCCTCGTGACACTACAAAATAAAATAGTATAGTTTATTTGATTTCTTTTCTATCGACGATTATTTATAGGTTACTCTTGAAAGATGAAGAACAACAACATCTTCCACGGGAAATTTTGTCTGAGGAACATAAAATATTGTGAAAAAGATTCAAGCTAATGACCATAATGATGGTTTTAAAAGGCAATCCACACCTAAACGTAATATCCAGGCTTCTAAATGTTGAATGTACATGACTTTGTAATGTTGCTGATATCCTTATAGGAATGAAAGTCTATGCAAATTATACAATAATACTGCAAAAATAAAGGACAACATCAAATACACACACAGACACATAAAGAATTGGGACAATTTTATTTTGATTTTTTAAAATATATATAGCTATATATTCTGAAATGATAATTAAAAGCAGCCAAAGTGAATGTTGTGCATTAAAAATCAACATTAAATTGACTTTAAAATAAGAAAAAGATATGAAAAATATCCTGAAAATAAAAATTATAGACCATCGATGCCTGAGTGACCCTCATATCCAGTAACAGTGACTTCCTGTCAAGTTGCAACAATAAAACAGGATGAATCCTTGTTACTGACAATGACATGTCACCATCGCCTGAAAAGCACATCAGGAATCATCTCTGAGGTGTGTCCATCCTAATCATTAATAATAATAATAATAATAAACTGAATACTGCATTAAAAAAATGACGAAGAACGGTAATTTTTGGTCACCTTTCTACTTAGCTGACAAATTTTGGCGTATCCAGCATGACGAAAAACCATCAATTGAGCTAAATAATTCACAGGCAGAATCATGAATTCTTAATTAGACAAAGGCCTAATTGTCATTTGTTTTCTGAAGCACAGAAAACACCCCCAAATAGCACGAGTTTACTTTGGCGATGGCAAAGAATAAAAAACTATATGCAGTCTTTCTCTATCATCACACTTTCAGTGTATCGAGTGTCCCAGACACAATCTTGTTAATTGCGCAGAGATTGCACTGATTGTGTGTGTGTATAAGGTGGCACACATTCAGACTGAGCCTTTTAGTAGTAGCAGTGCACTATTGGATTGAGATCATGTTGACTGCATTAACATCTGGTAACATCTTTGTGCAGGCAAAACATTCCATCAGTGTTTGATTAGTATTTGAAAAGGACTCATTGGACCGTATGAGGGTCTCTGTTGGCCCACATAACAAGAGGACAAAACAGTAAAGCTAAACTGCGATAAATTAGAAAATCTATATGAAGACAGAATATATAGTGTATTAAACAATACCTCTGATATCTGTGAAAGCCATGTATTCTGTAAAAAAAAATCCCAACAAAGTAAGCATCTTGTAAAGTGGTTTGCAAGGCTGACGGATAAAATTTAAACAGAAAGATTGAAAACATCCTAAATCTAGATATTGACTCTTCATTATATACATTGAATGTATTCTGGTGAAAAAAGATCAAACTTTACTGCATAAAATGTGTCTAAACTACAAATATTCTTTATAAAACTCCTCCCTAAAAGCCAGAATCACTCACCTTCTGTGGTCGCACTCGAATGAAGCTTAACTTCTAGTGTGGGTCTTGTTAATAAGGTACATGTGACCTTTAGACTTTAGACCAACAAGTGTAAGAATCTAATCTTTATGGCTAGAGGACTGCACATCCTAGACAATGAATATAAGATATGATTTGTTTAGTTTTTTAAATGTTTTTTTTTCAATTTTGCTTGAAATATTAGGACACTTGATTGTTGCCATCACACTGTGTTGTCTTTAAGCAAGTCTGCTGTGCGAATCACTACACTACCTACGCCTTCATGGGGAATATACACTTGTCGGACCTCAAATATTAAAATCAATTATTAGAATTTAAGATCAATGTTGTAATATATTTAAAAGGTATGCACCACAACAACTAACCATTGTACTTTACTTACCTGGAAAGGTATTCCTATCTACCATTACAAATAATAATAAATGATTGTTATGATCACAAAGCCATTTTTAGAGGCAACAAATTTCAACATCATCGGATTGATGTATTTTTTGATATTGTTGTAATGTTATAGGGGGGTCACTATTTAAAATATACAATGTCATTTTACAGACAGGGCTTAATTTCACATTTTATGCATGCCTGCAAAATGTGACCCTTGTCTTGTTCCAAACAGTTCTGAGATGTATTATTTAAAGACTTCAATGGGAGAGTTACAATTTTCAAGCCTAAAAGTAAAAAAGCAAGTATATAAGTATCAGCTAGTGGCATTTTTTTTTTATTGCACCGCTGAACAAACATTGTCCTTGACACTTGCTGGGTAAAAAGATAAATCCTGTTCAAAGGTGACAAGATCCAAGTCATTTTGGAACAGCATTACCAGTTGGGAGCATGCGTTTAAGATCTTGAGAGTCGAGGACGTTTGATTTTTGTTTTATCTTCATTATTTAATGCAAAATTAGTGCTACCTTTAATATCAATGAGGAAAGAGGAGGGCCTGTCCATTAAATTTTTCAACCAAAGGCCTACTTAACTGTCCATAAAATAATCTGTTGTAAATAGAGAATTTTTTTAATTATTGGAAATGCTTGATAATCAACAGTGACTGTCAGATTGCACTTTTGCAGCTCCTGACTTTATTTACGCATGTTTTTGTGGATGTCTGATGGCGAAACTGACACATTGCTAATGCACAATTAGAATATAATTAACTGTACTAAAGGTAATTACTAATTGTAAAATATTAGTTTAATTATGATAGAGAATATAAAAAAAAATGGGGAGAACTAAGCATGTAAATTATCTTTAATCCGGTCCAACTCATACATCCTCAACGGGTGTAAATTAGTAGTTAAAAACTGTATTTTGTTAAATTAGTAGTTAAAAACTGTATTTTGTCTGGTGAATTTGTCTATTTAGTCATCTAAAAATAATTTGAATTCAATGGACGCTTGATTGTAAGCTGCTTTTGGTTCAAGCATTAACTTTACAAGTATTGCCGCAACCATAATGCGGTCTGTGGGTTACTCTTTCTTTCTCCACCTGCACTTTTTCTCTGGATTGGTGGGGGCCTTTTGGGGGAGGAGAGCGCTCTCCTTCTTCTAGCCTGTGTGTCTCACTTGGTCAGGCAGTCAGGCATTTGTGGTCGGAGGGAATTGTGGCTGGGAAGAGGCAGCGGAATAAACACCACATTTCAACATGCGTAACGTCCAGTCTTGCACTGACAGCTTGCGCATATTTACACAGTGTCTTGTCCGTAATGACGGCCAAACATGATCCTTTACTTAAACCTAATCTTAAAAATGATCACATTATAAATATGTTATGTCTTGGAATGTACATAATGGTACACTAATGACTTTGTTTGTTAATAAGCCTCAAAGTTCATAGTTAAAAGAAAGAAAAACAATAGGTGAGCTGGTTTTGACACTTTTTTTTCAGTAGTCCAACATTATTCTAATGTTTAATAATTGTCTAGAAGAATTAAATGATATTTTTTATCTTACCATTATCCTTTATGTCATTTGCCATGAAGAAATATGTAGGAACTTTTATAAAAACGCCTCCTCTGAATGGAAATAACAAAATGTACGTGTGTACTGTAGAGAGGCCTATACACAGAAGCACACTTGTGGCATGTGGCTCTCCATCATCATTTCGCTTGCACGCTACAAATTCTCCATCTCTCTCAATTACTTCTCTTCTGCTGCCATCTCGCTTTTGTCTCCAATGCCGCCCCACCCCCCTGACTGCCACCGCCAAAAGACACGCAATTGAAGTGGAAGCAAATCAATCAGGTATCGAGCAGGGATTGGATTTGGACGGGCCTTCACATCGTGGGTGGGTGCTTTTTGATTTTAACTCTGCTCCAATGAAGGAAGATCAGATGTATTATTATTATAGACATACTGTAAGTCTGTATGTGTGTGTGTGTGATGGTTTGACACAGAGTGATCTACAAGAGATGCTACGCATTTTAGACATGGCAATGCCATCAAGAATGTGCAATGAGATGGACTTTCTCCAAATTTAAATTTGTGGTCCTGTAGCTTCGACCTTGTCATGCCACAATCTTCATGAAGATTTGTTTTTTCGTGGTCAAAGCAAAAATGAGCATTATAGGCATAACTTAAGCTATGGAAGAGTACTCATTCTATGCATTGAACGATTTATGGATAAATGTGGCTTTTTCAACTAAAATACAGCAGCGGCTGCCAAAACAATAACAGTTAAGTCAAAACTTAATCATGGAATCCTTCATGTCAAAAGTGGCCATTTCATCCATACATTTTTAGTAGCGCTTATCCTCACGAGAGTCGTGGGGTTGCTGGAGTCTATCCTAGCCACACATCGTAGATGGGGGACACCCCGAATTGATTGCTAGCCCATCGCAAAGTGACAACTTTTGACATATTTTTGGGGGAAAAAAAGTCGGAAGATTCCACTACTTCTTGCAGAAGATGTGCGTTAATAATTAAATCACTGTTAGATGTTGGGTGGGAGCACTTCTACATCAGTCCCCCAGAGGTCAAAGTTTACAGTTCAAAATTCCGCACACTCTTTCATCAGTTTGAGATTTACTGTTCTGATAAATTTGTAAATGTTTGCTTAGAGCAGAATTGATTAGGGTAGGAAGGCAACGGTTAGAGTCGGGCTTTGTCACAGATTTGTGCAGAAATGTTTGGTGGAATCAGAACTAAGTAATTATAAAGAAAGATGGCAGGCAGCTGATGTGCTTCCATTCCTCTTAGACTCTCCATCTAGACATCTTTCACTTACAAGACATACGTCAGTGCTCGTGTGTGAGACGGTCGCCATTGATCCCCTGTCATCCTGATCACATTACAACCCCAACCCAAGCCCACCACTCTGATTAAATCTACATTTTTAATTTTACTCCACAGATGACCAAAAAAAATAAAAAATAAAACAGATCATACAACGAAGCTGCCGATGATGGTTGGGGCTTGAGGAGATTTGCGGGGCAAAACATCAGCGGGGGTCCATGTAAAACAAGAAAAACAAACATAACCTAAAAAGCTCTTAGTTATAAAGACAATGTAAAATGTGGCCACTGAATTTGGCTGCAATGTCAAACTAAATGTGTTTGCTTTATTGAAGTAGGCATACCACAGTGACAAAAATGTCTCCGGACTGACCTGTGAGGAGGACACGTGCACTTGACCTGCTCTACTTTAATGCTGTTAATATTCCGACTTGTTTTCATTAAAGTCAGCATCCACTACATAATACTACATAATCCGGACTGCATTACGCTGACTAAGTGAAATGGATGTCTTCCTGGTCACTCTCCCCACCCAAATTAGAGTGGTGACCTTGGACAACCTCGTCAAGTATTTTTTATAGCTACGTGCTTAAAAAGATAATCTGATAATCGGACCGATTTTCAACCCGATTCCTTATTGGCTCAAATCAGGAATAGCTGGGTTTTCAGATTGTGAAGACGTCCTTTTGCTTCACCCAATGAATGAGCGAACATGTAGTGTTACGTTGACACCCCATGAATACATAGACTTCATCTTTCCAATGTATTTGGTGGGGTTAATGTTCGTTTGTATGTCAATTCTAGCTCTGTATTGCTCGCACTGCTACTTTGGTAAAGATGGACAATTACCTAATTGCATTCCTTTATGGATCATTACAAATGACCAACGTTAAAGACTCACCATCATCCTCATTAGTGACTCATGGTGAACTCCAATCATAGATTTTTTTTGTGGACAAGCCAAAAAAAAAAAAAAAAAACGTTTTTATTGTTAATACTGATTATGGGCAACCTTAAGGTTGATATTCATTCTTTCCTTCCATTTTGACTCCTCTTCTGTCTTTTCCTTTTTCCTTATTTCTCCATCTGTCTCATCCTGGTCAGACCATTAACTCATAAATCCAATACAGGCCACCTAAACACTATCTGCCTTCTGCCAATGGAAAGAAGGATTGGATGGAGGGCGCATTGAGGAGGATCAATGATTCCCCTGACTGTCAGTCTGCTCACTTCTTTTCACATCCATCTCGCAACGTCACCTCCTCCTCTTCCTTCTGCTCCTCCCTGTCACCCCCTGGAATTTTCTTGTTGGACCACATTTATCACAAAGGCTTAGCTCGCCTCACAAACAATCAATACCAAATTACCACCAAGTGACTAATTGTCATCCCTGTCTAGTGACAGCAATACAACAACAGTTTACTATATTTTAAAGCACTGAACCAGGGTTTGAGCATACCCCCAGGGGTTCGTTGAGGATCACTTAGGGCCTTGCCGGCAATGATTGTCCATTCTGTCCACCATGGTTGCCAAGTGCAATAATATACTTTTCACAATTTGGCTATCTGTTTTTTCCTCAATTATTTTTTCAGCGTTTCACCAAGATAAACTTAAGGATTGATTGATTACTGCTATATATTTAAAAACAATTTCATCCAGGTGGGGCCACTTTACAATATTTAATAGGGTGGTCCGGGATCGAGGGTTCCATCCCATGTTTGGATGTTCCTTTTTGGAGTTTGCATGTTCTGCCTGGGCTTACATGCGTTTTCTCCGGCTTTCCGCCCTTATCCAAAAAAGGTGCAGTATAGGCTGGTTAAACACTCTAAATTGACCCTAGGTATAAGTGCGAGCGTAAATGGCTCTCCGTCTCCTTGTGCCCTGCGAATAACTGGCAACCATTCAAGTTGGGCCCCCGTCTACTGCCCATAGTTGGCGAGGATAGGCTTCAGCACCCCCAGCAACCCTTTTGAGGATAAGCGCTACGGAAAAAGAATGAATGGATAACATTTGTTAGATAGTATTTTGACCTACGGAGGAAGTCATGTTTTATGTGGCAAATACACTTTGGTAGAGACGAGTCCAATCGGTTGCTTTGGGTAGAATGGCTGTGCTCAGTACTAGCGAATTAAAAAGCCACGTTGTGCTGATTTGGGATGCAATTTGCAGTCAAAAGCCAACAAGTGGGAAGGTGCCTGTGGACTTGGTCGAGAAAGTTTCTGTGAAGGAACTGATGAAAATCATACACTGTTCTGCATGCGAGTTCCACAAAAACGCTCAAACTGCTGAGTTTCCTTGTATATCCTCACGGTCTGTTAAGCACACAAAAACTAACAATTTCCAATGCATAGTGACATACATCTATATTTATCCATTAATAGTATAATTAAATGCATGGAAAAAACTCAAAATCCACCATAAAGAAAGAGTCACATCAAAGAAGAAAAAGGCTGTATTTTTTTTACACACCCGCACACACACAGAGATGCGGGCCGTGCCCTTCTCGAGTTTCCTTTGACACGCTGTAATAGATTCCGTGGTAGCTCCACGCCGTGGCTAAGTGGCCTCACCTTTCACTGAAAACAAATCACTCACCCGCTCACTCTCATTCTTTTGCTCGCTCTCACACGCGCACACGTCATGTGTGACCTTCCGTTTTTCTGCCTCCCATGGGTGCTCTCCTCTTCCTCGCCATCGCTCGACCTGCCATCCTTTTGAGTCTTATCACAGACACCCTTCTCTTTTCTTTTTTCTATCTAATCCAGTGGTTCTCTAACTTTTTGCAACACTTTGAGAAATACTCAGGACCAACAATTAAATAAAGTATAATTAAAAAGCTGACCTGTTCAGTTGCAGCTGAGGTTAAATTTCAAAGGATCGTGCTAAATATGCTAAAACAAACCAAATGTAAAATGTATTTTCAATTCATTTGTAATACATGTAATTAGAAGGAAATTGTACCTGATTAAATGAATGTAATTTAGGAGATTGTACCTTAAAAGTTAAGTCAAACTGAAGTGCACACACAAAAAGATTTTTATGGCACTTTGAATATTTGATTAATTGTTTCACATGGGGGATTTTTCTTACCACTGTTTGTACACTCGTCACAATTTGACTATTGGTGACCTATTCTACTCATTGATTTGGGCATAATAATGGAATGCAACAGGACTAGAAAGTAAACAGAAGGAACTCAAGTGTCGCTTAAGGAAGTTTAGCTAGAACAAAGCAGAACCTTTCTTAGAGGCAATGTGACGTTCTTCAAAATCAAATAACAATACAAAGCAATGCAAAGTAATCCTATTTGCTCAGTGTGCTTCATAGTATGTCTTATCAACTATTATATATAAATGTCAACAATTTTTGTACTCAAGTAAAATTTGCTTTAGAGTGCACGTTACAGTGCGAGAAATTGCAAAGGTATTTTAATTGTCATTGATCCATTTTTTTTCTTTGGAATTAAAATGAATTAATTTCTTAAAGCATAACGCATTCTAAAGAAGTAAGAAATTTGTCTATAAACTACGAAAATTACATCAACTAGAGTGGTTCTACTTGGTTTCTTTGGTCTGGTTTTAAAAAGAACAAGACTACCCTCTCGTGGTGGTAGTAGTGGGAAGTGCGTGAGTGTGTGTGTGTTAGTGTGTGGAGGGGGGATCTGGGGGGTGGACTGGTCCTTAAACTAATTTAGGCATGCATTGTATATTGGGTTAAACATTATCAATGCTTGCAAAGTAGATAAATAATGTGAGAGTATTCAAACTTCACATTTAAAACACAAAAAACATTGCAACTGGTGTGTTACTCAAGCAGTAATCCTAAATAATGCAGGCCTTATGGAAATTGTAGGTTTGGTATGTATACGATATATTTAAAAAATGTCTCTCCACTGTACATCTAAGCAATCCTAAAATTCGGTAAAGCACATAAAATGTCATTTTTAGAATTTTGTTTGACAACAATAAAACATAAGTTTGCGTTCAAAATTGAATTGTATTGGGTGTTGATAAACACTGTTTGTTTCTAACATAAAATGGATCAAGAAGTGACCCTAAACAAAGAAAAGGTCACTCGTTAATGACTGAAAATGCTTCTTTTTTTTAACCACCACATTAAATTAAATTAAAAATTTGTGTGCACTGCCCTTTCAATAAAAAATTCTTCACATTGAATTTGGGTTCACTGTCCACCTCATTGGCCCTGTTTTTATTTGCTAGCATTTTTAAAAACTATTTGTTCACTTCCTGTTGACACAACCCCCCCTCCATTCTCCCCCCGCTTTCTTTACAAAGAGTGCAAAGAATGAATGAGTAGATGTTCACAAGCAAAATTCTCTTCCCCCAGCAACTGACGTATGTGGACACCCGCGCGCATACACGCATACGTACGTTCAATTCATCAAAATCATTTCTATTTTTTTTTCTCCAATTGGCGCCAATGCTTATTTTGGGAAGCACCATGGTCACTTGCGTCAAATTCCGATCTGTGACATTAATCAGCACAAAGACTCACCCTTTCCTATCTTTTGTGTCTTTTAGAGTTTCTTCTAATGTGCATCACACTTGGTTTTTAACAGCCTAAGTGTATGTTTGTGTGATGGAGGATTGGCAAGAGGGTGGGGGGCCTTTTCATCCAAGGTCAAAGTGAACCCTGGATAATGTGCATTTGTATACAGGTAGGCCTTCAAAAGTTGGAATTCACTGTATTTGTATTTGCTGTGTGTGCGCCCGCGTGCGTGTTTTGTCTACGTATGCGTGTGTGTCCTCATGCGTCAGAGGGCCTTTCTGTTACTGTGGTCCTGAGCAAACATATTAAGAACTAACTTATCACTGCTTCAACTGCCTAAGACACACACACACATACACACACACACACACACACACACACACACACACACACACATTAAAGCCTAACCACACATTTACAAAACGATATTGAATCTCAAAGCTCGCTGCCAGAGTCCCCAAATGTCACCAATCTATTGAGAAGCTAGAGGCGGAGCAATGTAGTCCGATTGGTGGGCGAAGATTTACCGCCTGGTTGTCCCAACAGGGATTTTTAAAAAGGCAAGGTTTTCGAAGAGGAGCAGGGAAACGAGAACCGCCGAGAACCCTTGACAAGCCTTCTTCTTTAAGAGGTGCATCCCTGGAATATGAAGACGCACTAAGGACAACGAAGATTTATTCGTGCTGCAGGAAAATTATTTAAATTGAACGCAAAGTAGACAACGGACATCTGGTTTGGTGCAAATAGGATTTTTTTTATTTTAGTTTTTGGGATTTTTAGAAGTTTCCTTTTCCACATTTTGGAATACCCAGATTTGAAACACACAAAATGATAATGACCAATGGACCGTCTTCAAAATAAGGCAAAACCAAAGAACCAAAAAGAACCTCTTTTTTGTAATTTCTCGGCCTTTTCAATTCAATGACATCCAAGATGGTATCTAGAGCCGCACAATTGCTCTTCATTCCCATGATAATGCTGAGCGTCCCAAATCAAGTCCGGACAGCACCCACTGAAAGAGGTAATTTTTTTCTAAACTTATTTTAAACTAACTTTTTTTTCGTGCTATATGTCACACCGGCCAAATAATGCACAAAGAAAAGGAAAAAATATCTATTACTAAATATCATATCGGCAGTTTTGGGGGGAGCAATTTTTTATTTCATCAGAAACCAAGAAGAAACATATTTTAAAGTAACAATAGTAAAAGCAAGGGAAAACGAGATAAATAGGCATTTGTTAACACGGCAATTTTGCAGATAACTCAAGGAGTTTGTATACTGACAGATTCCATTTCAATTTTTTCTAGGCATGATGAAATCTCCAAGCCTTCTTTCTAGTCTTCTTCATCCATCAGCTGTTCCCACAAAGCCATCAGCCCTGGGACGACACGACTTTTTCCCCAAGTGGCATCTGAATGGCAAAACATCTGGAGTGGAAGGCACCAAAAGAGGAGCCAGAAGCACCCCTAGGACATTAACTGCTGGCATGAAAAACCATCCTGAGACCGAGAGCTCAGACAAGCGGGTCCAGATGCTCAAGATGATGTCGGTATTGGAGGAGATGCACCGGACGTTCAACAGCACCCTCAGGGCAAGGATCACCTTCTTGCCAAGAGGTGAATATTCTAATATGATGGGCTGTATTTTTGTGTCCAGTGCAGGTCCGAAATAGTAGTTTTCTTCCACTGGCTGGGTAGTTGTGTCAGACTGGGTTTTGGTAGTTACATAAACAGGCGCAGCTGGGTAGGTTTGAAGAAGGATAACACAATGGCTCCTATGACACTGCTGCAGAGAGTCCATGGAAGAATCCATTCAGTAGTACAAAAGGGGTTGTGGGACAAAAGTGATGAAATGTGTCTTGGGAGAGTATTTAAAATTGAGAATTGCTTTTAAATATTTAAGGTTATCGCTTCAGATTCATTCATTCATTTGCTGAACTGCATATTCTCAAAAGGCCATTGGCCCTCAGAGGGTACAGGACGGCAAAGGAGAACCATTCACGCTCACACTCATACCTAAGGGCAATTTGGAGTGTTCAACCAGCTAACCCTGCATGTTTTTCGTACATGGGAGGAAAGTGCAGTACCCATAGAAATCCAACGCAAGCCCACGGAGAATATGCAAACTCGACACAGTCAGGACTGACTTGGTATCGAACTCTCGACCCTAAAAGTGTGAGCTTGACGCACTGACAACATAGATGCAGGCCACTTACATATATGGGGCATATTTTTTTAGAATGCCGATACAGTCTAAAGTCTAAACAAAGGGTTTCCAAAGTATTCCACAAAGGAACGCGGTGGATGCAGGTTTTTGTTCCAACTTATCCAACACGGGTACTTTGACCAATGACATTTCTTCTTAAACCAACTGATTCCGTTTTTAAGTCACCATATTGGTGATGTTTCCTCTTCTCCATTTGTAATGAGAAGCTGTACCCACTGCGGCCCTTGAGAACTGGTTTGGACACCAATGGTCCCTAAACAAACTAGTCCAACAGATTGGAAATCAGGAATAAATGTCAAAAACATAGTGAAATATCGGGAGGACTGCAAGTGAAGTGGAAGGATAGCTAAATTATATAACAAAGAACTATAGAAAGGATCTGTCTGAATGGTCACAGCAAGATATGGGATATAACAAAAAAATCTGACGCACCATGTTAAGTGATTTGTGGTATAGTTATTGATTTACATTTAACCCAGTCATAGAGCTAGAGGCACTCGAGTAGCTATGAAATTACCGCATGGTGCTATCCAAAAATAACTATTTGATTTTGTGTCCTTTTCAGCTGGAGCCCGAAATTCGGGACGAAAAAATAAAGTGGTAAGTCCATTTCAATATATATTCATCCATTCATCCAAGTCACATGACCAGTTAGGGGTCACAGGTGACCAGTCACAACTGATCTTCATAAAAGAAGCCTTTTACAGTCCAAAGTTTGGGGGAAATCACTCAACCAATTCTAATTAGCTAAAATCAAAGTAGCCCCACAGAATCACGGGGGTGGAGGCAACAATCTTCTCTTAGCACAGGGGTGGCCAATTTATTTTTCGAAGGCACCACATAAGAAACTGAAAGAAGTATCAAAAGAGGAACATGCTAACCTTTACTCTGACCACAGGCATCATTTCCATAAAGTTTTATATTGTCTTATTTTTATAAATTCATCTATGTGTTGGTGTGTATATATGATGTATTGTTGTAATTAAGATATATACACATGAAACTCAATTATAAGTAGTAGTTGCAATTAGGCTACATGTATGTAAATTCAAATGATTTAACTCACACACACCAACTTGGCCAAAAGTCTGCAATGTGGATAATTTTCCTGTGTTTTAAGTGCTATCATACGGCCAGATAGCTGGGTGATGATAATTTGCCAAAATTTGCTGGAGCACATCTGAAGAATTTGGAATTCAGACCCAGAGACTCTGTAAAAAAATTGAAAAAAATGGAAACTAATTTTTCAGGAGACCTCCCACCAGCTGTGGCACACTTTTTTTTTCCAATGCACTTATGGGTGTTTAATTTGTGATGTTGACACGAGTATAAAAAAAAACCTAAACATCACTCTTTTTCTGTAGGGGTGTATAAATCCCTCTTTTTGTGAATTCACTCAAAACAGAGTAATTTTTATTAAGTTGACCTAATATGCCAGGTTGAAACTGATATTGATTGGCCTTGATGGAGGACTGACAGGTTCATTTTAAGTAAGAACCTTCTTTTTTGTCTTTTATAATGAGGCTGGAGTGACATCCACTACCACCCACCCAACAGCTGCTGGTAGCACCGCATCTGGCGCGAGCGCCGGTGTCTTCGTCCCCAGCTTTACTGGTCGGAGCCTCCGGAAGTCACTTCCGACACAGTCCAAAAAGACCAACAAAAGAGGTAAAAGTCAAGCTTGAAATCACAATAAATGAACTCTTTCAGATTATCATGTGTTCAAAAAAGAAAACGACCAATTATTATAGTTTTGGTTTCTGCAAGATGCAACCAGACCACCTCTAGCCAATAATTAGCTACATACAGCTACAGCACCCCGCAACCCTCTTAAAGATGAGCTGAATAATTGATCAATTAAGATGCTGGTAGTGTGCTCATGGAATGAATTAAACTAACATCTTAAGACAACACCATTTCTCAAAGATTAATTAATGGTTCCTTTGGAACATCACAATATCACTACAATGTATTCACAGCAAAAATAAAAATCATACAGAAGCTAAAGAAAGAAGAGGTTGTTGCTTCACGCATTTTTTTTCCATTTTTTTCCAACAGTGTGCTTCTGGAAATACTGCTCCCAGAACTGAGTTTTTGCCCCCCAACTCTTCCACCTGTGAGTCTCCCTACACTCCCTGTACACAGCACCTGTCCCCTCGCCAAGCATCCGTTGTAACTTGGTTACCAAAACGTTTCCTATAGCATAACCTCAACATCTGATTCCCCCATTATTCTCCATCCATCCTGACATACCTAGGGTTCCTCTGGGTTCGTGTTTGACCTCTGCGTGCTAGGCAACTGTTGCTTGGACGTCACGAGTCCAGCGGCCTTCCACTGTGGCGCCGCCAAGCGGGACGTAGACCTTTTCATCCAACTCGTTAATTAACAAAGCTGACCGATCAAGGAAAACGATGTGTGCTCACGGCTAAGCACATGAAAAAGCATCCCCGTTTAATACCCCAATTCCCCTTGACAGACAAATGCACATTGTTCTTGTATGTGTATGCCTTCTTTAAATAAAGCCTTTCTACAACCAACAGCAACAATATACATTGATTTGATTTTGTTCTCTTTCTTATTGTGCTGATATCCATATCAAAACAGAAAATGGAGTCATCCACATATGTGCAATCTAGATTTGAGTCACATTAGGGTGTGATGGGCTTTTCATCCAAAATCAGCTGGGATGGAATCCAGCACGTCCATGACAAAGACAAGCGGTGCTGGAAATTAATTGAATCCAGGAAGGTCAAATAAAAGCAAGCTCTCTTTTCCAATGACAAAATACAGAAAAAGCAGAAATGTAAATTTTTGAGGAGACAATCTTGTCATGGCTCACCAATAATACAGGCAACATAACATTAAAACGTGAGTTCTAAAACTATTTAGGCAAAAAAGATAATCCTGTTTCTAAGTAAATTACAATTTAAAAAAAACTTGGTAAATAACCAAGACAAACTTTATAAATCTAAAACCTCAAACCCATCCGCTTCATAAAGGCCTTCCAACTTTATTGAAAAGAAGACTGTGATTGGTCCACAACACATCTCCCGCAATAAATTGAAGGACAGAATGATAAATTGTGCCAAAAGTTTCAAGACGGAACAGCATGGACGTAAACAACTATATGTCAATAATCAAGTGCAAATATAAAATAAAAAATATATACTGCGTCAACAAGTTAATTCTTACTTTCCTCTGGTAAAATAAAAAAAACGATTAAGATTTTTTGGGGGGTTCAAAGAAATGACATGAGATACATTTTATCTCTTTTGTGTTGGAGCAATGTTTAATGATCTTTCAAATACACTCTATTCCAATATCAAACAAACGTATTAAAGATTATGGAGTATTGTTAAATGGATGTACTATATCCTGAGCCAGATATTTTCTTACAATAAAAATACATATTATATATTTGATAGGTGCCAAAATATTGTGTCATTAATCTTACTATAGTAAATGGTAGTTGTACATTCCTTTTGTGGATGTTTCCATGGTAACAGAGATAAGTGTGTTTGCTGTTTGGATGAGTAAACTGTGCTTAATTACATTCAGAGAGTTTCACTGCCACTGTTGTCCCGGTGATGAGTGTGTGTGTCTGTACATGCTTGTTAGAGTGTGTAGAAGTGTTGAATACACTGGGGTGTCGCGCGCACATAATCGCTCAGCATTCTCCCAAATGCAAAACAACGGAATCATCAATCACATATTAAATGTGAGGTAGTTGTGAGTTGAAGAAAAAAAAATGCTTCGAGGAGCTAAAAGGTAAATAGATACCCAATTAATTGCGATATAACTTCAAGTAAGTGTCGAATTAAAAAGATTATTCAAATAGTTTCAAATACATCACACAGAAATAGATAAATATAATTGGATTTTTGATCCCCTGAGTACATAGTGAGTGCAAACAAAATTATACATTTTCTGGAAAGGTCTCTCTCTGTCTTCTCTCTCTCTCTCTCTCTCTCTCTCTCTCTCTCTCTCTCTCTCTCTCTCTCTCTCTTCCATTCTCTCACTCACACACTTAACATAACATTGTGAACGAATGTAAACGCTTTCAGTTCTTTATGTGCCTCGCCCTTGGCTTGCCACCAATCCTGAGCCGCTTCGCACGACTAGGATAGGCTATCGCTCATTTACACCGAGGGCAAGCACTACATAAATCAGGAGTTGAATACACCCTTATCCTGTCAAGATATTAAGTCATTAGCATCTACCTCATAGATTCTGTACATTTGCTCCTTCAGCTCCCAGAAATTGGGCCGTAGATTGGGATCAGCATTCCAGCATTTGCACATGATTTCATAGAGGAAAGGTGGACAAGATGGGGGCGCCGGCATCCTGTAGCCCTGGCTAACCATCTCGTCTGCTTTCTGCCCACTTAAATCTGAAAAGTTAATATAATTATTGGTGATTCTATTGTGCAAAGCCAAAATGAGAGAGCTTAGATGGTCCAAAACTTGCCTGAGTAGGGCTCGCCTCCATAAGTGATCATCTCGTAGAGTAGGACCCCGAAAGACCACACATCTGACTTGATGGAGAACTTTCTATGGTTGATGGCCTCTGGTGCGCTCCATTTACGCGGTATGGCTTTCTGATATGCAAAGCAGATGGGCTCCTGCACTGGCAAAAATGGCACACTTTAGCCATTCATGAATTTTCACAAGCACATCTTAATATGCTCCTCAAAAAACATCACATTTTTTAAACATAAAATAAATAATAATTCTAGTAGGGTTGCAAACACACCAGGGTCATAACTACTTCCAAATAGGTTTTCTAATCAATCATCAAGGGAGACATTGGTTCAACTGTCTGTGCTTTTTCTCTTAGAATCAAATTCTGCACCCACTTTGCCCATACAGGTGTTGCTTTTGACACGGATATTTAGACATATACTTTACAAGGGTCACAACAATGTGGGTACCTTAATGACTTGAGTCAGTCCAAAATCAGCCACCTTGCAAATGTAATCTTCCCCCACCAGAACATTGCGTGCTGCCAAGTCTCTGTGGATGAAATTGTGCTCTTCCAGGTATGACATCCCATCAGCCACCTGGCCGGCCATGTCTGACAGTGAGGTCATATCCTGTTGCTTGCCCTCGGGACCTCAACATCAATGCAAAGAAAACAGCAGTGAATGCAAGATAGGCTAGATGTGCCCTGTGGAATCATTTTGTGTGCATTGTTCATCAATCTTGCTCAAAGACCAGCAATTTCCAAAAGTCACTCTTCAAAACATTATTCACAGCATTTTTTTTTGCCTTTAGAATTTTAACATTGTGCCGAAAGGAATCTATTAAAGACAAAGCTTCTCCAACAAGTAAAAAGTGATTAACTTCCCCAATTTGAACATTGCAAGTTTAAACATTCAACAATATTTACTTCTGAGCAAGTCCAGCAGACTTCCTTTCTCCATGTACTCTGTGATGATGTAATACGGCACAGAGGCTGTGCACACAGCATACAGGGTGATGAGGTGACGGTGACGGATACTTTTGAGGATCTGCACCTCCCTCTGGAACTCTGTGTGGTCCAGCTCCGAGTCTGAAGACAGACGAAAAGGAGCGGTCATCACACAGAACTGTGTGCAGACACATGGGGAGCATCAATACCGTTTTTAATGATCTTGATGGCCACACGAATGCCCGACTTCCAGTAGCCTCGGTAGACGTCCGCAAAATAGCCACTTCCCAACTTGTCCTCTAAGGTGAATTCTTCTTTGGGTAATACCCACAGATCATCTGGGAACTGATCTTCTGACTGGGGTTTTTTCTAAGAATTGACACGTACGAACATTTGACAAAGGTAAAAGCAAATGAATGAAAGGACTCGGCAAGGCAACAGTAAAGATTTAAATTGTTTTAAAATATATGTCAGCACTCAGAAGTGCACCCACACACCCACACACAACAGGGGTGCACAGAAATGTGATTTATGAAATATAGAAGGTGTTTTGGACTGTTTTGTCCTTTTAAACAATCTGTGTGTATGTGTAATTTTGTTTCATTTGATCAGAGTATATCAAATATATAATACATAAAGTGTCATTATTTTCGTCCACTTAAATAGAATGCAAAAAAATCCTAAAATTAATTTATAAAAACATGTTCAGTCTGTGTTTAATGTATGTTTAACACACTCGTTTTGAATAATTTGTTTTATATAAATAATAAAAAAACACAAACACTCCCTACAGTTACTGTTTGTCGATAACCTTTACAAAATTGGAAGAAGAGTGCCTTTGTTTTGTGTACAAAAGAGTACACCCTTTCCTTGTACAATTATACTGGGTTGTGGCTGTGTTCATAATGAAGCAAACATTCCAAAATCATGAACATGGCAGTCAGCACACAGCAGCAACCATTTGTAGTTCATCTCATTAACTACAAACAAAGCGTAAGCATGTTTCTTCGGAAAATCAAGATGGACAATAACAGTACCGCGTAGGCATGAGTTTCAGCAGCAAGACATACCGGCCGGCAAGGTTCGCCCAGCGTGTCCTCGTTGCTGATACGGAGGCGGTTGTTGCAGTAGTGCGCCACCAATTGGTCCAATGTACTAAACTGCTGCAAGCCGTCTAGATCGAAGAGACCGTCGACGGTCTCTGTGATTTTGAAGTGTTTAACCCGACAGCTGGAACGCACTGTGAATGTACACATACAAGCAAGCGGGTGACATGGCCCCTATCGGTTTTGCCCTTCTCGGCCGAACGTGTTCTTGCCTGAGAGGACGTATCCCACATGGTTCTCACTGGAACGGATGAGGAAAGCTCCTGGTCCATTTCCTGTTGCCATGAGATGGCTTTGGGCTTCTAAGCGGTTCATAGTCCCAAAATTCCATCTGGCACACAACACAGTAGAGTTGGTTTTAGAGGAAAATCTGCAACCGCCCTCAAAAATTGTGGCAGGCACCAGATTTTTCTCCAAAAGATATGCAAGTTGCATTTGAAAGGAGTCACAGTGGGACGGGACAAAGGATAGCATCATTAAAAAGGATGATTATGTTATCTAAGAACAAGAATGTGGTGTTGTATTGTCAACTTACGGTTCCACCTCCGTACCCATATCAGATTTCTTCAGGTAGTTTGCAGGCACAACGCCATTGTCAAGTGGGTTTCCGCTCTCATCCAGCCTGTCTACAGTCCACCAGTCTTCACTGCGGCTTTGTATCTTGAACAGGTCTCCCTTCTGGAATGTCAACTCATCTGAGTTCCGGCCATGAAAGTCCCACATGGCTTCATAAGTGCTTGCTCTCTCCTCCTGGTCGGCCAGCGGCTTTGGGTCCGACGTTGCCTTGTCATCCACCTCTGCCTTTTTGTCCCCATAGAGCCTCTGCCACAGAGCCGGACATGCACTGCGGAGACATTCGTCCATTCTTGCCTATTAAAAAAATGTACTGGTTCACTGCACCTGTTTAACCGGTAGTGACGCTGCTGGAATTCTGGGAATGTTGCTCAGGAACTCCAGCAACACTCTAAGAGCATGCAGTTGTCCTAGAAAAGGTACGGAAAACTATACAGTTCAAACATACTCAGCCGGGGGAAATTGGGCGATATGGGGGAAAAGTGTGGTTCTATGGAGGTCTCCAAGTTTTTCTTCAAACTTATTATATTTGATGGAATGCAAATCATTGTGGCTTAGTCTTTTCTTTCACTGAATTTAGGTCATGGGCAATTGTCTGTGGGCCTGATGCGATGAGAGTTTTTTTTTTAAGTATGTGAGAATAGTGTTGTTTTATCTTAAGCACCACAATAATCTGATGGGTTGTTGGGTTTTACTTGAGAGGACAGATAAAGTTATTGTATTATATATCATCTTGATGTGTAGATAATCCTGCATCATCTAGAAGGCTTGAAAACGGCTTTATTGTAGATAGGTACATTTTTGTTTAGAATGGGTTTTTGGGACCACCTGTTCCTACCTAATTAAAAGTAAAGTTTGCATCCTAGAAAATGTGTCTTTGTATTTCCTCTTCTGATAGAATCTCAAAGTACCTGAGAACAAAGTGCGGACAGAAATCCACTAAAAGTGAAATTCATCAAATATGAACTCTACATGAACATAAAAGATTACCATGAAAGTAGATCTGTCCGACTTTAAATACAACATTTTGGCCTCCTTAACTAAATAAAATAAAAATACTATATAATAGCAGGTTAAACTAAGTCAAAGTACAGGCCTTTAAAAACTTTATTTGTTTGTTATTAGACATCACTCCATTTGTTTCGTTTTTTATGGCTCGGATCTGAAACATTTTAACTGGCAAAAGTTACATTTCGCTCTGGCATTGGATTACATGCAACTCTGTTAAGAAATACCAATTCGTAATAACGTGTTTGTGTAAACATGACGTCACTTTTAGAGTCTTCTGGAAACTTGGTTCAAAATAATACTTGTGCTCAGCTAAAAATCTGCAATTGTGGTTAACTAACCTGAGGTGTATTCATGGGCACCAGTAGGCAAAGCTCTAACTCTAAGGAAAACGTTTGTATACTGCAAAATTTGATTTCCGAACTGAACAGATGAGCGAAAATTAAAAAAAACAAACAAAATAAAGTCCACCAAATAAATACATTTGTTCTTAAGTAAAAGGAAATTCCGACCCAGTCAGGCAATCGTCAATGTTCCTTCACATTTGGGCAAAAAGTCAGTAACAGATGATTATTGCACATTGTGGCTCTTCCTAGCATCCAGTCTGAGAAGAGAGTTGGAAATTCCATCTGACTCCTTTCACGACAGACTGTTCTTATCAGCCTCTGCGCTGACCGTGTCGTCCTACGTGCCGCCGCCACGCAGTCACACGGTCACACCTCGATGGTCTTGAAGTAGATACGAGCGTAAATAGAGTCCAGCTGGCTGTGCAAAGCGTGGAAAGAGGGTCTCTTGGAAGGCTCGGTGGCCCAGCAGTCCATCATGATGCGATAGATGTTGTGAGGACATCTGCTCGGACACGCCAGGCGAGCGCCGGACGTCAGCAGGCTCAACACTTGCTTGTTGTTTTTGCCTAAAAGGTTACCAGAATGTGAGAATTCCATAAAATGTCTCCAGATGTTGTTTTTCAACATTTTTTTGAATTCATTCCACAACAACGCAATCGAGGCTGCAACATGTCAGCCTTACCTTCGTAAGGCATTTTCCCTCGCGACATCATCTCGTAGAGGAGAACGCCAAAGGACCAAACGTCTGACTTGACGGAGAACTTCTGGTGAATGGCCGCCTCGGGTGCCGTCCACCTCACGGGAATCTTGGTGCTACGACTGGCTGTGTAAACGCTGTCCTAAACAGCCGGCGGGATGGCGGTATGTGTTTTACCAATCGGTCATAAACTTTTTCTCAGATTTACACTTGCACCCACCTTGATGATGCGAGCCAGCCCAAAGTCTGCCACCTTACAGATCAGGTCCTCTCCCACCAGGATGTTTCTGGCCGCCAAGTCTCTGTGGACAATACTCCTGTCTTCCAGGTAGGCCATCCCCTCGGCCACCTGACTGCCCATGTAGATGAGGTGTGCTGAGGTCAACACTTGGCCTTCTACAGCTACACACAAAACACCCAAACACTGTTCATTGCAGTGGTCAACAGCTCCTAAGAGTCCATCCATTATTTGCTATGCACATAGGCAGTATTGGTTTTATCATTTGTTGCTCAAAAAGGCACCTGGTTAGACCAACGAATTATTCTATAAAAGCATGTTAGTATTATCTGGAGGTGTACTCACAGGCCAGGTAAGACTTGAGGCTTCCTTTGCTCATTAGCTCAGTCACAATGTAGACGGGTTCTCCACGGGAGCACATGGCTAGCAGCTGGATTAGTTTAGGATGGTGGAGGCTTTTCAGTGCTTGGACCTCCTTTACAAACTCGTCCTGCTTGGTGTCCTCTGACAATCGGCATGAAAAGACATTTACGATTACTTTCATGAAAAATAATTTTTCCATCTTATTGCAAGGAGGATATGTTTCACAACTATGGCATTGTCCATCACAGTAAAGGGAATGAGAAGAAAGTCGAAACAATGATTTCAAGGTATTTTTAAGGTTGTGGGCAAAAGGCAAAAAGAGTACTGCTTTCAAATTATAAAAAATGTTGACCGTTTCTTTTTTTGTCAGTATTCCGGAAAAAAAACGGGAAAAAAATTCAACGCACAAGGGAGATGTTGATGACGGTGTACCTTGTTTGAGCATCTTGATGGCCACTCGCTTGTTCTCGGTGGTCCACATTGCCTCCCACACTTCTCCAAAGTGGCCTTCACCCAACTTTCGGTGCAACCTGAACTCCTCGCGTGGCCTTTCCCAGGGCTCCATGTCGTAGAGCTCCCGCTGCACAGAGCACAAACATGAGCCCTCACCACATGACGCTTGTGTTTGTGTGCATGTGTGGGTGGGCGTGCACGGATCGAAAGTGTCAAAAGCAGAAGGTTCCTTTCTGGCTCTTCTCTGGCTAACTCTTGAATGTTTAAGTGGCCTAACTGAAGAGGAGGAAGACCAGAGAAGAAGACAACGCATTTGTTTCCACAAATCCACTGACGAAAAAAAAAAAAAGGCCGAACAATTAATGGTGTTGATTTATTTTATTTTTGGAGTGCAACAAATACACATTTGTCAGGGCAAAAAAAATTCAACAGAAAAAATACACTTTGATAGAAATAAATGAATGAAATGATCAACTCTTAAATGTCAGGCATACTAAGAATATATACAAATATATCCATAGTCAAAAATGTTACTGTATGTGCTTATTAGCATTAATTGAAATGTTTGGATGAATAAAAGTAATAAGGCATTTTTATCCCTGCCCATTTGTTGAAGCGAGGGTTACTATCCTTTTAACCTATATATGCTCAATGGATAAATATTATTTTAATTATGATGATCACAATCATTGTGGTGTCATTTTACAATGTGAAATAGAGGACACGGTGACAAGAGGAAAACAATAATGTGATAATGAATCATTTTGAAATCATTAAGGACTTTTTTTCAGGGAAATAAAACTGGGATACACAAGGAGGAATTTGTATTGAGGAATGTTTTGATTGTATTTTGGGGAAATCATGTTTTTTTTTAAATTACACAACAATAATAATAAAAGATGAAGCTTACTTGAACAATTAAATAATATTTTTAGCTTTTTCAAAGTGAGAAGTTTTGGGGGTTGGAATATATTTGATATTTGAATAGAATTTACATTACAGTAATAAAGTGTAAAATAAATTGGTTGAATTTTTAGAAAAGATTGTCCTTTTTTTAATATTAATGGAAAAACTAGCACTGTTTTAAAAAAGAACGCCAATCTCAGGAGAATAAACACTGATCGGAATGTGTACTATAATGCTTTAATAATTAGCTGCATGAAACTTTACCTGCTGAGCACACGGTTCCGCCAGCACCACACCCAGACTTCGAGGGTTCTTCTGGTAGTATGAGACCAACTCGCCCAGCGTGCCAAAGGAGATCTTGTCAGATATAAAATAGGCCCCAATGACAGAACGCTGGATCCGGAAGTGAAGCACCTTCCCTTCAGCGCGGGCTGGAAGAAAAAAATAAAGGTCAAACCAAAACAAAAAAATGATTTATTTTGTTATTGTTTTTTTTTCATTGAAATTCTATGTCCCATTTCCTAACATTGTGTGTTTCGAAATTTGGAATATCTTTGACACAATACATCTTTGTATTCTGGGGGAAAATAGGCTGTGAAAGAAAATACAAAGTGTTGCACCAACACACCTGAGATAGTGTACTCATTACTGTGACTCTCACTAATTCGTGCCAGGAAGCAGCCATCTTTGTTTTGGGGAGCCAGCAGGAGCTTCTCAGCTTTGATGCGGTTGATGTTGCCATAGTACCACCTGAACATAAGACACGCCCATTTTAGTAGTGACCGTGTACCCCACTTTGCAATCAATGTCTCATTTCATTGTCAGATTTCTTGATGAGGTCTCTGTTGATACAAGTTTACATACAAACAGAAGTTGTAGATAAAGAAATGAGATTCAGCCACCTTTACATAAACAAAAGAAGAACGTAAACACAAAACTGGTTGGCTCAGTTTAACATAGAGCCCGTATGTTCGTTTATTTCTGCCTCCAATTCATTTGTGAGTGGTGACCAGCGCGGGTGTGTCGCTCAGGTTTCATTGAAACTCACAACTTAATAATAGTGTGAAGTTTTAGCTAATAATATCATATTTGTGTTTGAATTGTTGAAAACCGCAGCCAATGGGACATGTGTATGGAACCCCAATTTTTATTCAAAAACTGTATAATCGGCGAAACGAAGAGAATTTCCCAAGGGAAATGTAATTTCACCAAACTTGATGTTTCTGTTAGTTTTAAGAATCTACTTAAATATCTAGCAAATATTATTTATAAGATATTGCTTGTTATTTGGGGGGTTTAAGGACTACATGTCACACAATAAGAAATACCAGTTTTTCAAACATTTTTTGTTTTGTTCTTTTACCCTCCAGCTTTTATAACAGATCAATGATCTTATGATTTTTGTTTTGTTTCACAACACCATTGATTGAACGTGGGGATTCCCTGCATAATTGGTGTGTTTGCTATTCTCCAAACGCAGCCAGTTAATTGTTCAGGTATTTGCTAATTTGCTTCCAGTAAATTTGTTTCCAGTAAATGACCCTTGGTGCCATACAAACAGACTTTCTTCCCGTCACCATACTCGACTCAAGTTTGCACCTCGGAGGAAATAGTGTATGTAAAGGTAAATATTTAGGGACACCATCCAAACGTTTAAGATCTGAAGGCTAGAATATATATATATTTTAAAGATCAAGGGAGAGACCCCTCAATAAATTAAAAAAGTACCAATAATAATGAAAAAAAATACATAATTCATGTATGGGTGTGAGCTTGAATGACTGTCTGCTTGTGCCCTGCGATCAGCTGGCCACCGATTCTGGGTGTCCCCTGCCTCTGGCCCGGAGTCAGCTGGGATAGGCTCCAGCACCCCCCACAACCCTAATGAGGACAAAGTGGTTCAGAAAATGAGATGAAATAATTCATGTTTGGTATATAAACGGTCGAAATAATATTTGCTTTAGTCATTTTGGGAGCTACAATAAATTGTCAGTTACTTGTCACTGCAATAAACAAAATAGTAAATTCATCCATAAATATCTTTTTTGTTTCTCCCAGAGGTAGAATGTTACTTTTTGTCCTATCATGGAGAACTTTGAGAACCGACCCGAATTCCCGAAAACAAGGTGCGCCTATGAAGTGAATTGAATGCCTTCACTGTCATGACACAAGTCGAATTTGATGCTGTTAAAAGGGACCCGAAAACAGACATCGACGCACTCACTTGTGCTTGGCGAACTCGTCCTGTAGAAGCGCCACATAGTTGGCCGGGATGAGTCCTGAGTCGGGCGTGCCGGTCAGTTTCTTGGCCAGCACGTAGCGGCCTCGCTGTTCCAGAACCGAAAGTTTGTCCCCCTCTCGCACCGTCAACTCGTCGTCGCTGCGCGCCTCGAAGTCGAAGAGCGCGGCGTAGAGTTGGACCGGCTTCTTCTTGGGCGACGGAACACGGATGTCGCCCGACACCGTCCGGATCTCGGCGACCTGCGCGCCTGGGTTGGCGATCACAAGATTGTTCACGCTCGGGTAGCGGAAGTCCGGCCAGATGTAGTCCCACAGGCGCTTGCAACATGGCATGCAGGAACGGCAGCAGCCCTCCATGACCTGCGGATCTCACAAGCTTCTCCCCCCGAGCGCGGAACACGATCCACCGCAGCCACCGCAGCCACCGCAGCCCACCAGCGGCACAGAAGCGGCCGCCCCGCGGTGCTCCTCTGCCGCGAGGCCGTAACGAAGCATTGTTCCGGGCGAGCGACGGCGGCGGGCTCCAGATAAGCCGGACCGACCGGTTTTTTGCCTGGTTGAGCTCATGCACGCGGTCCGCAGCCGCCCCGGGAATGCGGAAGCCGAAGCCGAGGAGGACATCGGAGCAGGTGGCATCTGCTTCTGGCACGCTCGTCCAAGCCGCTCATAGTATGTTCACGTTGGAGATGCGACGTAGTGCCGCGCACTCTTACAAACAAAGCGGTTGAGCGATTGCCATTTTTGCCCTGACGTCACACGTACTTCCGGGCGCCCCAAACTCGGATTGCACAACAGAGCTGCCTTGAGATGCGAGTTTCATTCAGCCCTTTCGACACTATATCCTGCACTACTAGACAGTTATCAAAAGTTGACACTAAAGGCCCTTGAGGGACTATTCTTTGTATTACAAAAAACATTTTTTGGATGCTTAAGACCTTTCACTAACCAAAAAACATGTTGAAAGTCTGATCTTGGATCGAACTCTCGACTTCGGAATTGTGGGGCAATCACACAACTCATTCACTCAATGGGTCGGCCATTCCTGAATAATACTGCATATAGTAGTGTATTTTTTTCAACTATTATTTCTTCTGGTTGGCATATCGGCCTTACTGATCTGGGGTCGTGGGTTTGATCCCAGATAGTTCCTCACTGCATGGAGTTTGCATGTTCTCTCTGAGCTTGCGTGAGTTTTCTCCATCATCCCAAAAACATACAGGTACTTGGGCAAATAGACACAGAAGGTACATGCACATTGTCATTGTATTGTTTTCCATGCCCCTTGTTATACCAGTGCCAACAGCAAAGAACCTTGGTGTAGTTTTCAATATTTTGAAAGACACAAGAGCTGAGCTGGTTAGCACACAGTTTTTTATTATGATTAGTATATTTAGCTTTGTCTTGTACATCTCGGGAGGTCCAAAGAAAAATCAAAATGTCCGCAGTGACAGCACATGAAAAAACAAGGTCACCATTAGATTGTTGCCATGATATGTTCTCTTTGACAAAACACAACAAAAAGTCTCATTTACATCTATGAACACAGTAGGTCCACTGTTGTATGGAATAAGAAAGACAATAAATAGAAAATGGTATCAAAGAGGGCAGCAAATGAGTTTGTACAAAACGTGTTGTTTTTGTTTCCTGAGGTTGACGTGTCATTTGCAGCCTTCCCGCTCGCTATACATACTTAATAGACCCCCAAAGCGGGTCTCAATGGCTTTTTCATTCTTTCACATCGATTAGTGTATGTGTGTATGTACACAACTAAGCCCACCCCAACAAAAAAAAACCTAAACGGTACAGAGATGCTTTGTGGTTTCCAGTTCAAGCCCAGTTTTGTTTCTTCAAGTGATGCGTAATGGGGGCACATTTAGATGATCTTGTTAGCATCAACACAACACAAGACACATACTATTATTATACATATTATTAGTATGGCCAAGCGGTTGGAATCCCTGATACAACTCACAACTTGTTAGCACCCTTGTCAAATATGGAGAATGTTTGCTTAAAAAAAGCAAGAAAAAGCATATGCTGACCATGCTGCCATGTGTTGTGTTTGTGCTGATTTTGAAACTTCACCAGCAAAACGGGTGCCAAAATACAACAAATCTGGCACACAGTACACAGTAGTTGCTGACCAGCATATGTTGCTTCTTTTAATCCAGAATCAACAGTAGATACCCACTCGGTGACCTATGATTTTGGCAATCTACTTTTTGTCCAGCCCAAAAAACAGCGGGCAGACCCATTTTCAAGAAAGGAATCTGCACACTTACTTCAGTCTTTAACAAACTAGGCTTGCTAGGTAGTTTCAACAACATTTTCAGTCTGGCTTGTGATGTTTTGGCCCAACATGGCTCTGCCCATATATTGATGCCCATTCACCGCTAGCCCTCCTTGTCTACCGCCTTCAATGGCCAGGACTGAGTTAAGTCATTCACAATTACTTCAGTGACTTCTGTTAAATTGTTAAAAAGAAGTCGGCGTCGATAATTCAGCCATGTGAAATGCTATTGGGCGGTTTAGCATCTTTTCATCATACATGGCTTAGTGGTAACTTTCTGGGGAAAAAAAGTTTCAAAAAATGGTCCATGTTAAAAAGAGTTTTAGATTTTTCTCAAACAGAATATGGTTACTTTCATGTTGGGCCATACCGTTTCCCTACGTTCAAGTGGAGGAAGGCAAATAAGGATTAAAGGAAAAATAAGGGAACAACAGGGCAGAAAGTTGAAGTTCTGTACATGTAAACATCACACTTCCACTGAGTGAAACGAGGCTGAGCAAACAAGCAATCCAGATCACAATCCAATTCACAGGATAAAAAACTAAACAAAACATCAACGCTAATTTGCAAAGCACAGTCAGTAATAAGTAGTTGACCCTCATTCAGGGTCAGGAGTGCGCTGGGGTCAACCCAAGGTTATAGCAAGTATATAGTAGACAGGCATTTAGTACACTCACATTCACACCAATAGGCAATTTAAAATTCTAATTTGCCAGATAGGACTCAGGGGTGAGCAGTATGGGGTACACCGTAGACTGGTCGCCACTCAATTGCCCTGCATATATACTCACCCAAGACATGAGGTATGGACAATTTTGAATCTTCAATGAACCTACAGTCGCATGCTTGTTTTTGGAATGTGGGTAAAAGCCAGAGGAACCAGAGAAAAGTCAGACCATTCGACTTATAGACGTTCTAACCATGAGTCCATTGTCCCACAGCAAAATTATGAAGTCACAAATTCAACCACCAAGTGCAGGCATTTGTTCTCAAAGTTTGTGATCGCTCACCCAACACCATGTCCATCATTAAGTCCAACATTGACTTACTTGATAAAATAAACTATACTGGTAAATGATAAATAAAGGTGTTGTTTCTCGTCAAGGAATGCACTTGAATGTGTGATGGCGGCCGGGTTACATTTTGGAATGTGTAATAAATAGTGGGAAACGCTGTCAGACATTGTATAAAACCATAAAAACACATTAAAAAATTACAATGGTTATTTCACAAGCTCTCGTCTGGAGGCGGAGTCCTTTGTTAGTTTTTGTTGTTTGTTTTTCGGTCTGCCGTAGCAGACGGAGATATATTCAAAATGTTCTCAATTGAAATATGCTCTGGTTTTATTTACTGCACTAATAGAATTGCTTTGCACAGGGGTGGGCTATCATTAGTGATCAAGGGCCACATTACAGTTTACAAACAAAGATTGAGTCAAACGATCAAATTTAAAACAATTAAAATGTTTGTTTAAAACATCATTATATAAAAACACATTCATATGAATCAGTTTGTTTTATTATAATATAATGAATCATTTGGTATTTTTTTCAATGTATTAAGTGTGGTTGTTTATTTTATGAATGTATACTTTTATTTGATTATTTGCAATATAATATGAGCCATTATTGAATTAGCTACTTGAATAAATAATAGACAATTAAATGAAAGCAAACTTGTAAATAAATAATCGGGTAAAAGGCTTGGTGGGCCAGATTAAATAAAAGCAGTCCATATGTGGCCCCGAGCCATACGTGTACTTTCCCTACACCTGGTTTAGAACGTGATTGTAGCACATTGACACACGAATCACATGACATCATTGCTCCCAAAAAAACAAACCTCTTCTCATTCTAGGTTTTCTGTTTTTTTTCAATTTTTTTTTGCATATTTGTCAACAAAATAAAACTCCAACAAAAATCATTTTTTCACAGTTCAAATCGGGAATGTTCCACATAGCTCTCGCAATTGCTCAGCCCTCGCAATTTGACACTGGCTAACTTTGTTTGAACATTGTGATTATCAGCTGCATTGCGTAAAAAAGAAAACAAGAACAATATAAACCAGTGCGATTTGCACCACCTGCCCTCTTTCCAACACAAATTTGCGAATTCGGTCGGAACCAAATCCTCTTTTAAAACTCCATCAGTGTGTAGCTTAGTTCGAGGATGTCATTTAAAAAAAATGTTTCACTTTAAGACAAAAAATACTATAAATGAATAGTTAAAAAACAATAATGAGAGAGAGTCACCAATTAGCAAAGTCAGGACCTTCATTTGCTGATTTGTTAGTGTGAGTTAGGTTAACTTTGCATTATCAAGTTTGTTGTATGAAACCAGTAAAGTAATGAGGGAAATACTACAATTATATGTTGTTTCTCCTATTCAATTGTCCATTACATGTACCGCTTATCCTCAGTCGTATCACAGGGGTGCTGAAGCCTATCATAGCTGACTATGGGCAGGAGGTAGGGTACACCCTGAACTAGTTGCCAGTCAATCTAGGGCACATCTGCGCAAACAACATTTCACACTCCAAGAGAGTTAATCTGGGCAAATATGCATGGTTTTGGGAAGTTGGAACTGAGACCATCCACAGAAATCCCACATTGGCGTAGGGAGGACATGCAAACTTCACATGGGAGAGCACACTAGGAACCCTTAGTCTCAGAACTATGAGGCAGATATGTTAAACAGTCAGCAAATATGCCGGAAAATTGAAATAATTGTACTGAGATTCTTACTAAATTAGACGCGAGGTTGAAAAGTGCACATAATATTAATGTTAGCCCAAGAAGAAAAGACAACATGGATTGTTTCATTTAAAAAAAGGCTTGATCATGAACTCCAATTATTTCTTGTTAGCACCGGTTTTATTCAGTTATTTGTTATTTTAGTATATTCTAGATCTAGATTCTATAAATAAAACTAAATGCTGCATATTTTCAATGCCTTCCATGTGGGATATTTGATGTAAACGGAGATAGGAACATCAATGTCAGATTCAATGAATGTGTTTTTCAAATAAAACAATCCAGATTTTAAGCGGAAATAACCAAATAACTCCAGACTACTCATTAACTGAACCAGACCATGTTAATTAGATCTCATACTCGAGACTAAAGACGTTACTGAGACATAAGTGACATGAACTGATGTGCTCAACTTCCTGACCCCAGTAGTTGTACAATGTGTATACAAAGTTAATCTAAGATTTCAATATTTGCTGTATCTGAAATTAAAGAATACATATTGAATCTATACTAACTCTGCTCTTGACAAATTGAGGCTGCTATTTGACTGATCCAGACCAAGCTAATTGAGTCTCACATATTAGACAAAAGCCAAAAGCGACATCCAATAACATAGTCAAATTATTGACTAGCTGTGCCATATAAAAACATTTAACTTGGACTTAATCCTTGCTTCTTTTTTTTTTTAAATAAAAGGATACAGTATTAACGCCAACGTCCTCCTAGCAACAAATGGAGGCTGTTCTTTGGCCGAGGCAGACAAGTAGTCTCACAGCCGATGACGTACACATTGCGACTTGTTGCCGAGTCGGCGAAACCTCCCAAAAAGTGACATGAAACACAAGAAAGCTTTTGGTGGTCCCTTATCGTTGCTTGTTTGTGAGGTCTCGCATGTGTCGATGGCAGAGGCGCCGCCTCTCGTTTTCAGCAGCAATCGCAAATGCTCTGGAGTTCCTCTAAGGAACACCAGTGAAAAGGAGCTGGAGCCCTAGGTCCACAGAGAAGCGACGGAGGAGGTCCGAAGAACTGCCACGACCACGTTAGAGTGGGAGGTAATAAAGGAGCAGTCATTAGCAAATAGCACACACACACATACACACACACAGCTTCATCCTTCTCATCCTTAGCTGAGTATTTACAGCAGCGGGGCAGGAAGTGGATGATTGAGGTATTTCCTGCTCTGGTCAACAGGCGTCCGAGGTGCATATGAAATAGCAGGAAGGGGAGCGGGGAAAAGTGCTTCTATGTACAAGCCGGCGTGTCCTAGAGAGTCTCAGTACCAGGTGTGTGTAGGGAGGGCATGAGGTCAAATCGCTTTTCCTCGGAGGCTCGCGCTGATTGTGATAGGAACGGGATAACCTCCTCGAGCTACAAGTGCTAGCTGAAGATTTCGCACATCTCCCAGGGATGCGTCTCATTTGCTTTTCAGTTCTGCTGCAGGATCAGGCTCTCCAACTCGTCGGCAGAGCGCAGGAGGAAGGCGGCCGACTCCCGGTACCCGGCGATCAGCTGACGCACGGCCGCGATCTCGGGTTGGCTGAGTTGCGCCGAGGCGCCGCTGCTGCTGCCACGTCCACCCAGACAGTGGTTGGCGGTGGCCATGTTGGCGGATGAGAGCGATTTCATGCTGAGGTCTGTAGGGCCTGGTGAGGAATAAGAACAAGTTGGCATTTAGTCATTAGTCGTACCGTCCACAAGGGTTGCTAGAGGCTATGCCAGCTGACTTAGGGCGAAAGGCGGACTGCACCCTCGACTGGTCGCCAGTCAGCCACAGGTCACACAGAGAGACAAACAACCATTCGCAATCACAATCATACCGCCACCAGGGAATCGGGCTCACACCAGTGTCAGGCGAGTGAACCACTACATTATCAAGAAAAAAACTGAAACCTATTCCCCAAATAAAAAGAAATAATGAAATGTTTTTTTTCCCCCATATGATCCTTTCCAGAAATTCAACTGACTAAATTTGATCAATTGTCGCCCCACTGACTGTTTGTGTATGAACTAGCTATGCTCCTCACCGTTGCTCTGTGAGGCGGTCGTCAGGGTAACGGGATGCTGCACGGCGCCGCTCAGGCCCAGGTATCCACGGTAACCGTAACTGAGGCCGGCGCCATTGATGTAGACCTGCGGTTCTTGGTTGGAGAAGGTGGATGCGGCCAGTGAGAAGGCAGAGGATACGAGCGATGCTGGCTCCCTTGGTGCGCCGCTGGAGGGTTTGTCCAGCGAGATCTGCTCATCCTAAAATGGCAGGGAGGACATTTTTATTATGGTTCCTTTTTGTTAATCCCTAGGTCATTCCCTCACCCTAATTTGCTCTGTCGCTGTGCCATACGAATTTTGTCTGAATAAAAAGTTGTGTTCGAAAACTGACACTCCATTTTCGATGGACTTTTTTACGATACTTTTATACCATCTAGACTTGCACCTATGGTTGACAAACATTATGAAATAGTCTATAGTGTAGACTTGGAAGTAGTGATGAAAATGTTCGCATAATAGTGGTGACTCACGTGATAGGCGTCCAGGCGCATCCTCTTGGCAGCGTTGCGCGATTCGCTCTCGCAAGCAGCGGCCAGGATGTTCTCTGCCATGGCGGAGGTGAGGTGAGGTGGAGTGGGACGTGTCTGTGGGTGGAAACAAACAGAAAATATTACTTTTCGCCACAAGATGGCAACAAATCTTTTCTAGGACCATTTATTTGTCTTCCACTCGCATTGCCGAAGCCTGTTCCATCTGACTTTGGGTGAAAGGCAGACTACACCCCAGATCGGTCGCCAGTCAGCCATAGAGCACACAGAGAGACAAATGACCACTCGCACTCACAATTATACTGCTTCCAGGGAATTGAGCCCGTGTTTGCCAGCACCAAAGTCTAGTTTAAGGAATATTTTGGGATACATTAGGAAGACTAAAATGGCTGAGTCACAGCAGATATGGCACGCTTACGTGCTGCTGGCATCTGCAGTTCTTGGCACATCAAGAACGCATGTGTACATCACCCAGTGGGTGCAATCCGTTGTGTTCAGTGCCATTGGACGGTGGTGGTATGGAAAACAGCATGTAATATACAGTCTCCAGTTCTAAGACAGACGGCATACCTCCATGCCGTTTTTCTTCATGCGTCGGCAGGATTTGAGGTAGGTGCGAATCCGCTTGCGGGCCCGTTCTTGGAATTCTGGAAATTGTCTGCTGCAGGACTCAATGATGGCCTGGATCTTCTCTTTGGGCTGCTTGGAGATGGGGACCATCCTGTCGAGGTTCTCGTCCACAAACAGGCGCACGAACATCTGGAGGATGGGACGCCACATGGCAATGTTGTTAGATAAATCGGCATCATGGCGGAACCATGAAGCCACACCCACTGACATTGAAAGCCTTCAGTCTCTCTGGGTCGACGCCCTCTGTGTCATTGATCTTGTCGCTGTCGTCGTGCTCGTCATGCTCATCGTCGTCATCATCGGGGGCAACGGGGCCTCCGAGACGACTGGCGCTCAGGTCTTCTGCACTCGTTTCCATTTTGATGCTGTCGTAGCTGCCGCCGGAGCTGTACACAGGAGACTTGGCACACACATGCCAAAATATTAGTATTAAGATGTTGAATCAGTATTCAAGTCAAATCTACGTTTAAAAAAAATCATATTGCAATTTTTGCTGAGAGCGCTAAAATTATGGAGGGTTATACTTAGATTTAGTAGCTTCTGGGTTAACATAAGTTTTGATCTATTTTATGTCAAGATATTTTGTTAGGTACCGTGAAAATGTTGTAATGTAAAATATTTGACTTGGGTTAACCAAAGTTGGAAAACACTTTCTAGTTGTTTACCTTGCTGCCATAGTCACGGTCAAGTCGCAGTTCCCCTCCATGTGCGTAAGCGTGTGGTGCGGGCAACGCGGGATGAGGAGCCAGAGGAGGTTTGGCGGCCAGCGGGTACTTCCTGCGCAGCTCCTCGGGTACATTGGGATGCAAGGCGCCGAGCAGGGCTGCCGCTGCCGCCGACACGGTCACGGGAAGGTGGGTGGCTCCCTGGGGCGGTCTTTGGGGGCATGGGTCACTCAGGTTCATGGGTTGATGGTCTTCAGAGGATGAAGATGTGGGCGTGCTGAAGTCTAGAGGGAGGGGGCCACCATTCCCGTTGACAACCTCAGCTTCCCTGACAATGGCGGCGGCAGAGGAGGATGGAGGGGTGAGGGTGGGAAGACCGCTGCCGCTCTCGGACGATGAATCGTCTAGAAAGAAAGAAGAAAATATAACATTTCTGGCCATGTTTTCAGTCCAGTTTGACCTATATAATTTCTTCCTTTCAAGTCTTCTTATTAAAATCAGTATTTCACCTAAAACATGTGCTCTTAAATGGATGGTTACACTCCTAATCCATGTGCAAAGCATTACAAAAATAATTGACACTATTACTGCTGCAGAAGCTGGATAAATGTTATTTTCAACACTTTGTACTATGAATTGCTTAAACGGTATGTGAGCAAATACGTTTGGCAATATAGTGGTGTATATAAGTCTAATTTATATTTATTCATCATCTGCACTGCTTTTACTCACGAGGGTCGCAGGACATTAACATTCATCATACATACATTTATACACACGTGTACATTTAGATCAATTACACAACAGCATATAGTATATTGTCATTCCACAACCTGTTCCTTTTCTTACCACCATCCTAATGCACTTTAATGGACAATTGTAAAGCCTTCGTGGTGGATGAATGGAATGTAGATGGATGGTAGAAAGAGAAGGATGAAGGCATGATGGATGTGAAAAGTAGATTGTTGAAGGACAGGACAGATTGATGGATAACATTAGATGACAGTTGAGTGATAGAAAAAATGAGTGGCATGATGGCTAAAAAGGGAATGTGTGACAATAAAAGATGGAAAGTACTTTAACAACCATGAAAGTACGACTAGGGTTGCCAACTCCCTGAAAAAAAATCAATGGTAGAGATGGCTGGCCCAATAACTGTCACCCTATAGTTCTTTGCTTAAATGTGAGAAGTATTTTTTATTACTAATATTTGACTTAAACCTGAATTAATTAGTTGATTTAATTTTAGTGATATAAGCACGTGGAAATACAAAAATTCGCAGCAATGTATTAAACAACAACATTTTTTGAAAAATACTGGAATATATATTTATTCTGCTTAATTTCAAAATGCTCTGCTATTTATCCCCACTTTATTTTGTCTCTTTATAACATGTAAATATGTCCAACGTGTAACAGGTATGGAATGATGCACAATTTTGACTTGAACTGGTAATGCAAAGAAACACAATGAAGGGATGCAGGAAGGAGGAACAGATATGGATACTGAGGACTGCTGGGCTGGGCAAGCAAGAGAAAGAGGTCATGCGGGGGTGGGGGGTGGCTTTGAAGGGAGAGGTGTCACGGCTGAGGGGGGAGGAGGTTACGGGATGATGATGGGGGAAGGGTGGAGAAATATGTACATTTACATACACAGTACGCAGTACATATGTATACTTAATGTATACTGTACTATTATGTGGGTGTGGATGTGTATATATGTATACAGTATACAGTATGTGTGTATTTACAGGATACATGTGTGTGTATATATGTATATATGTGCATATACAATCAATATATATGCAAATACTCATTACATGCATTTTTACGAATTCTCTGTTAGTCCAATCCAAACAGAGAATGAGTTTCAAAATATGATATAAAAAAAGAATGAAAATCGTCTGGAAGGATTAGGTTTTTCATACTATACCACATACTGTTTGTGTTTGTGTGTGTGTGTGTGTGTGTGTGTGTGTGTGTGTGTGTGTGTGTGTGTGTGTGTGTGCACGCGTATCTATCCATCTATCTATCTGTCTATCTCTATGCACATGTTGAAACACTAGGTGAGTTTCTTTTTTTTAACCAACCAAGTATGGTCATGTAAGCGGTTCAGAAAAGCATGGCAACGATGACTTCAGTTAAAGGCATTAATAACCCAGCTTTGTGATTGCCTCTCTCCTGACTGTTTTGTTTCTTGTGGGAATTCAGACAAACTGAAACACAAATTGTACTATATTATTTTAATTTAATTTCCATTAAGAGCTTGAATCTACTATAAATTATTGCTCTAATGTGCTCTCTGTTTCTCAAGGCTTGTTTCATATACCTTGTGATTCTTTATATGTAGGAATATGTTTATTGTTTAAATGATTATTATAATTTGATTAGTTTAAAAGATGAGGAATGGATGGGGTCAGCAAACAGTATGTCACCCCCAAACCCTGTGGCTCTCTCATCAACTTCCTTATAGTCACATGGTGCAGGTACACACTTGACACAGGACAAAGGAACGCTAACGCCGGATGTGAGGATGTGACAAGCCATGACCAGGCGATGTCGCCAGTGCTTGCATAAAACTTCATCCGAAGAACACTTGCCATGCTCTTTTCCAAGTGACTCCTCAGTGAGGATGTCAAAATGTGACACAAAACGTTGTTACTAAAGACATATATTATACATTTTCTCAATGTAAGGAGATGCAATTGATGCAACCTAGAAAGATTGACAAAAAGGAGGTTTAAAGTTGTTAGAAATACCTCCAAAAATAATTATTATTCATATTAAAAATTTATTATTATTACCTCTACCCTATTTTTTAACCGATGCAGTGTTTTCGATGGCCTTCACATGTACAAATGATGTTCCACCATCAACGCGCAAGGCGACCAACACAAATCTTCTTTTACGATACACACTTAATCAATCACATGACATGGTCCTGGCTTCTGCTGGCACACCCATGCCACACACACACAAAGGTGTTACAACAGTCAATAATCAACATGGTCTCTAAACAAGTCTTCTTTCTGCTTCTATAGTGTACTTTTAGTCAGGATGCATCATTTACCACAATTCCTTGCCACAATCACTGTTTTAATTTCAAAACTCTTCAAACAGGGCTTTAGAAGCATCTTGTGGCAAAATGGGGAAAAAGACAAATACAGGTGATTTTTTTTCAGTTAATAAATATTTGTAGAATCCACAAAAGAAATGAAAATGAGTGAATAATAAACTGTGAATAGGGGGGCAATTTACTACATGCTCCATACATCATTACCACATGATGAAACATTTTTTTTTCTTTCTGGAAAACCCCACGACATAGAGGCCCGCACACACCCAGTGATTCACAACTGGAGTTTTGGCCTCACAGCGGCACAATGTGGCATGTGTGTTGTGTTGTCTATATGTGCATGCGTATGAGTGAATAGGATGCCTTGTGTGATTGAACGGCGAGTGCATCATATGACCTCGCCCTCTGAGCACGCTAGTATCATGCCATCACACGGACGGACGTCACAGTGACCTCCAGATGTGAACATCTGCAAGCCCCAGATCCTTGAACTTGAAATGACAGACAATACATTTCTCAAAATATTAGCATTCACCCTGCCCCGTCAACCCAGTGGCCCTGAAGGCAGCACCACATTAAAAGGGTACTGCTCACATTTTATAGGTGGAATTCTGGGGGGTGAGAAAGGAATATTGTGGAGGAAGAGGTGAGGGGAAGGGTGTAAAGGAATGAATGCAAGGACGGGGATATGAAGAGAAGTAGTAAAGAAAATGAGGGGGAACTGTAAGGATAAAAGCAGGAAAAGGGGAGAGAAGCATGAAGAGATGTAGGGGGGAAGGATGGATGCAAAGAAAGAGATGTAGAGGAAGGAATGGTGGGATTCAGTAAAGGGGGAAGTGAAAGTATAAAATAGTAAGATGAATGCAGGAAGAAATGATGGATGGATAAAGCTAAGAAGAAATTTGAGGGATGAATGATGGAAGAAGAGGAGAATGGACCAACGGAGGGTTGGGGCATGCATACAAGGTGCAAAATGACAGAGGGGTAGAAATAATGAGGGGAATGAAAAGAAGAAAGAAAAAGAGGATGTGAAGTATAGAGGAATATGTGCTTGGATGATGTGGGGGGATGCTTGATTGGGTCATCCGTCCATCATGCTTCATTTGAGGCTTCCCCCTGCCCCTCAGCCCCCCCTCGAGGGGGTGAGAGTGTTAACAGATGCTAATTCCTTCACTGCACCCCCTCTTCTCAGTGCCTCTACCTCAGCACATCTCAGAAAATGAGTACCGGGAAGATGCTGCAGCAAACTGCCCCGCCCCCAACGTCAGCACGGGATTACAATGGATTATCTCGCTAAGAAGCAGCACGGGCTGCCGGCAGGCGCTCGGTGGCTCCACCGTGCCACACCCTGGGAGGCGCCGCCATCCCTCCTCGGCTGCCTTGCCTGCCTGGCATCGCCATGACAACGGAATCCCCCACCCACCCTCACCAGCTCTCTACTCCTCCCTCAGCCACAGTCTTAGTCTAAAGGGCCAAGGTGCGGGATGGTACATAACTGACAAAGATGCTATGCACAGTGTCTATCACTGTTAACATAGCATACAAAAGTGGAAAAATGAGATATTCCTCCCACTTTGCAAGAACCTGAATTTTCGGGTCATTGTCCACTGTTTGGTAAAGTACACCAAGATATTGATATGTAACCATTACATTTTATGTATTTTTTTCTAGGCAATTTGTCATGTACCTGAGATGGAGTCAATGTCGGGAATTAAAAGAAATCCACAAAGATAGAGATCTCGGGATAACTTTAAAAAAGTGCACAGGGTGGCAATAATTAAGTGCTGAATCTCAGAGGTATAACAAGAAACAGTTTTTACTTGTCAGAGCTGCCAGGATTTTTTTTTCGGTCCTGCAACTAATACTATGTAAGAAGCCATGTCTGAAGACGCTGTGTCTGGCTTTATGCCTGGCACAATTGTAGCTTCCCTATTTACTTCGTCATCTTGCTGTGCCGTTAAATTACAGCCCGATCAGCCAAAAACATCATCTTTTGCATGTGTAACTAAGTGTTTTATGTTATTAGGGATTGTGTTCGATGTTATTTGGGCTTGTGTTTCATGTTATCGGGGCTTTCCCGAGGTGAAACAATTTGGCAACATGAATACATGATAAGACAAGCTGCATAATCACCAGAACATGACACCACAATCACGAATCACAATGACAACCCACAATATGCTGCATCACTTTGACGATACAAAACCATGACAAGATGGTACGACAAGACATTACAAGACGGGGGCTCCCAAGACAATCTTATAGAGTGAAAACAAAACAACAGCATGACGCCATAAAAACAACATGCATCATTACGTGAAACATTATCTCTATGACATTGCAGCAATTTGGCAATCAACTGCACGTAAATAAAAAAGACATGATTGACGTCAGGTTAAATAATCAAAAAAATATGTATTTTATTATAAAAGTGCTACACACCATTGAGTGCCACTCATGTCATGAATGCAACCCTTGCTGTCACACATACACAAGGCACACACACACATACACACACCCATCACCAACACCATTTCTTGAACGTTAGTGCTTAAAATTCTTGCACTGTGTACGAGTGTGTGTGTGTGTATCCTATTTGTGGGAGTGCTAAGATGCTTGCAGAAGTGATGTTCGACACTGCCCTTCTGACCTACTTCACAAGCACACTGAGTGTGCGTTTAAGTATGACTGTATTGTGAAAGTGTGTGCTTTTGCGTAACACCTTCGGATAAGGTACCATCTGCTATATGATTTTCAAACTAACTTAATTATTTCATTGATAGATAAAAGTAGTATATGCTATTGTTGTATTTTTGCAATAAAACAACTGAAATTAATAGGGCTGTCATTTGCATGTAAATTGAATCTTATCTGCATTGATTCATTTTCGGAACTGCTGAAGCTCACAAGAGTTGAGAATCAACTCCCACCATGCAACTGAGATTAATTGTGATCAACAATGTCAGAAGTTAAATAAAGGTCACAACAACCACGCAAAAAAAAAAAAAACAGCAGCAGGATTTTAGCAAGATTCTGACAACCAGCGCATTGTAGAAATGTGTCATCAATATAATTGCCGTCAAGCAATACACCGCAAAGTTGGCAATAACACAACAAAGTATGAGCAATGTTCTGGCAAGAATGACAGTTTTTCTGTGATCTGTAGTGAACACAAGAATGCTAGCGCCAGCATGCAAGGAAAACATTGAAGTCTTCCAGAAATATGTCAACAGTACACAGCAGCAGAAACAGCATGGCAAAAAAAATTTGTACCACAACTGTAAAAATTTACAACATAGCAAAAACTATTAATTTCACAAAATGAAACATGTAAGCTTTGGTGTGACAGCATGTCAGCTATGGAGATTACATTCAAGCTACGTACGTTATCATTCGTCATCCAAAATTGTGGCCATTTGGTTATTTTCCGCAAACTTCTCAAGTGGGCTTTCAGAGTTGTGGCTTTTGTGGGCCCTACAAAAAAATTCCACTTTACTTCGGGTCAATTGCTTTTATTTGCAACTGTCATATGCAAACTATATTGTATTGGACAGACTTTTATTGATTGGTCATGAATGCCACTAACAGAAGTGATCTGGACTTGGATATGAACCAACATGATTAAAGTACACACCAGACATTAGTCAGAGAAGCATTACTGACTGAAATTGGTGACACGAGGCTCAATATCATAGCGTGATAGCAACTGGCAGCAGTCATGGTTCAACACAATGTAACTACGAACAAATCCCAAATGAGTGCTCAAACCTGAAAACGTTGAAAGTCACCTTATAATTTTATGAATGGGATGTATTGACAAAGACTAAAACAAAAGAAATTTTCACTGTAATTAAAATGTTCATGTTACATCTATATTTTTTCAATTCAATCCCAATTCTTGTTCATTTTTGTTGACTATAAGACCAGGAAAGTGAATGAAGTGACTCTCCATTGTTCAACCATGCATTACAATGCAGGAAGATGGCACTTTATAAGAAACCAGACTGAGTGACATTGACTCGGTTTGGTCAGGATCCCTCCAGAATGCCCGGTACAGTTTCACATGTACTCTAGTGTGCAGTTTACGACTCTCTCATCCCTGACTTTAAAATCAAAATGATGCCCACACACACACACACACACACACACACACACGCACAAACAAACACGCACAGGCACACACATAGATACACATACAATACACAGTAAGCAAAAAAGACAAAGACCCAGACTGTCGAGCTGCTCTCTCCCTCGACCTTGCCTCGCCACACAACTCCCACACACAAACACACAAACACACGCACACACGAATCTTACATCCACCCACACATCTTTGGACCTTGAAAACAACAACTCCACTGACTCCTCAAGCTTGATCAATCAATCACTGAACACTTCCCGTCAACTTTCACAGTGCATACTTTCCTACTAACTATATAGTACTGAATACAGTTTTTCAACAAGAACATGTACACATGTATAGATAATGTAGATAATGTTTGTAGATAATGTAAACCTTCTACACTTGATAACCTTCTCTAAAGACTTCCAGATCACAAAAGTTTTTGGCGTTTTTACACTTATCAATCTGCTATAGTGCTTTCCTTTCTCAAGCTTCAAAATGTTCTATCCATTAAATGTTGATGATACTGTGGGTAATAGATGGCGATATAAAAGGAATGAATATTCTTGTTCTTTCCCTTTTTAATAAGAAAGACGTTCTTTCAGTGGATCTAGATTTTCCACTCAAAGGGATGACCTCGGAGGAAAAAAAACTCAGACTGAGTATACATTATCACTTATAGAATGGGTGGATGTGTGTGCGCGTCGCACAGGAGATGGGAGGAGAGGTTTCCTTGACGACGATGTGGAGGTTACAGAGTACATCCTGGTATAGAATAGCACATTACACAATGTGGAGTTCCTACAGGACAAATAACTGCAGTACTGTGGATCAATGCGCCAGAAAATGTCCACAGTGCAACAGTACTCACATAACTAATGATAGGAATTCAGCGTATAGTTCTGAATGAATGTGTTTCAGTCAACATGCTCATGCCTACAATGTGTGAATTATGCTGTACCTACTTCAAAGAACAATGACTGTTAAAGGAGTTTCAAGAATGTGACCCAAAAGTCGATGTAAAGATGTTCTGGCTGGTTTACACATATTTAAAGTAATGAACACATGAAACTTAAACATAAAAATGCTAGCGAGTTAAAACCTATTTAAAACATCTCAAAATTGATCCCTACATTCTGAAACTTTAGTCCAAACCAATATTAGGGGAATTTTTGAGTGTCCCTCAGATGAGCAAACCTATTCAAAGTAGTCAAGAGCAGCATTATTAGAAGACTTGTGACACAATTGAATTGAATCTTATTTAATGTTCATGTCGGGCTACTTTAAGGGTAAGAATTCTTCCCAACTCAGTCCTCAAATTATTTTCAATTGATTAAATATTGCTTATGTAAAAAATGAGGAGAAAATGTGCTGAAGTCTTTCAGACTAATTTGACAATGATTCCATCCAAATGCTTGTGACTGCCCAGCACCCCCATGAAAACCCAGAAAGCCATCCTGCCTCCTCTTCTTATTTAATGGACTTTACGAGCTCTGCCCTTCTTCCTGACCCTCTTCATCCTCATCTTTTTTTCCATCCTGCTGCTATGTGGCGGTAGCAGGGGAAGGAGGTCACATGCTGGCTGCTGTCCCGCTTTTGTGCACTGCAGCACGGACCCACATATACACTGGGATGAAGGAGACGAAACATTTTTCACAGAATATCGGCTTAAGATCATCAGACTGGCGGAGAGAGGATCACATACGTCCAAATACATTTGGCAAAGGTTTTGTTAATGATGCACTGTAGTGAAATTGGTGGCCAGCCACTTTCAAGGCACAAGGAGACGTATACCTAGGGGCAGTTCAGAGTATTCAACCAGCCTATCCAGCATGTTTTTGAGGAAAGCGGAGTACCAAGAGAAAACTCACACTATCCCGGTAAGGACATGCAAACCCCACACATTGAGGACCCATCTCGGATCAAACTCTCGATCCCAGAACCTCGAGGCCGACGCGCCAACAACAAAGTCGGATCACAACCATGTTGCTACAATCAAATGATGACTTTTTTTCTGCCTTTGTTGTACCAAAAATTAAATAAACCAAACAATTCAAAGAACTGATCAGATCTGAAAATTTTAGTCTACCGTTACACCCGCTAATATACTTTATATATAGACATGATATACTGTATACATATACGTATATTATCTTGACTCATTTAGCCCTGCCTGTTAAATAGGAATAATTATTTCAGACACCAGTGTTTGCAATTAATTAAATTCAAATCTCAGGGCACCACCGTATCTGGTCAGCAGCATGAGATGCTACTACTTGTCTGTGATACCCTAGGATTAGCCGATCCACAATCCTGCAGTCCAGTGATCGCCTCTGCTCCAATTCTTTGTTAGAATCACTAGTATGGTAATGCAAGTCATCATCCGGATTAGTCCACATTACACATCTGCACATCAGAAGGTCTGGGTATCATATAGACATCAATTTGGAGCCGAAGAATTACGAATCCACACGGAAAACATATCTTGGGAAAAAACTGCAATGCAAGTGATACAAAACTTTGCCAAATGAAATGTGGTGCAAATGAGCTCTCATGCCATGCCACAAGTCTGTTTAGTGAGAATTGCACTCTATAGTTGAATTTAGCACTGCAGTGCAGACTTATTGTTGCCGGTAGGTTGCAAGTGAACCATTAGAGGGCAACCATCAGCCTGTTATAGCAAACTAGTGCTCGTATGTATTTTAGCATGAAGACATTTAGTATTGTTTTGTGTTTTTATTCTTATTATTTTAAACATTTTGGTGTCTAAATATTAATTATATTTTTTGCTGTTTTACAATAGACTGTTGTTGTTGTTACATTGATATTGTAAAGGTTATTTTGAAATTGCCTCATCCTAAAATTCTGCTGCTGTGCTAGATATTTCCCAAAACAGTATATGACAGGTACAGAGATGTTATTTCCCCAAGCACTCTTCTTTTTTCTAACTGGTGGGTGGCAAGCTGTCAATCATTCTTTAAGAGCTTCTCCACTCAGCCTTCCAACTCATCACTAATAACATTCGAAAATGCACTCAACTATAAGTGTATATAGAAGATGTTCAAAACTGAAGAGGGAGCATGTGTGTAAGTGTGTGCGCATGTGTGTGACATACTATGACATCCTACATTACAGCTTTGAAAGTGACTTTTGATAGAAGTCAAAGAAAGAGCAAAACGCATGTACAGTCATTCCATTCACTCTTGGTGAACTAAGTTCACACTTGGGGCAAAACGTTAACATTCTGTATCAAAATAATGGAACTATCTGAGTCGAGAAAGTATGTGGAAAAGATGTTGAGAAGATATCGCTTTTTAGTGCTTATGTGAGTCACTGATAATGTGACCAGTCATTAATATTGAATATCTAGATAGTTGTTGACAAATATTGACAAATGAGCTCATTAAATATTTACAAACATTTCTAAAGTCCCCCCACAACAAGGATAGTTATTTGGTAACTATGGAATACAAATGTTTAGGCAGCTAACTTTTTTACCCGAATTAACTGCACCTTAATCATAAGAATGAAGGGGAAATAAGAGAGAGAAACAACTGGAACTCTGACTCCTACCGTCATCCTCCCTGTTGCCGCCAATGTTTGGACTGTGTCGCATGTTCTCTGCTCTGCCCGCAAGTGCTAGCTGTGACGTCGCTCCTGGGTCGGCTGCCAGCCACGAGGGCTCGCTCATGTCGGCCTCGTCCTTACCGCTCACTGATGCGTCATCCTAGACGGATGCACACAAAAACAGTGACTGGTATCAATCAGTTGTAAAATCTACACACACACACAGTCTGGAACCTACAAGATCATCTATAAAATCCTTGCTACATCATGGGAATCTGCTTTTTACTTTTGAGTTGTTTTACAATTTTTCATTTCTACAGAATAGATACGATGAGTCTGTGATTGGCTGGCCACCGAGTATAGGTGTCCCCTACCTGGTGCCCATAGTTGGCTGGGATAGGCTGCAGCAGCCCCCGCGATCCTTGTGAGGATAAGCAGTTTGGAAAATGAATGAAAGAAAAAATGTGTATTTTGCATGTGGTTTATTGAACTCCAAGAGAATAGCAAATGCATCAGAATCATAAACGAGCAGTCGTGAGCCTTGATCTCTTTCTTATAACAAGAGTAATAGGCCTATCATTGTTGTATCATTAAAATTATAATTGGCGCCTTGTCTTCTGCTGAGCTGGAGTTGGCCCACAAAAGGGATTCACAATGCATTTCAGACAATTGACCAAGTTAGCATCAATTTGCTCCCTACAGCAATTAAAGGGAGGGCTCAGCCTCTGGGTGCACACACTCACACACTACAGTATGATTGTGTGTCTGTTTGTCAAAGCTGCACAGCAGCCGGATGGCACCGTTAGGATAATCATGTTAGCTTGTGGACAAACGGAAGGATCTTTGTCCAGTCCCTCATCCACTCAACAGAACGTCCCCACTAAGGCAGGGCAAAATACCCAAAAGATCCTTGCGTAATGTTATTGTTACTCTACAGTAATAATAAGATAAGAGCAATGCCTATTATATACTGTAATAATAGAGCATGTCAAATTCAAAATAAATAGAAAAAACAATCATGACAAAACAAATCATTTAACCTATATTTAAGCCACTTGTGATATAATGCAGCAATAATATACCATGCTTGATGTTTAATCCAGTTACAATAACTTTCGTGATCATACAATACAGCATGATATCAAGAGGGGATTGAATTGAGACTATAGTCAACACAACAATAAAACAATGATATTGCTTTTGATCCACTTGTACAATAAGTAACACCATACATGGTGATAAGGCTATTAATTGTGAGTCAGTGCTTTTTTAGTTCATGAATAAACTGATAGATGATTAAAAAATAATAATAAAGCATTTGATATTGTGGGGGAATGTGGGGCTCTTTGTTACCATGGTGCAGAGCTGGTAGACCCTAAAGCTGGCATCAAAATCAGTGCTCTCAACCCACCCCACCCCCCTTTTACCTCCCTACCCCTTCCCCCATGCCTGCATCCTCTCATCCTGACAACTCTTAAGCATCCAGGCCTCCTATCTTCCCCATACACACACACACACACATGCACAACCTCCTTTGTCATGGTGTTGCCACGTTTCCTTGGCAACCCACTATTACATCCAACATGATTCAGTGCTATTCACTATTGGTCATATTCCTTTCCCCTTTCTTATGCTCCTTTACCAAATGCACTCTCCATCCATCCAGAACCTCTTTTGACACACCCAATGCATGCAACAAAATGGCTGTGATTCAGCAAATTTCCAGGCAGCCTGGAGATCCAGGAGACATTGTATTTTTATTTAATCTTGTGAATGTCAAGGAAATACTGGAAAAATAAGGTATATTTCAAATTTTTATATGAAATGCTTGGCGGATTTGTAGAAGTTTAGACGTGTCAAATGCTCCGACACATTTACACCTTTAAGGAAGACGTCTTTGTTTTAATTAGGTATGAAATACATCTAATAAAATGTAATCGAGAAACTGTAGTTTTAGGAATAAATGCACATTTAGTGATTCCTTCAAAAAAATTGTCAGTACTGCAAAAATTCTATAGTTCAGCAGTTTTTGCACCATTGAATGGACTTTAAATACATATATTGTCAACAAAGAAGTAGAAACAAATACAATATACCAAATAATGTTTATATACAGAGTAAAAATGGAATATGATTTCAATGTGATGTGATGAGAGAGAGAGAGTGAGTGAAAGGCTTCTTATAATCTAAAATTAGAGCAAGTACTACATGTATATACTGTATACACGTTATATCCTTGGGAAAGGACAACAATAAATGAGTCGTGGCTAAAGAAATGTAGTTTTAGTGAGGCATGCTGGCATGATGACGTTACATGGGGAGGCGACTTTTGGCCAATGTACTCTTTATGGCTCAAAAGTACAACTTTTGGGGCACGTTCCATCCTCAAAAGTGTTCTCTGTGCACAAAGCTTCTGCTAATGATTGACTTGGCCGTCAAGGAGTGGCGGGCAAAGGAGCTTGAATCAACAGCGGAGCCTCCATAAAACACTGTTTGGTGTCATACACACACACACACACACACTGACCCTAGGGTTGTCGCTTCGTCGTGCATGTCAGAGATTAGCCGAATGGTCAAAATGCTGAGCCTGCCTTAATCCAGTCAGTCACAAATCTGCCTGAGGACCATTAAGCTCCTGGCCTTCCAGCACAGGACTGGATTACACCTGACAAATCTCACTGCCGCACTAGATTCACGTAGCCGGAACTTGCTGATAGCTATCTGAAAACCATGGCTACTTTCCACAAGCACACTGCACAGGTAGTCCCTTGATTTCCGGACTCACGATCCCAGCCCCATTTGGTCTTATTTTTTACATGTCATATAACATACACCGAATATCAAGCACTTCAAATGACTTTCTTTTTGTAACCCCCGGGCTGTCCTACAGGCTACTCAGTCTTTTTAATTTTTTTTAAATGTCATTAAGTACAACTGATGCCCATTTTCCTGGATTTTTCCAAACTGACCATCAAAGACACATATATTCGTCTTTTAGTATTTTTTTGGCCTTTGGGTAAAAAGATAGATCTAAATAGCTAAATCTACAGCAGATTTGATGCTGCAGCATTCCATGCAAAGAGCCACATTTCCCACTTGTTGCATTGTTATCTCACAATGCTTAAGACCACCTGTCCTACCTATGGTTCGATTGTTCGAGACTTTGCAACCAGGCTGGGTTGTTTTTTTGCTTTCAGTTGCACCCGCCTGTCCTGTCACAACCTATTTGCTAATTTTCACAACCCCGCCTAACATGGTGTAGTGCTCTCTAGCTCACTTGTGCTGGCCTGTCTTATTTACTGATCATCATGATTCTTCACACAATATAGTGTTGCCTTATTGGGTGCTACCCTTTATTTTCCATTTCACAGAGGGAATATATTAAACTACACTTTTGCCTCGGCAAAATCTTCCATAGTAAAAAGGCATACAGGTCGACAAGACCTAACACGGTTATCACAACGTCTTTTCATTATTTGTTCTGCAAAGAAAATGGATCCAAAACTCAAACTATTTGTGTATTCCCGTTACCTCCCCTAAAAATGCACCATTTGTTCTTATTTTTTTATAGATTGTATAAAAATCCGCTTGGAAGTCAACCCAGACATCACACTAGAAAGTTGAAGTGTGAAAAGGCATAATATAGCATAACCACTGGGGGTCTCTCAGAAACCAAAAGTGGTCTGAGTCACTTATGGCTTTTGAGGTTAGACTGCATACAAATTGCTGTACAACAAAAACAAAGTGAACATCCATCATTAAACTGTCAATGTTGCGTATACATCAAGAGATACAAGACTCCAAGCTATATATTCTAATTGAAAATCAGATGTTTGTGGAGAGAAAAAAGAAACCAAGAAATGTTATTTTCATCCCACATCATGCATCCAAGAGCCCTTAAACATTCTGACATATTTTACCATGATTCAAACGGCATTGACATGCTGTATATGATGACTTTGTGTGCTGCATATAAAAGAGTTAATGTTTAATTTTCAAGAGTGTTGCTGTTGAATGGGGGAGATGAAAAGAGCCTTGGAGGGTTGGACTCTGCACACGAGTGCTGCACATTCACTTAAGAACAAACAGAGATGCTGTTGTCTTGATAAATTTTAAAACCTTCCTTTTTGGGGGCAAAGTTTAAAATATTTCTACATGGCAACCTGGCAAGCCCCACTTATGTTTAATAAATATTACTCACAGACAGGTAAATTGTTTCACTGAGATTCATCAGAGCACAATTCCCAAAGTCTTAAAGTTAGATATTCAACATTCGCAACAAATGCAAGGAGTAATCATGGATGATTTGTGAAAAGTTCACGCTAATATAATACTAATCTAGTACTACGGACGTTGTGGTCGCATACACAGAAACCCACAGTCAGATTATCACTCATGGAGCATCATTTCATCACCAAAGCACTAAATTATACTGGCCAATCGGAGCAGCTCCTCGCTCACACTCACATTCATTCACATTGGTTTGATCAAGACACCAATACAAACATGCATGTGCTACTACAGGCTGAAGGCTGTGATGAAAATCGCACCTAAAGGCTAACTCCTAATTTAATCATGATTCCTACACAATAATGAAGGAATAATTTAAAAAAAAAAAGATAATCATTTACAATACTTAACAACAAAGACAACACGAGCAGTGTCTTGACAGGCCTTTAAACTGTAAAACACATATTTACGTCGTTGTTTAGCCTCGCATGGAATGACCCAGTAATTAGCTAGCTACTTGTCACTTGTACAGTGGATTTGTGCTTGCTACTGTTTTGCCTATCTTTTCAAAATATATCGAGTCGAAAGATCACATTCTTTCATTTAAACTATTAAGCGTGAAAACCCATAAACATGGCTCGCCCTGAAAGCAAAATGTTGCAAAGTCCAAAGAAATTATATACATAAAAATGAAGAGCTTCAGATTAAGAAAATCAGATATTGCAAATGTTTTTCTTGTTTAAATTTGGACAAATGTGTTGAATTTTCTTTTAAGACACGGATGAACCCATGCAACATAGCCAGAGGCTCCATTAAATCCCTGAACCCTGAACTTTATGCTTCTTATCTCAAAGAGGCCAACCAACCCACGACACAAAAACAAAGCCTCCTTTGCAACTTCTCCTTGCTCACTGACTCAACTGAAGAAAAAAAAGAAGAAAAACCATGAATAATTCCAGCTTTGAGCAGCAAGGAACGCATCTATTTTTTGTTGACGGAATTCTCGGTCCACATTGGACAAAACAGTCAAGAGGGCTTGGCAATTTAGGATCGCCCACTTACAATTGGGGCACATTGGGAAACATTTTTACTCGGTAGTTGAACTGTAAAAGTTATGGAATCTGCCCAGAATATTTTAAACTTAACACGAGAAACTTCCCGTTCAATTTGAGGCATGAGTTTTGAAGATTTTTAGCGCTTTCTGCTTTTATAGACCACGAAATTTCACGCCTGTCTATCAAAATGGGTTGGGGTGGATGGGCGGATTGATAGACAACTGTGTATAATGTGTGTAAAAAAATATTTATGTTGCTTAATTGCTCATAGATAAAGGACATTTTTATAATGCTCAAACAATACAGGAATGTAGGTCTAAAAAATATATATATTAGTTGAGTCAATTGACAATTGTCGTACGCCACGTGCTCGTGGACGGGGGTCAATGTGCACCAGGCGCCCACGCACGCACACACACTCACACACACACACACACTCACTCACGCGCACGCTTACACTCACACTAACACTAACACTCACACTAACACTCACGCTCACACTCACACACGCGCACGCCCAGAACAATGTGCAGCAGTGATGGCGCACAAGGAGCCGCAGTGACCATCAGTTGGGATGTTGTCCTTTCTGCGCGCATCAGGGTCGCCAAAAAAAAAAAATTAACAAAAAAGTCACTGCGTGATCGAAGCACATGTAAGTGAACGCAACATGACAGCTGACGATAAGGATGGAAAGGATGACGGAGAGTCGTGTTTACCTTTTACTCCGTTTTGAATAAGAAAGATGAAAGCCGACTGGTTTTCTCGATGGTTACTCTGTAGTTCCTCCAATGTTGCGTTAATAATTGCTATTCTGCATGATTGTTGTTGTTGTACCTCGGATCTGGCCGCGAACGTGCCTGCTGCGCGAGGGAGGATGCAGCGGCGCGCGCGCACGACCCCCCCAAGATTCGGCCTGGCTGTCGCGAGAGGGGGCGTGGTCACGAACGTTGCGTCATCGTGGTTGAGCGACTGAGCGATGGAGAGAGAACGAGGCCCCCCTTTTATATAGTAGTATTGGAGAAGGACATGAATCTATTTTAAATAAGTGATGTGTTTTTACTTTTCAAATAATTGCACCAAACATGTTTTGCTCTCTCACTAATTTCTGGGATCTGCTTGAATCTCTCTGGAATTAATTACATTTCTAAGAGTCAAAGGTCAAATCTAGTAAAAGCGATAAGAGATGCAAGTTGGTGTATCGTTATGTCTTGTACATGAAATTGTACTTGAAATATAATTTACAGTCAAACACATGAAGAAAGTGTTAGTTCAAATTGTATAACATACTTAATTCCTTCAATATTAATAAACGTATAATATTAGTTCAAGTATCATTACGTACACGAATTTGCGCTTGTTCCACTCTGCAGAGCAACGCCGCTATCTGTTGGTTTGCGAAGGAAGTGCAGTGCATTGCACCGCGTGAGAAATTAATTATCAAATTACTAACTTTAGTGAGGTGGTTAAATTACATCCATTGTAGAGGGAAATAATCTAGTTTCACTTGTTGCGAGTGTGATGGTTGTTTGTCTTTCTGTGTGCCCTACAAATGACCGACGACCTGTCTAAGGTGTACGTGGCCTTTCTTGCTGAGATCGCAGTGTGTCAGAATACAAAATAAAAAATCTACTTCAAGGAATAACAGTCTTGGCGTACTGCAAAGGTCAGTGGTGGGTCCACTGCTTTTCAGTCTTATTTAAATATGTACATTTTCATTCATATGTATTGTCCCTTTATTAAATACATCAAGGTCAAGGAGACAGACAAACTCAAACCCAATTATGCAAGGAATGAGTAACAAGTAAGTGAACACACACACACTCACACGCACACAAAGGAAGCAGATGACCCCCCCCCCCCCCGACCCCCTTATTAAATTGTGATGAGAATGCAGATATAGTGGAAAATGGAAAAAATGGCTTGGGTTAAAGAGGTGCACTAATGGACAAAGCTGAGTGGACACCCCAAATGAGGCTTCTGAAATCATGTTGTTTTGTCAGCCTTTGCATTTACTTTAAATATATATAGAAAATTGTATTCATACCTGTGTGGAGTTTGCATATTCTATCCGGGCCTGCGTGGGTTTTCTCCGGGTATTCCAGTTTCCTCCCACATTACAAAGACATGCGTGGTAGGCTGTTTGGACACTCGTAATTGCCACTAGGTATGGGTGTGAGTGTGCATGTTTGTCCATCTCCTTGTGCCCTGGGGTCGGCTGGCCACCGATTCATGGTGTCCCCCGAGACAGCTGGGATTGGCTCCAGCACCCCCGCGATCCTAATGAGGATAAATCGGTTCAGAAAAGGAAATATGTTATTCATAGGCTACATAATTGCTATTCAATGTCATGATTATTCTGTTGTATTGAAATGTTCTGAATACTGTGTACAGAATTTATGAAAATGCAAGTTTGACGTGTGCGCTCCCGGGAAAAAAACATACATACATATATATATATATATAATAAATCGCCTTAATATAGAAATATGTCTATATATGTCTCTGTAAATACTGTAGTGGGGTGTGTGTTGGAGTGTGTCGCAGGTGTGCTCATGCATACAATGTGTGTGTGTGTGTGTGTGTGTGTGTGTGTGTGTGTGTGTGTGTCTCGTTAATTAAGCTGACTCTCGGAGGTATGACTTAATTGGAAGCAGTCTGTTACATTGACCATTATCTCCATAAACACACGCATTGACAGATAAGTGACGGCAAGTAATATTATGGACCTTGCCAGCTTGGTTTCCATGGCTACAATGATAATTACAAAGATGCCCTTACACACACACATTCCCTTTTTCATTACTACAAATACTCAAAATGATTATCAAATTGTGATACTATGCTTTCTTTTATTGGCAAAGTAATGTTAACAACTCAGTTGTTCAATACAAGAACAATCTCTTCAAAGGAGTAGTAATTGATTAGGATTTGGTTCAGTTCGAAAGTGATAGAATTTAATACGCTTTTGAGAAAATAAAGTGATATCACGTCGAAAAAATGTGATTTTTTTCCAATCATTAAGAAGAATATTATTTTTTTAAATTAAAAAGTATTTCCACACAGATAAAAGGAAATTAGTTTCTTCGTGGCCTCAAGAAATAATAGAATCCTCAATGATAAACACCATGATTAAAAAATAACTGTTGCCTTGGACAACTGATAACTAGTGTTAAGAGAAATGGAGCACTGCTCAAAAATCGATGTATGTATTCTCTATATTACTGCCAGGTTCCATATCGAGTGAGGGGCTTGCTATCAATACATTCATATCTCTTGTCTTCACAAATAAATGTATTTGATCAAATCATTTTTTTTTGCGCCAAGTTAGTCAATACCTGAATTATCTGTAACATAATCCTCACCTGGTCGGTGGGTTTGTTTTCGGATTTGTGCTCTAAGAACATGACGCATGCTTTCAGACAAGGAGTGTAAACAATCTTGAAAAACAGTAGGAAAAGTACAAAGAATTTGACTTTTAGTATACAGAACAACAGACAGAGAACGGTTGGCTCACACACAAACACATAATGTAATGTCTGTTCCATACTGACTAATTGCATTTAATAATTCACATCTGAACTTTAGCACAAGTCATATCACCGTAACACTGCGTGTGTCTGTGCTTGCACACGTGTGAGTCTAAGCTTCGTAATTGCCTTGCTTCCCTGCTGGGCTAAACACACACACACACAAACACTTCTGTCATATTTATGTGCCTGTACATTGATGCGAAATCATGTGCTCGTCCCATCTGTGTGGCTTAAACCTTCCCATTCCCTCCCAGGGTTTGGCAATCTTCCTGGCCATGTTTCTTTATGTGAAGCTGTCAATTAGGTGGCATGGTTAATGAGGAGCTGGCTGTGCACCATTTGGGGGAGGGTCACTTTGATGGAAGGAGGAATTGTTTTGAAAGCAGACGGGAGACAAAGCATTAAAAAAATGTATCGGCTAATTGAAAGGTTCTACTTCTTTAGCTCATTTTGCATAAAAGGTCAGTATTTGACTATGAAGAATATCAACCATACAGTTTAAGATGTCTGATTACTAATCTCTCAATTATAGTAAAATGAATCTAATTTGCATCCCATTTTTGTATCAGCTATAAGTATGTTTGTGTGTTTGGCTGTATATACCTTCAAAACAATGTAGACTGGAGTTTATCCTCTTCTGACACTCAACAGGAAACATGTCATTGCATGTCTGGGTGGTAAGTCGTACGTCTCCGCTATCTGCGTCAAAGTAATGAAAACATTCACATAAATAAGAATAATGACGCAAATCCAAATCAAATAATACATCCCCTCAAGTACTGTACAGTAAGTCCTTGTAAAATAAAAATATTTGAAATGGTGGTTACAAGGTTGGGCTCATATATTTCAAAGTTAAGGTTCAATTATCCAATAAAGTGGCCTTGGTGAATTTACCCTGATTGACCAAATTTAGATGCATTTGTCCAAAAGTCATCTGGATTAGATGCTAGCTCACCCCCAGGTACTAAAGAGAATACTGTCAGCTGTATAGAAAATGAATGAAGGGTTAAATAGTGAGGCATAACCAGAGAAGGGAAGTATAATTATCTTTGTGTCGACTCCATGTGTCTGTCAGAGGAAAGTGTCAGCATCTCTCTGTCATCTTAGTGTTTTACATAGAGCGGATGATGTTATTGAATCCGCTAAGCCAATGAATCTCAGAAATCCAGTTAGTAAGAATGAGTCCAGGAATCCTTAAAATCAAACACAGGTATTGTTTTATAGGTAAAAATCAATGTGCTCTGCAAAATAGTTTGGACGCAACTGAAAACTGAATTTCATAAATATTAGAATTTCCACCATTGATTAGAAACAATTACCTCAATGAAAATTAAGAATTGCTTTCTGTGTTTTGAGATGCGCCGACGCGCACTAATGTATCTTCTATTTAAAAGGGTACAAAGAGTTCAGTATAAAGTGCTACACCCACAAGAGGAAGATTTTTTTTACCATTTATGTTCCCTTTGGGCTCCGGTTTTAAAGCATTGTGCAATGGAAAGGTTAGCGCATGGCAATGTAAACATTTTCATGCCAATTTCTAAGAGGTGAGCAGTGTTTTGTCTGCCTGAAAATTAATTGAATTGATTGCTTTTATTGTCATTAAACAAGTATATAATGAGATTAAATGCCCTTGGCCTGCAGACATGCCACCGTAGGGTGCCCTCTTGTGGCATAATTTGAAACGATCCCAACAGAAAGGTGATTGTACAGTAAATATTAATATACACGTACTACTATAGTATAGGGCACAGTCATTTGTTTTTAAGCTTACAATATGGCAGACCACTTCCTAATTAAAAGCCAATACATATATATTTTTTACTGTAACCAAAAAGGAAAGCAAACTTGCATTTTGGTAGGTTTTGGTTTTGACCGATGTACCAAGGAGCTTTTCCGACTTGTATGAGCTCTGCATGGCGTAGATGATTTCGTATAAATCCTCCATTACAGCCACTTGCTTTAGGGACACTACACGTATAGCCGTGTAAATGTATACACTACCCCCCCCCCCCCAAATAGAGTCACTCATTTTATTTTGGATGCAACTTTATTTTGAGGATCCACTGTATGTGGTGGTTTATACAAACCTGAATTTGTTTCCAAATAAATAGAGGGCTATTCTCCTGCTATAGACACCCAATTGTGAATGGAGAGGATGTCGGCGAATAATAGTAACTCCCAGTCTAAATAGATTGAACATCAAGCGTTGCCAGGGGACTGAAAGGTGAGCATATATACCCAACTGTCCCAGCTTTAAAAATGTTGACTTCTATCATTGTCAAAGGACGGCAATAATTTAGCTTATTTTAAGGACTTTTTGATGAATCATGCTATGCTGATGGTACACGTGGGAGGAATTCCTATAAAATGATTGTGAGAATCATACTTGCAAATTACTCAGAAAAAAAAACGGCAAATTATTTTTGAATAACTTTGTATAGACTATAGATGGATGAACATACAAAAATTGAAAGTTTACTCTACCCACATGCAATAACACGCTCAACTAATAGCATCCATGCTGGCCTTGGCTCTCTCCATTTCGTGCAGGAAGCTGTAAAACTGGGGAAGAGACAATTCTGAAAAATACAAAAGGATGAAATGTCACTTAAAAACAATTCGGAATACATTATACTTATCTTAACTACTTGGGAGAATGCCTTGACCCCAATGTCATTATGAAAAGGCCACGACAATATTCAGGCAGGCTTATTATACAATTTCTAAGCAATGTTATAATAGTAAGATTTGTTATCACAGTGTATATTTTTGTAAAATTTTAAATAATTATCCATAAAATAAATATGAGATTTTAAATTTGTGGAAAAAAAATCTGTTAGCCTCGAAAAATGACAGTCTTTTAACATAAATGCTCACCCATGTAGAGGTTTTCTGTTGAATTTCCCTTCTGGACGACCAATTTGAGCTGCAACCAATGAAAACAGACAAACCATTTAACATCGAAACGAGGGATCAAAGTACTTTGTTTGTTTTTTTTCACTCAAAATGCTAACATTAAAATAAAACATTGCAAATTCCAAGGCCCAGGAAAAAAAGGTATCTGTCTGAAGGTTAGATTGTCAAAAAGTAGATATTGAGCAAAGAAAGTTTGAGCCTGCTGGTGTGGAGGGCTTACCTGGAGAAAGATGTTGCTCATCTTGTGGATCTCACTCGTGCCAACAGTCACTAAAAAGTCAAAGGTTAAAACACACACGTCTTTATTTGAAACAATATTTTTAGAACAAACCAAAAAGTTAAAGAGGCCTACTATTTTGTGTGGTTGTGCCAAGTAATTAAAAAAAAGATTGAATTTACTAATTGACAACTAAACATAAATGATTTGCCAACACTTAATGTTGAACTAAAATTATTGTCAACGTATTAGCTAATAAGGGATTTTAAATTTAAGGCCCAGCTTGCAGACAACACGATGATTTGGGTGGAGACACGTAGAGATGCACTCTGTTAGCATGTCAATGAGCATTTTAATACCTCCACTGGTAAAACAAAGCATTTTGTTGAAAGATAAACAAATGTATCTTAACAACAGATTACCATTATGCTAATACTTTGTGACTTAATAGATCAAGGGGCCCTGCCACTAAGGGCCCATTTACACAGAGACGCTCTGACTTAAACAACAGAAAACACTCCGTTACATATTTCACTTATAGTCTAGCAGATCTCGATTCGGATATCCGTTTAAACGAGTCTGCTTGAATATGATGTAGTATTTATGTCATACAATTGGGGGCAGTGCAGATTTTTCAATACTCAAAGCAGTAAAATGGTAATGACAGCTTGGTAGGATTCTGTTTGGACAAACAGAAAATTACTATTACAACTTTGCAGTCCAGTGGACTACAAAACATTAAAAGATCAATGCAGTGTATGCTGGAAGTCATGCATGTTATGTAGCCATAACAACAAAAGAATGCAAAAATAATTGCAATATTCACATCAATATGATAAGTATATTCTGATTCATCTCACCACCAAACTTCCATTCCATGTCCACCAGTCTGTTGACAGTCAATATTTGCCTCACTGCCAGTCTACAAAGTGTCGCACGATGCTCTTCCCACTGCAAGGTAACAGTAAAGTCAGTAAGTGTGGAAAGGACTGGCAATTTAACAAGAGAAAGAGCAGGACCTGTTGAGAAAAGTGAGCCGCCTTGTCCTCATGAAGACCTGTAAAGGCAAAGACAAGGATTAAAATAACATATGTAATGGAATTTGTCTTGCAACTTGATAGGAAAATATGCTATATACATTATAAATCATACCTAAGGTCTGCAAATCTTCTTTCAGTTGCACAGAAGTTAGATTTTTCTTAATTGCACCTGAAAAGTAAACATTTCCTATTGTAACCCATAATAAGGATCTGTTTACACCCGTGTGCCACAGACCTAAAACAGTATGGCATAGTTTATAGGATGGTTAGATAAAATTCATGTGTTTGAATTCCCAGGTTGAAACTGGTCCTACTCTTTTCATGTTTGGAGTGTGTGTCTCAAAATTACCCTGCGGCACAAGAATGACACTCTTCATCAGGTTCTTTAGTGGGCCTGCACTCATCCTATTTTCATCTGCAAAATCACTCAGCTGCTGCATCAATTTCTCTACCTACAATCAAACACAGACAGACACATACAATTATTCAGTATATTAGTAGTAGTATAATTGTTAAAGATGTCTACAATGATTCCACATCATTGGGTTAATCTTGTGTCTCTAATTGCCACTTCCTAGGTCTTCGTAAAACTGTTTAGGGCAAGAACATTGCTCAATATTTTGTATTATAATAATAATAATTCATGGCCCACCCACACAGTTCAAATGGATTGGATGTCTACGGGGTCAATGGCAGCGATTGGGTTGGTTCATCAAATCCTGTATGTTATTTCCAGACTTGACTATGGTATATTATATAAAATATGCTGCTATTTAGTGTAACACTTAGTACAGAAAAAAAAATCATACACATTAGAGCACTTCATAATACAGGCGTATTTGACTAAGCATGTTTGTGCTTACCGCTTTTGGATCGAGCAAAAACTGGAAAAGGATTTCCACCAGACGAATAAATTGCTGAAAATTTAAAACAAAAAAAATATTTTAAAATACAAATTGTTTCATGCTTGACAAGAGTTTGGAGAAGTCAAATGATCTGATTCTTTGCCATTGTGCCGTATTGTTTGTCTTTCACTAATGGTGTATTTTTTTCCAGTTTATTATACATATTAAGAGAGGAGTTCTCTTTCGTGCAAAAACTTCATCACTGCCTCCCCCATATTTGAGGCGCACAAAAACACAGCCTCGGTGTCTTTGCATGCACCAAATGCAGTTTCGCCGGGGTTGTCTGCGTTACTCCCACATATGTCATATGATTTGACGTTCTCCGCTAGCTTTGTTTGTGTAAAGGTGAAAGATCTCCGCTAGCATGTCGCGTTTTACCTCATCGGTGAATTTATTAAGGTTGTTGAAGTCGCCGCTGATAGAGTTTGGTAAAGCATCTTTAGTGAAGTGAAGCTGCAACATTTTAATTCAGTTTTTCTTTTTAAACTTTGGCCAAACCCCGAAAGAGACTGACTTTTATTAGTCCACTTCCGGGTGGATTGTTACGCACGCAACGTAAGCAAAGCTTCCGCTTTGAATAGTACGTAAATCACGACGCCTTTTTGCATGTGGCAAATAGGTGTTTTGGAGAGCAAAAAAATATATAACGCTGAATGACAATTTTGGAATTCATAAAAATGGTGGAAATGTGAAAAAATAGTTTTGGGAATAGAGAATTTGACAGCAAATCCCTAACCAACAGAAGGCTGTCTTTTACTGACTAAATCTGAACTATAATTCAAAAAAAGTAAGTGAATAAAAAGTAAGTGGAGTATTCACCCTGAACTGGATGTCAAACAATCAAATCGTACAGGGACACAAATAACCAACCATAATTTAATTTGGTGTCAATTTGATGTGGGTCAATTGGTCTACCAAGCCTGTTTTTAATATGTTAGAAAAAACTGGAGTACCTGAAAGAAACCCACGCAGGCACAGGAAGAAAATGCACAGAGGAAGTGCAGATTAAAACACTGATCTCAGACTGGTGATGAACCAGATCCCCCAATGATGCATAGTAGACTGGTTGAAGACAGACTACACCCTGGTTGCCAGTCAGCTGTTGGGCACACGATGGACAGACCAGTCAGGCGAGTGAGTCTCCACACCATCAGGTGGCTTCAAGATGAGTAAATGAATGAATAAAAATTGCAGACAACATTATCTTAACCTCATCTTCAATGGTGGTATACTTAGTTCGCACACAAGTTGGGCCACACCTGGAGTAACCTGAGGCCAGAGGTTCACCTGCGGATTAACCTCTCCAACAAAAAACACGCCCCGCCCCCAACAGAGTTAAGGGGGGTGGCATTCGAAGAGGGCGAGCACAGATCTGCGGCAGCACGTTCTTGCTGCGTGATAAACTTGTGCACGACATACACTCAGTGCCAGACTCAACTTCAGGAAAGACTTGCACCGCGGGAAAAAAAGAAAAGCTATTTATCTCCTGGAAGCTTTTGTGAGTTATTTCCCGTCTTTTTCGAATGATATACTTGCAGCTTGACTTATGTCATGTTGTTTACTGCTTACAACATTGGGGCATGCATGGTACATGCGTGCATGCCTTCTTGGACACGCGTGCGCGGACGAAGTTTTCTGCTTTCACTTTGTTGCGCTTCATTTCTTTTCTCATATTCGGCAAGTCAGTTATTCAATGTTAACATGAAAAGATAAGTGGAAAAGGATACTCTACCTCATTTTTGCCTTTTTGCGCTGTTTGTGCACATTATAACAGGAGTGGGTGAACTTTAACTATGGTCCCATTGAATCCACATTGTTTTCTGTGCACTGATTTTAGTATGTAATGTCATTTTAGAGCTCAACTATGATGTGAAAGCATTCATTTAGTGATATGTTGGGATTCTTTGACCGCAGATATGCACTTAAAAAACTATCTCCATGAAGGAACACTCACTGTCACATTATCAGAAATTATTTTATCTATCGATTCATTCATTCATTTTCGGAACTGCTTATCCTCACAAGTCTCGCGTGGGGTGCTAGAGCCTACCCCAGCTAACTTCGGCACCAGGCGGGGGACACCTTGAATTGGGTCGCCAGCCAATCACAGGGCACTTGCAGAAGGGCAACCATTCTTAATTAGAATCATACCCCAAAGGGGGAATTTAGAGTGCTAAACCACTCTACCCTGAATGATTTCGGGTTTTGGGAGGAAACGAGAATACCCAGAGAAAACCCACGCAAACTCTTTATTCTTTTTATAGGAAAAATAGTTTTTGTTTTGTACCGTGAAAGACAAAACCCTCAAATGAAAACGCTAGGGTTAGGGTTGACTGTCTCCTTTGACCAGCTGGCCTCCAATTAAGCTAGGATAGGCTCCAGCACCCCCCGTAGCCCTAATGAGGATAAAGAATTATTTTGCAAATTTTATTAAATCAGTGCCCCGTGTGAGGCTCGAACTCACGACCTTCAGATTATGAGACTGACGCGCTGCCTACTGCGCCAACGAGGCCTGATGGGGATTTGGGGAACAAGTAAGAATCAAAAACTATATTGAAACAAAACACCGTAAATAATAATGAATACTGGCATTGTAAGAGCTGCATACTGCGCCGACGAACCCTGACGTCAAAATGTGGTAAAGGGAAGCAACAAGAACGTTATCAAAAGAAAACATCGAATACTGACACTGTGTGAGTATTGTTCTGCAAATTTTGTGAAATAAGTGCCCCGTGTGAGGCTCGAACTCACGACCTTCAGATTATGAGACTGACGCGCTGCCTACTGCGCCAACGAGGCCTGCTGTGCATATTAGGAAAAGGGAAGAATCAAAAACTATATTGAAACAAAACACTTTAAATAATAATGAATACTGGCATTGTGAGAGCTGCCTACTGTGCCAATAACAGATTTTTATTAAATTATGGTGTTACGTAGATAGCAAAGTAGATATAGTTTTTAAATTTTTCAGGGGTTTGACTTGATGTAGAATTTTGAGAAACACTGGTTTAGAATATGTATTTGCACAAGCAGCACTGCCATGGATGAAAATAATGGTGGGGCTTCACTTCCATGTGTCACAGATGCAGGAAGTAAATTTTGTTTGTCAGTCACGTGACACACCCGCTTTAAGAATGTCTACCATTTTGTGGAGTTGACCGAGCATAAAGTGATCCAAAAGTACATGACTGACAAGGAATGTGACCCCAAGCGAGATCCAGAGCCCCCTCCTCGAAACACACGCACACACATTTAGGAAGTGAACAATCACCTCCATAATCTCCAGCAACTTTGATGTGGACCCCCTACCTTTAATTCCCCTTACCCTTAAATGGGCCCCACTGGTTTTGTCCTCCATTCTCCCTTCAGACTCTGATACATTGTTGTCGCCTCCGTTGCTTTTCTTCAGACGAAGCAAAAAAAGTTTCCAAGGTAAAATAATATAGGATAACACTGACATTGAATCCATCATGTGAGCACCTATGTGGAATTTGTTGTGTTTTGGTGCTGGGTTTGAACCTGTACTTGCAAAATCAACACCAAAACACAACAAATACCGTATAGGAGCTCACCAGCATATTCAGAATTCAAAAGCAAGGAAAGGAAACCGCACATTGTTTCAGCTTTAGGTGCATGTCTCATAGTGATTGTTTTTTTTTCTTTCAATTTTGAAAAGAACCCTACTGAACTGTGCCACATAATACCATACTACTGGTATGACTCTACAGATTATATATTGTCGGTTACCTAAGAGGCGACCGAGTGGCTCACAGCTCTGGGGTCCTGGTTTAAAATCCAGGTTGGTCCACCTGTGTGGAGTTTGCATGTTCTCCGCGGGCCTGTGTGGGTTTTCTCTGGGTACTCAAGTTTCCTTCCACATTTCAAATACACACATAGTAGGCTGATTGGACACACTAAATACAAATATTTTCAGTGGTGGGAAACCATACTTCTCCCCGTGTTTTCTGGATGAAGATAAAAAGAAGAATGGGATAAAAAAATCATTTGCATTCTACCATGTGGTTAACCATCCTAGTTTTTAAGATGGGGTGGATCCAGTGTAGTCACTGTTTTTTGTAAAGCACGGTTTAAAACAAACAATATGTCCCTTATTTTCCACAAAAACTTCCTCTGTATAGTATCAATAAAAATGACTTTGATTCCCGAGCCAATCACAGACTAGCTACAACACACAAGCAGAGCTGCGTGTTGCCTTTGGTTGTCACTTCCTGTGCCGGGTTAAAAATAAAATAAAAATTGGTAAATGAAAAATATGTAGGGATTCCTGCACACACAAATCAGATTATTCTGGTAACCATAATAATAATAATAATGTGATTAAAGCATTTAATCACCATGACACCATGTCTTCAGGCGTAAGATGATGGCTACCTAAGGCCTCCTGGCTTGCCTGCACACACACACACACAAACGCATGCACACACATTCACACAAAGTCACGTGTTGACGTATACTACTCATGTGCATGCAAGCTGAACGTAATTAATCCTCAAACAATGCAAAGAAGAATGTGGCGAGTACACACTGCATATCCTTTTTTTGTGTGTTGCCGGTTCCTTTCAGCATGTCAGAACATGTTTTTTGTAGTTTCCTCAAGATATCAGGTCACTCTTACCATGAAATAGTGGACACACCACAGCTTCAAATGTAACGTAGCATTTTAGAACAACTATCACCAATAAACATAATAAAAAAAAGGCAATTCCTTCTGGACTTGTGATTTGTGTGTTTCTTTCCATTCATTTTAAGATAAAATAAAATGAAGCAATAGTGAACTGGCAATTTTTGATTCCTGTGTCCACCATGTCATTAAAATAAACACAGAAACATCCTATGTATAGATAATACCTTCTGTGAATTCAATCAGGATTCAAATATTTTCATTATCTATTTGTTAATTGTCTAATTAATCTATTGACAGGTTTGTGAAGGGATCATCACCATCAGCCACAGCGATGCCTTCAGATCAGTACACTGCTGTTGCCATGGAGACAAACCAAACCATGCCCTCCATGGTGAGACCAAACATTTATGCAGGATTATTTATGTGCATAATAAACAGAATACTACACTATGGAGAATTAATGAAAAACTAGCTTGTCATTAAGTTTTCATGACATTTGGGCATAATAACTTTTTAAAATATGGTGAAGTTTACACTGGGGTACACATGATGAAGCACGCTAACAATACTGAGGCATGTGTACCAATTAAGAATACAGCTAAATGAAATAATTTGATAAAATACTAAATCAAAACACTGATCAACATCTTCATTCGTTGTTTTTTTTGTAATGGTGTCATTCTTACACCTCAACATTATGGCCACAAAACATTGAAAACATTTTTTTAATTCTTTTTTTTTACTATGATGAAATGTAAATAATTGTGTTGAATGTGTATGTACACATAAGGCCCTTGAATTCTGATAAATTGAGCGTAGGCCCTTGAATTCTGATAAATTGAGCGTAGGCCCTTGAATTCGGATAAATTGAGCGTAGGCCTTTGAATTGAACCATTTCCAATATCACACCATTGTCCAAAGAATCAATGTCATATATCGTCATTATATTGTTGATTTATACATTTCCCCAACAGCCTCGTCTGAGACTGTTCTTTCTGATAGTGTAAAAAATAAAAGCCCACAAAAAGCCATCTCTTTTTATGCGTGCAAAATTGGAACTCTCCTGAGCTCCCCAAGAATCCCTTACCAGAAAAGCTCCCCACAATGAGATGTATTGCTGGCCGTTAAGGCTTGTTCCTCTTTTTCTCTCATAAATCACTAAAGTCTGGAGGGGAAACTAAGGGAGGGGGTTATCTTCCTTCCATTCACCATCTGCTCCTATTTCTTTTCTATTTTCAACAACCCCCAAAATGGTAAATGCAATATCAAATATATAAATATATTATATTCCTCTGTTGATTCATGATGATTTTTTGAGATATAGCCATTTAGCCTCTGGTAAGAGACCTGCACGTTTTCATTCAAAAGTTGGACATCCAGCATGAATTTAGTTCATGTGCAAAATTTGTAATAGAGTTTAGGTTGTCCAGTCCTTCTGCCACATGTGGGTCACTGGGTATTTCTGTGAATATTATGTATTTATTTTGCGCATGCAATAAAAATACCCATCCATCCTTTTCCAACACGTCATTATTTGGCAGAGCCAATCCCAGCTGACTTCAGGTGAAAGGCAGACTATGCCATACACTGGTCAGGGTACAGACAGGCTATAGTACAAGAAAAAAACAGAAAAGTTTATCTTACCACCTGATGGTAATAGGCCTCCAGCTAGTTGAATTACATAGGAAGAGAGAATAAGGCAGAGCTAATGAATGTCAATAGCACAGGTACATTTTTATGTGCAATGAAAAAACTTATGTGTCAGACTCTAGGTTGGTCTAGATGCAAATAGTTCTTATTATGAGAGGTGCTATCTCATCTCAAGATTGCAATCTCATATCTGTGCCATTTGGAGGTTGTCCAAGCGTTCATGTCAGATTCACAACTATCTGCTGAAATATTTTCTGCGGTGTTCCTCAAGAATGTGTCCTCTGCCCCTTTTCACACCAAACACACCAAAGATTCAGTATATCACTCAACCATTTGACAATCAAAAGTGCTATCACATATTGAGCCAAACAAAATGGTTCTGCTCAGATTCCTCGACTCACATTCCTGAATTGCAGCTCTTCCTCAATGTGCCCAAGCTAAAACATGTTTTTATTTATTTATGCAATAATACAATACATATGGTGACCTGAAACAGTTAAAAAGCCAATGTAACATTTCCCTTGTGAATGTGCATCTCACACCGATCCACTTGCGGCTGGCGAACCTGTAGGTTTGGAGCTGTATTTTGAACTAAACATGCTCAAAAACTCTAAATTGTTACGTAAAAAGTCGCTAACTAGTTCTTGCTGCGGTTTATTCATTTCTGCTTTGTGCCACATTCACAAGGTGGAGGTGAGCCCACCACCGCCCGAAAGCCTGTCGCAGAATGACAGTGGAGTAGAGCTGACGAATGAGAGCAGCCCACTGGCAGCGGCCGAGCCACCGTCACCCTTCAGCCCTAAGCAGAATGGGGATGCCGCATCACCTCGAGGTAAATCACATTCAAGGGAGTTTTATACTTCACCGAATGATGTGTTTATTCATAGAAATTCTCTTTTTACTGTACTATTCTTAAATTGTTCCGTATAATTGTCATGTCTCAGCCACTCTTCTGAATTTATTTAGTCATCTGGTGTTGCTTACTTTATCCATTATGTAGTTTATATTCAAAAGCTAAGTTCAAATCTGGTCTTCCCCATTGATGCTGCTGTGATCCAACCTCGGATAAGCAGGAGGAAATGGGTGGTTAGGTTGAATCAATTATCATAATCTATACGTGTCAATAGGAACATTTTGTTTGCATATGCTTTGACTTCTTCTTTATTATCTTTGCAGATGGTAACTTGTGTCTGGAAGAAAGAGCCAGGACCAGGAAGCGGCCTGGGGGCCAGGACGAGCCCTGGGACCCGTATAGTAAAGTATGGGTGTAAACTGATAGCACGATAGCATTAACAAACACAAAAGATAACACTTCTTGTTTGTCCTGTATGTGCGTCGGTGTTCAGGACAAGTCTCAGCTGGCTTTGAGGCCACGGCCGCGCTCCCGGAACATTTTCCAGGCCAGTCTGAAACCTCATGCAAAACCTCGCAGACAGACACCCAAACATGAGCCTGTGGCCACCATGGTAATGATACAAATAGAACAGAAAGCCTCTTATTAGTCATGCAATGAACAAAAAACACAATAACGTCATCGTCAGAATGCACAAAATTGATGTCAGATCCTGTCTTCCTCATCAGGATGGTGCAGCTGCTCTGGCAGTCTCACCCAATGTGGTTCCTGAGTCGTCGTGTCTGGAGCTGCTGGAGCACAATTCCAAAGACTCGGCTCGAAGCAGTGGAACCACCACGTCCAGTTGTGATGCTCTTGCCGAATACAACGTAAGGGTCAATTTGATGCCTCCCAGAAACCATTTTTGCGAAAACTGGGAAGATAACAGATTACAGGGGCATTATTTTTGTATACAATACTGTGTCTACAGGACAATAAAGGCTTCAGCGTGGGTGAGCTGGTGTGGGGGAAGATCAAGGGCTTTTCCTGGTGGCCTGGAATGGTGGTGACCTGGCGGGCTACCGGAAAGCGGCAGGCCAGCCACGGAATGAGGTGGCTACAGTGGTTTGGAGACGGGAAGTTCTCGGAGGTGCGAAACCGGACTAAACAATCACAACCTGCATTGGTTCTTACCTCAGCTAATCAACCATTACCGTCCTCACAGGTTTCCGCTGACAAGATGGATTCCATTACATCATTTGATAAGTTTTTCAATCAAGCGTCCTATACTAAACTGGCATCTTATCGCAGGGCCATCTTCCAGGTTTTGGAGGTAAAGCTAAATCAGCATACATTGTAATCATAAAGCTGAGCAGCAAGTTTTGAGATTGCTGAATCATTTGTGTGATCTCATATCCTCACGGTCCAGATGGCCAGCATCCGGGCAGAAAAGGAGTTCCCGCCCTGTGAGTCAGACAACCCCGATGAGCAAGTCAAGCCCATGCTGGACTGGGCACAAGGAGGCTTCCTACCCAAAGGCCAAGAGGGCCTCAAACCCAAAGGTGGTACTGGTAAGCAGATGCCAATTTTCCACCACCACTCCATGTATGCTGGTGGCTTGACTCTGTATGTGTGTGCACATGTTTAGAAAGTGCAATGCTTGAACTACAAACCCTGGAAGTGTCACTGCCAGAGTATATACCAAGTGCCAAGCAGCCCAGGTTGAGTTTAAGCAAGAACAAGGTTGAGGAATCATATAGTAGAGGTAGGTTTTCCATCTGCTCACCTATCCCTTACAGCTTGACCTCTCAGGGGTTGCAACAGCAAAACAATGAATTGATAAGACCCTTTTTAACATCATGGGTGCCAAAAAGATATCCAATTGTGTCAATGGGCTTCAAACGCATTTTGCATCAGCACACTTAGCAGTCTCATTATCATGTTTGTGCGTTATTCCAGAACAAATGGTCAATGAAGTCCTGAAAAATAACAGAAGTATAGAAGGTAAACACTTCTCTTAACAACGCACACTTTCTGCACTATATTGTCAGGTTATCTCATATAGGGATTGTGTCTTTGTGTGTCAGAGTTCTGTCTCTCATGTGGCAAGATGGGGGCAGCGACTTTCCACCCACTTTTTGAAGGAGGCCTATGCCAGACATGCAAGGTAACAATGTAACCAAATCAAAACATGAATTAGTCAGAGTGCCAGATTAACAGCATAGAGGGACTCATATGTAACACCTACTTTTTCCAAATTCCCAATCAAAATCGGGCCCAAAAAAGTTGGTAAAAAACAAATGCTAACTTGCAAAGTTAATGTAGTAAAGTTATGTAATGTACATATTGGGCAGTATTTCACACACAATGGCAAAAGATACCAATAAAAAGTTGGTCATCAACAACAGAAAGCTAACTAACCGACGAACCTAACAGCAGTCAACTTCCACACAGGATGTATACTTGGAAACTTCCTACATGTATGACGATGACGGCTACCAGTCCTACTGCACTGTCTGCTGCGGTGGCCGTGAGGTTCTGCTGTGCGGAAACGCCAACTGCTGCAGGTATGCCGCAGACATTAAGATACTCTTTCCGCACCACTCTAACATCCTGACTGATATAAAGATGAATTAAGTGTATTAAAACAGGTTAAACAATAATTAATCATTTGGAAGATTTCTTAAGTCATGGTTATTTGATGAAAACTAAAGTAAATCTGTTTCAACATTAAATATTTAGTCTTGGTCATGTACACAATTAGATATAGATTAAGTATGATTTGCAAATCATTATATTCTGTATTTGTTTCATGCTACATCTCAACCAGACTGTAAAATACAACTACCTATATATGCCAACGTAATGTGTGTACCCAACAGATGTTTCTGTGTGGACTGTCTGGACATCCTTGTGTGCAATGGAGCATCGAACAATGCACGCTTACTGGATCCTTGGCGATGCTACATGTGCCAGCCTCTGTTTACAAATGGCGTTCTCAAGCGCCGTCATGACTGGAGTGTCAAACTGCAGGAATTCTTTGCCAATGACAATGGACAGGAGTTTGTAAGTTAAATTTCCTTAATAGTTTTGCCCATATCATACTATTTCCATTCCCCAGACTCTCTATTTGGAGAGTGGTTCAATATGTAAAAATTCTGTGAAATAAATAGAAATGACATGAAAATTGTCATTTAGACGTATAATAGACAACCCACCCTTTATTGTTATACATTTCAGTAGTATTTAAGATGAAATTAAGATGAATTAATCATGTATTTGCCGACTGTCCCTCCAGGAAACCCCAAAGATTTACCCGGCAATCCCAGCAGAGCAAAGGCGACCAGTCCGAGTCCTCTCATTGTTTGATGGCATCGCCACAGGTTAGTGAGAGACAGGAGGACTTTCAAAAAATGTTTGCTTGTGCACAAATGTGGACCAAAATTAAATTTAAACAGTTTTTAAAATGGCTTTACTTGTTTTGCCGAATTTAAATCCTTTAATATTTTGAACACGACATTGAAAAGTCAAGATTTATCACATTAAAAATTTAAATGTACTGCATCCTCTTGAATAGTTACCCTAATCACATTTTAAGTTGAAATTGAAAAATTGTCAATTTTTACGCATTCAATGTGTTACTGAACTTTTCTGATGTGACAGGATTATCTTTACGGGTCATCAGTTATGCGTTTGTGCTTGTAGGCTACCTGGTCCTAAGAGAGTTGGGATTTAAGGTGGACCAGTATGTGGCATCCGAGGTTTGCGAGGAGTCTATATCTGTTGGCGTGGTCCGACATGAAGGAAAGATCCACTATGTCCACGATGTGCGTAACATCACAAGGAAAAATGTAAGGGCCGAAATATGAACAATATTTTTTTCTAATATGCCACAGTGTGTGTCATGTTATACTTTAAACTATTCCTACACTCTTAGATTCAGGAGTGGGGCCCATTTGATCTAGTGATAGGAGGAAGTCCTTGTAATGACCTGTCTATTGTCAACCCAGCCAGGAAAGGCCTCTTTGGTAAGACAATTTCTTAAACATAACACATCAATACAATTAAACATAGTACATGTACATGTAAACTACCCCCATGATCAAGTTTTGCACTTCACCATTCAGATGAGTGGGGCGCAAGTTTTGACCAATGGTTTACATACAACTGAAATGTAATGTCAATATGGTATCTAAAGTTATCTATGTGCTCACTCTTTTTGGTTTCAGAAGGCACAGGGAGGCTGTTCTTTGAATTTTACCGTCTACTTAGCGAGGCAAAGCCCAAAGAAGGAGAGAATCGTCCATTTTTCTGGATGTTCGAGAACGTTGTGGCAATGGGAGTAAATGACAAGAGGGACATTTCACGATATCTGGAGGTGAGAGTCTTGTTGACCATCTGATGAGTACTAGAGCATGAATCTGAACAGAATAATTTCCCCTCCATTTCAATGCCAGGCTTGAGTAGAAAAAGTAAATTAGATTAAAAATGATTTTCGCTTGCAGTCAAAATGACTACCACTTCTGTTTTTTTTTAATTAAATTTTCATATCAACCTTAACACACCGATCTTTTCACACAAATTAACAAGCTTTTCCTTTGGCTACATCGACTACCCAACAAATAAAGGCCAATACTTGATTGCCTGCGTATATACGCGCCACTTATCACCAGCAAATGAACACCATTCCTTCATAGTAAACAGATCTCACCTAATAATTATCAAATAACTACCCGTAGTAAATCTAATGGTGGAGTGTACCTAATAATTACCAGTTGTAAATCGTCTGAATCCACTGATAACACAGTCCTTAAAACAAGGTAACATTCATCAATATTTTTTAGTCAGGGCATCTGAAGGTGCTTGTTATTAAAAATGGAATGTTTGCATGTATTCCAGTGTAACCCTGTGATGATTGATGCCATCGAAGTCTCAGCAGCCCACCGAGCGCGGTACTTTTGGGGAAATCTCCCCGGCATGAACAGGTAGGAACAAGGTTCCAAACATGCCCCTATGGTACAATGGTTGCAATATTTTTTAACAATATACATTACATATTTAAACAATTGTGTACTGTAGGCTGCTACCGCCCTGTCTTTTAAATTTCCATTAATACAGTGGGGATGTCTGCAGCTTTTAGTCCAGTGAGGATTACAATTTAGTTGTGTCAAATTTTCTGAGTGCAGTTTAAAGACCTATAATTACGGGACAAGTGTCTTCAGGACCTTTTATCATTCTAGACCTCTATGTGCCTCTGGAATGGACAGGCTTGAACTTCAAGACTGCCTGGAACACGGAAGAGTTGCAAAGGTGACTGAATCAAAGAAATGTTGAAATATAGAAATATTGTGAAACTTTTAAAGAATAATTTGCTAACAAAAAATATGATTTTTTAGTTTGGAAAGGTGCGCACTATCACAACTCGTTCCAACTCCATTAAACAGGGGAAAGACCAACACTTTCCAGTCTTGATGAATGGAAAAGAAGACATCTTATGGTGCACTGAACTTGAGAGGTAAACACACTGTTAAATGGTCATGTATCAACCAGTACTGCCAACCTGCTGCCAGTTTTTGTGATACATGCTGGTAGACACCATTTACATTTCTAACGGTGACAAAAACTTTTTCAGAATCTTTGGCTTCCCAGTCCACTACACAGATGTGTCCAACATGGGAAGAGGTGCTCGACAGAGACTTCTAGGCCGGTCCTGGAGCGTTCCTGTCATCAGGCATCTTTTTGCACCCCTCAAAGATTTCTTTGCCTGTGATTAGTTGCCAGATCTCACCCTCTTTAAAGCCAGGCGTATGACCAGTAAATGGACACCACCTTCACTTATACCTTGCCATCAAACCAACCATTAAACAAGAAACCTCGAATCAAGCAAAAGAAAAGAAAATGCACTGTAATGATGCAAACTGTTATCTGTGAATACACTATCACCAAATACTGTTTCAGTCGAAATCGGCCATTAGAAAGTGTCAATTTCTAGAACAGACAACACTTGTAACCAGCACCTGAATAATTATTCTGCTGTCAAAAAAAGAATCACACACCCAAATATACATGACACACGTTACCCTAGATTTATTTACTCAATGTATCATCATAAAGCAGCTGCTGACAATTATCAGGAAATAGGCTTTAACCTACTCAAGGAAATTGTTTTTTATGGCGATACTACTTGGTGTCAACCCTTATAGTTTGACCAGTTTGTTGTTGTTTCATGTTTTATAGATGGAAAAACTATGGGAGGAAGAATTTAGGACAGCTTTGTAGGAGACACTGATTTCATTTGGAAGGTAGCGAATTTGAGGCTAGTTGTCATTTCATTATCATTTTGGGTGCTCTTTTTGCTATTCTTTTGTTGTAGTTTCATAGTTAAGTTGACAACTTTTACTACGACCGTGAAAGAGTTAATGGTTGAATGTTTGGGGAAGGGGAACATGATTATCATGTTTAACAGTTATTGCATATCCCCAAAACCTGCAGGTGTGATTAAAAAAATACTTGAAATAAGCCAACGCAAACAAAATAGCCATCTCCAAGGGGCTCATTTTGTTTTCTCCCTATGTTTTTTTCTGGAAGTCCTAAACTTTCAAGTATTTTGAAGCAAACGGCTGTTTACCTTAACGTGCAGTATTTTGCACCAACAAGCACTAATCACCTAAATGTGTGCTTAAACTTTTGTTACTTTTATTACTGCTGTCTTATTTCCAAGTGTCATCACTGAAAGTTTTTTTTATTTGTTGCTGTCACCAAAACTTAATGTGCATTACCTCAAAGAAATACTGGTTTTCTATTGTGTTTAATCACAGGAACTGTAGAACTATTTTTGCAATGAAAACATGTTTAGCGGTCTTGTGTTCTGTTTTCTCATGCCATCAAGGGACCATAAGAAAAGTGTTTACATGTTTCTTTCATTGGTGTACCTCTTGTGTGTTTTCAACTGCTCTTTCTTTGTGGGTTCCTTAAAAAACTGACACTAATTTTAGTGCATTTTAATCCATAGAGGTATCGTATTATAGCTTTTAGATTTTTGGATTGTTTCATGTAAAAAAATCAGAACTAAAAAGATGTGTATTTTTAGAACTTCATTGTAAGACGTTAAACAAGTTTTGATATTTCGTGTGTGTTTGTACTTAATAAAAGCTAGTTTTTTGCATGAATAGATGGAGTTTATTTTAATATTCCACCCTCTACTTTCTGCACAGCCTTTTGAGTTGCACAATTTACTATATTAAAACATTTCATGATAATGCCATGCACAAAATGCTTCATACTTTAGGCTGACTGGACGCTCTAAATTGACCCTAGGTATGGTTGTCTGTCCCCTTGTGCCCTGCGACCAGTTGGCGACCAATTCAGGCCCGGAGACAGCTGGGATTGGCTCCAGCTCCCCCTGTGACCCTAATGAGGATAAAGTGGTTCAGAAAATGAGATAAGACAAGGGAAGTATGTTTGTGTGATATTCGTTTTGGAAAAAAACAGCGTTAGTTCCTTTTGTAGGAAAATCGCTTCCGATAAATATCGTTTTGTGCTCAATTCAATTAAAAACTAATTCCAAAATGTTATTTTCTTGCAATTTTGTAGTACGTAAACATGGATCTTGCCAAGTAGAACCTATCCGCTGCTAGTAAGTATTATTTTTCTTAACTATATCGACTTTTGGACAAAAATCTGGTCCAGATGGTTGTGCAACTTAAACTTAAATTGCTCAAATCCCCGTCGGAATTTTTGGGGATACGGCGTGAGTGGGGCAATCTGAAGTTTTACGACCATACTGGGGTCGAGGATGGGTTTATTGTTTGGGGAAAAGAGGGGGCAGGGGTTGGGGGCCCCGAGGCCCCCCCAGCCCCTCAGCTTTGTGCTTCTTTAAATGTCCAGGTCACGCCGAGGGAAGCAGCCATGGTAAGCACGTCCAAACTGATTTTCTCCATCAAGTGTCAATTTCTATCAAGTCTTATAACTCGATGTTGTCACCAGCTTCGTTGTATGTCGCACACTACAAAACATGTAAATGTAAAATGTTTAAGTCAATTTAGTCAATAGTTTTTTTGTTTGTTTTTTACTGTGCAACCGCTGGTATTTATTTCGAAGATAAGTGTTTACATTGATGGGCGCGATTGCATTTAATAAACTGTAAGCGATATTTTTTCATTAGTTTACAGTTTTCACATGATCTGCAAAAGATGCTCGTTGAAAATCACATTTTCTCAAGCGATTGTTTACAATTGATTTCAGTTGTATACGTGACGCGTGCCTTTCTTATGCGCCTGATGGGCTTGTTATAGTCGTTTGCCGTGGGAATTGCGTGTTTATACGCTTGTTGTTACAAGGATTTACTCGGTTTTCTGAAAATTGTGTTTTTCACCGTGTTGCCTTTCGGCGTGGTCAATATATGTCGTCATCTGATCCTGGTTCCGGGGAAGTACTTCTCAATTGGTGCAAATGAGAATAAATCTGACCGTGGATCGGTTTACTCAAGAAGCGTCAATGCTATTGATTCAACTGGCTGTAGTGCTACCCGCGCAGATGTGATTGGTCGGAAGATCACCACTTCCGATCCTCACCTTTACTCACTTCCGAGCAGAACGTGTTTTACCTGTTTTCCAGCGCTTTCTTATGTTGTACTCGAACAAGGACACTGTTGTTCGTTCCATTACTTCATATATGATTGTATAATTCATTTTAAGTCCTTGTTTTGTAAACAAGGTTTTAAAACCCAAATAGAGATTTCGTCGCTTCCAAATTGTCCTACGATGCATTGCGAATTGTCCTGACCAGAACCAACCAGTCTTAAGAGTTGCAAGATGGTTAAAGCAATGAAATTTGGATATTTTTCATGACAATCACAAGATCCCCGAAAAATAAGCAGGCTCCCAATAGATGAAAAATCACGATGGTGCCAATAAGTTATCTAATTTATTTGTCCTGGTGTAAAAGTGTCTTGTCCTTTTTAGTCTTAGCATTTAGTTCTGTTTCTTTCTGTCACATCTTAACCAAGGCATAGGCCGAATGTCACAGTAAAGTTGGCACTTCCAGTAAAAAAAAAAAAAGAATGCCGCCCCTATATTTCTCTATTGCATGCTTTCATAAACACCACTTTTATAAGCTTTTTTTAATCCTCTGCCTTCCTGTAGTGAAATTTAGGCCAATGAGGCAAAGATGGAGGAAATTGTGAAATACTCGTAGTCACTAATACAAAGAATTAGTGAGTTTGGTTTCGCCAGTGTGGTGACCTCTAACATGATAAGTTGCAAAAAAAGGGGGAAAAAAGAATTAGGATTGACACGATGAACTCATTTTAGCAATGTATTTGATTTTTAACCCCCCCCCCTTTTCACTCCATTTTGAAGGTTTTCATCGATACCTGGGGTCTATCAAAGAGTCAAGATGAAGAAACATCTAGAACGGTGTCTCCAGCACACAAACTGCTGCACAAGAATCAACAAAAAGAACCTCTAGCGTCTACATGGCCCATGTGTCATTCAGACTCCTCCGGTGACACTGACCATTCATCTGGTGGGACTTATTAATTAATCTTCATACTATTCATAGATCTGTCAAAGACACACTTGTGCGCTAACAAATGACTACAGTACCAGGAAAATATACATAAATAAAGAAAAGAAAACACTTGGGCAAAGGTCAATATTCTGTTTTTGTTACTCAACATTTTGAATTATGTGGTAATCGTATATGTTAGAATGGACATTTGTTAATCTATAAGGATATTTCTGTCAGTTGTGACACGTTTGCATTGTGGTAAGAATAAAATGACTAACAATGGGTGTTTTGTTTGTTTGTATTTTTATGCACAGATATAATTGATATCACAGAAGAAGTAAAACAGTTTCGTATTGGGAATGGTCTCCAAACAGAAGGTAAGACCTCGTATATCCATATTTATTGTAGTTTTAGTGATCGGATTAATTGGACTCTTAAATTATATACTTGGTTACAGAGTTGGCTTTTTTATTTCAAGAAAAAGCTAAAAACTAAACATTTTTGTCCGATAACTGCCAACGCAAACCCAAAATGAACACTGCACAGATTATTAAAGGTGTACACACTATTAAATGTGACAATGTGTTTATGAATAACCTAAAATACTTTTTCAATTCAACTTATCACTTCAATGTCATGATTGTTACTTAACTTTTTTGTCTTTGTGGCAGAGGCCAAAGCAAAAAAGGAATCGGTGGATGAAATCATTTATATCCTGGACAGTGATGATGCAAGAGATGTCAAAAGCCCAAGTGATGTGGCTTGTAAAAACGGTACGACAGTTATACTGTAGAATAATTTACTATGGTCATAAAAATGCCTTCATATTCTATACCAAGCTTAAAAAGGCACATATACATTACATTAGACCAGCAATGGTTCACATTTTTGTACAAATTGTGAAGTAGACGATACTAACTGGTCACTGTAATGCCCTAAAAGCCAACTAAGATACACTGTTGAATCTTCAATGTATGTAATTATTACATCTGGCAGGAAACTGGACTGCCAATGACACAAACGATAAAGAAGAAGGCTCAAGCCAAGATTCGAGCCGTACACCTCAAAACTGTGAGTCATACATGCTCGTTGGACTCGTCCACTGTTCTGCACGGAAATGACAATCTACTTTTGCATTGTCAACGGGATAGTTAGTATTAATCCATGATATCCTGTTGCTTCTCATGAAGGTGGCGACTCATCAGACAGCAGAACGAAAAAGAAGAAACTTGTCAAAAGAGCGTGTCGCGCCTCTTCGGGCAAACAGTCCAAGACCCTGCAAACCACCCCCAAACGGAAACGCAAGACACAATACCTAAAGAAAAAAATCAAAACTGAAAAGGTTTATTTGGAGGAAGAGGAGAAATACAACTATGAGAAAGGCAAAGTTGGGAGGAGGAGGATCAAAAGAGAGAGTGCTTCATGCAGCCTTGCATCAGATGGCAACCAAACACCCGAATTGCAAAAGAGAAAGTATACTCCCCGGGTGTACACTAAATCCACCTCGTGCAGTGTCACCTACACACAGCCTGACCAGGCACACCGAGGCAAGTTATTTTTCATTCACACTACTGATTATACCCAAATATTGTTATTTGTACATACAGGCGTGCTAAAACAAGTGCTATTTTTTAGAAAGGTGTCACAGTACAGTATTAAAAATAGCTTCCGTATTGATTTTTATCCTATAAATCTGTCCCCATTATTTTCAGATAAAATGCCTCCAGTTATTTCCCATGTTTGAAACCTATTGTCTATCACATAAATCCGAAAATTTGAAAACCTGCAGTTTACAATCTATAGCAACTTATATATAAACATTAGAGTGTGTATGACTGGGGATTTGTATAATTTGGTGGGTGGGGTTTATTGTTAGATATTCCTGTCTGTGCTAGTGTGTTAAATCTTAAATATGCTCTATGTTATGTGCAGAAAAGACCATTAAGAGGATTATGAAGTGCAACCTCGACATTGAAGGTGTGTGTGCCATCAAGAAACATCTTTAATGAAATCCTCTTTGCATTTTACACGCACACGTTGTAATTTCAGCAGTGAAGAAGGTGATATCAGATGTGAACATTTGCATTGGTAATAAGATGTTTGTCATTACTCTGCAGATTTCTGTTTGTGTTGCGGGACTGACGACGTGGAGATTTTTCACCCTCTCTTCAAGGGAGGGCTCTGCTTGAAATGCAAAGTAAGAAATAGTTACTAAACTAATTGCCAAATCGCGGGAGGAAAAAACAAGAGGGTTAGGGCAGTTTAAAATGCTAACTACAGGGCCATACAATATGTATAGTGTAGACAAATAGGATTGGTCATGACCCAATGTCAGAGTACACTTAGATTTCTACGAGTTGGATGTCATACCTACCGCACGCACAATTTAGACTCTTTATTTACATTACGTTCGAAACAGGATCGCTTGAACATAGATCTGATCCCTAAAACTCAGAACCTGAATCTGTCTCGTATCATAATGAAATGATCAAAGTCCACCTGGCTTTTCTGCAGAACAACTTCGCGGAGACTTTGTATCGCTATGATGAGGACGGCTACCAGTCCTACTGCACCATCTGCTGTTACGGCCTGGAGGTCATCCTATGCGGAAATGGCGGCTGCTGCAGGTCCGTGTCAAATTCCTCCTTCAATACCATTCCAGATTATTCACCTAACTGCTTTTATCTCCTCTTCCAAGGTCCTACTGCAACGACTGTCTCAACATCCTGGTAGGACATGGGACTTTCAACTTGCTCAAGGATCAGGACCCGTGGATCTGCTACCTTTGTCAAGCCCACCAAGCCCACAGCGCCCTCATTCCCAGAGAAGACTGGAGCATCCGCGTACAGCAGTTTTTTGCCAACAACCGTGACATGGAGTTTGTGAGTCATCATCGAACATCATTTGTAGCTTTTTGTCACCTATTATAGAGTCTTATCTTCCATACTGCTTATCCCCACATGGTTTGTCGTCATTTCTGATCTTCCCCTTTAGGAACCTCATCGTGTTTACCCGTCCATCCCCACTAATTTACGAAAACCTATCCGAGTTCTCTCACTTTTTGACGGCATTGCAACAGGTCAGTGAACGAACATGTGGCAACATCCACTGTGTTTAGCTTCGTGTCTTGCCTAACAACGGGTCGCTCTGTCACAGGATACCAAGTATTGAAGGAACTTGGCTTTAAGATTCAAAGGTACATCGCTTCGGAGATTTGTGAGGATTCAATCTCGGTGGGGGTCATCAATCACGATGGGAAGATAATCCATGTTGGTGACATCCGCTGCATCACCAAGGAACTTGTACGAGCACACTCGTGTATGCACACACAGCCATACACTCGAGCTTGCATGCTTACATGCCTCTTTACGGAAATTGTTTATTATATGACAACCTACAGACATGACAGACTAATCCACCATAAAATGTACCATATACTTTATCCAGAAGTGAATGTGAATAAAAAGAATAGTCGACGGTTTTGGCAATTTCGATTTATGCTGCCAATCAACAATCGTACACATGAATAATATAGTATAATCAATGTATATCTAAATTATATATTTGTTTGATTTCTAGGTGGAGGCGTGGGGTCCTTTTGACCTTCTTATTGGTGGAAGCCCCTGCAACGACCTGTCCATTGTTAATCCCATTAGAAAAGGAATCTACGGTCTGTGATTTATCGGCCATTGTGACCCATTGTTTGTTCTCCAGAGGAATAAGGTCATTGAGGTCTTAACTGTAGCCCTTCCTTCCTCAGAGGGTTCAGGGAGGCTCTTCTTCGACTACTACCGTATTCTGCAGTTGCTAAAACCCAAAGAGGAAGACCACCGGCCATTCTTCTGGCTGTTTGAAAACGTTGTCTTCATGAACATCCACGACAGATTGAACATATGCCGCTTCCTCGAGGTGCCTTTTCTCACCACTCATCCATTCATTTTGCTCCTATGTTGCCTTACTTCTCTTCTTTTAATTGCCAGTGCAACCCAGTGCTGGTGGACGCCATCAAAGTGAGCCCCGCCCACCGAGCGCGTTACTTCTGGGGGAACATCCCGGGAATGAGCAGGTGATTCGCATGACACTCGTGATAGGGCAGGGGCAACATATTCTTAAACTCTTTCCTTGGAAAGAAAAACACCTTTAATCTTGAAATGGGAAATAAGAAGGGATGTGAAAGTCTGTTAGCCTGGAAAGGGTGCCATTACATTTTAAATATGACATTTCATTTTTTAAAATTTTGATTGCATTTTAACGAAGCTTTTTACCATAGGCCAATCGCAGCTTCCCACAATGACAAGTTGAGTCTACAGGATTGTTTGGAGCTCGGCAGAGAAGCCAGGGTTAGTACCTTCACAACTGTGGTGTTTGCTATGCAAACCTTTTGGCTTTTCAATGTCATGTGCATCACGTTAAAAGAGTACAAAATAGTCTGAATTATAAGATTAAAATCCAAACAACTTTTTCAAAAATGAAGCCGTCTAGTCAATTTTCCACTTTGCTTTTGATGATTTAAAGAACTGATACATTTCCAGGTGACACATGCATGTCTAAAAAACAACATGTAATATAACCATTAGGCATGTTAATTAATGTTTGACAAGTCACTGGTGACTTGAGCTGTACCTTTAACATAGGTGTTGTTTTTGTGTTCCCTTCCAGGTCACCAAAGTGAGAACCATAACCACAAACCCAAACTCACTGAAACAGGGTAAAAATGTCTCGCAACTTCCAGTCTTCCATCAGGGAAAAGACGACATCCTTTGGATCACGGAACTTGAAAAGTAAAATTAAAACAAAAGAAAAGACCAATCATCTGTGTTTTCTTAACCTCTCAGAATGAATTTAACTTGTTTTGCAAGAAAATTTCTTTACTATTATTGATCAAGAAGCACAATAAAATACAAATATGGACAGTACAAATAAAATAACTGCACAGCTCAATGGATAATTAAAAATGTATACTAGTCTATCGTCAGATTTAAAATATATCTATTATATAATCTTTTGAATAAATTCATGAATGTGGGGGGGGGGGGGGGCTTATAAGTCAAGTTTTATTCAGCTTTATTCTCATGAGATCATGTCTATTTTCAGTAAAGTTTTCTCTCACTTTACCTCATCAGGATATTTGGCTTTCCCAAACATTACACGGACGTGAGGAACATGAACCGACAGCAAAGGCAGAAGGTTTTGGGAAAGTCGTGGAGCGTTCCCGTCATCCGTCACCTCTTTGCCCCTCTCAAGGACTATTTTGCCTGTGAGGAGCTTACCACGCAAAGCCCGGCTGCCACCGGAAACGTTCCTCCCTAGGTGCACCATCGCTGCTTAAAAAAGATTTAGCTGCTAGATTCATATTTTTTTCCTAAAGGAACAACAATGTTTTTAGTCTGTAAAGTCTTTTTAAATACTTTTTTTTAATTTCTCAACAGTAACTTGAATATACAGTAGGCCTAACAGAACAGCATAACAGCTTTTTTGTATGATTTTTAATCTTTTTAACTCGGGGAAAAATGTTTTTTATACAGAAATATACAGTATATTTATATACACATGAGGACCAGTACATACAATTCTTTGTAAAAAAAAAAAAACTGGGTTACCGCATCAAAGTTTTTAAAATATCTTCATCCAAGTCTCAACAATGGGAAATACCATGAACACAATTCTGTATTCATTGTTTTTACTGAACACTGCTTGTTTTGCAAATACTGGAATACAGGGGAGAAAGTGGAACCTTTGAAATACATACATATTTGTTGCGATTCGTTTTTGGCATCTCTTTATACATTTCATATGGAGCAGTAAATCTGCTGGAAATATTGAGGTTTGAACACGGGCATTGGCATATATCACCCCTACTTTCGTACCTTCTTTCTTAGTACAGAATTGAAGGCCTGCAATGTTTGCCACTTAGTACTTAAATTTAAAAACAGCATGTGATTGGCTAGCCACTGAAGGAGGGTGCTGCTCATAGTTAGCTCGGACAAGCTCCAGCACCCCTCGCAACCAAAAATGAATGAAAAAATGAATTTAAACACAGCTGTAAAGTTCATTGGGCTTATGTTACGTTATATAAGGCATTGATGACCAAAAATAGTCACTTGCCCAATAAAGGTTTGGGGGGCTTAAGAAAAAAAATCATAATTATCAAAAAAATAGTGACTTGCTTTTAAAAGGGCTAAGAGTGGCAACCTACTAGGCTGCCACTCTAGTGAACTGATGCCTGAAATATAGTAGTAGTAGTAGTATAGTATAGTATAGTATATAATATATACTATACTCTACTCTACTCTACTCTACTCTACTCTACTCTACTCTACTCTACTCTACTCTACTCTACTCTACTCTACCCTACCCTACCCTACCCTACCCTACCCTACCCTACCCTACCCTACCCTACCCTACCCTACCCTACCCTACCCTACCCTACCCTACCCTACCCTACCCTACCCTACCCTACCCTACCCTACCCTACCCTACCCTACCCTACCCTACCCTACCCTACCCTACCCTACCCTACCCTACCCTACCCTACCCTACCCTACCCTACCCTACCCTACCCTACCCTACCCTACCCTACCCTACCCTACCCTACCCTACCCTACCCTACCCTACCCTACCCTACCCTACCCTACCCTACCCTACCCTACCCTACCCTACCCTACCCTACCCTACCCTACCCTACCCTACCCTACCCTACCCTACCCTACCCTACCCTACCCTACCCTACCCTACCCTACCCTACCCTACCCTACCCTACCCTACCCTACCCTACCCTACCCTACCCTACCCTACCCTACCCTACCCTACCCTACCCTACCCTACCCTACCCTACCCTACCCTACCATACCATACCATACCATACCATACCATACCATACCATACCATACCATACCATACCATACCATACCATACCATACCATACCATACCATACCATACCATACCATACCATACCATACCATACCATACCATACCATACCATACCATACCATACCATACCATACCATACCATACCATACCATACCATACCATACCATACCATACCATACCATACCATACCATACCATACCATACCATACCATACCATACCATACCATACCATACCATACCATACCATACCATACCATACCATACCATACCATACCATACCATACCATACCATACCATACCATACCATACCATACCATACCATACCATACCATACCATACCATACCATACCATACCATACCATACCATACCATACCATACCATACCATACCATACCATACCATACCATACCATACCATACCATACCATACCATACCATACCATACCATACCATACCATACCATACCATACCATACCATACCATACCATACCATACCATACCATACCATACCATACCATACCATACCATACCATACCATACCATACCATACCATACCATACCATACCATACCATACCATACCATACCATACCATACCATACCATACCATACCATACCATACCATACCATACCATACCATACCATACCATACCATACCATACCATACCATACCATACCATACCATACCATACCATACCATACCATACCATACCATACCATACCATACCATACCATACCATACCATACCATACCATACCATACCATACCATACCATACCATACCATACCATACCATACCATACCATACCATACCATACCATACCATACCATACCATACCATACCATACCATACCATACCATACCATACCATACCATACCATACCATACCATACCATACCATACCATACCATACCATACCATACCATACCATACCATACCATACCATACCATACCATACCATACCATACCATACCATACCATACCATACCATACCATACCATACCATACCATACCATACCATACCATACCATACCATACCATACCATACCATACCATACCATACCATACCATACCATACCATACCATACCATACCATACCATACCATACCATACCATACCATACCATACCATACCATACCATACCATACCATACCATACCATACCATACCATACCATACCATACCATACCATACCATACCATACCATACCATACCATACCATACCATACCATACCATACCATACCATACCATACCATACCATACCATACCATACCATACCATACCATACCATACCATACCATACCATACCATACCATACCATACCATACCATACCATACCATACCATACCATACCATACCATACCATACCATACCATACCATACCATACCATACCATACCATACCATACCATACCATACCATACCATACCATACCATACCATACCATACCATACCATACCATACCATACCATACCATACCATACCATACCATACCATACCATACCATACCATACCATACCATACCATACCATACCATACCATACCATACCATACCATACCATACCATACCATACCATACCATACCATACCATACCATACCATACCATACCATACCATACCATACCATACCATACCATACCATACCATACCATACCATACCATACCATACCATACCATACCATACCATACCATACCATACCATACCATACCATACCATACCATACCATACCATACCATACCATACCATACCATACCATACCATACCATACCATACCATACCATACCATACCATACCATACCATACCATACCATACCATACCATACCATACCATACCATACCATACCATACCATACCATACCATACCATACCATACCATACCATACCATACCATACCATACCATACCATACCATACCATACCATACCATACCATACCATACCATACCATACCATACCATACCATACCATACCATACCATACCATACCATACCATACCATACCATACCATACCATACCATACCATACCATACCATACCATACCATACCATACCATACCATACCATACCATACCATACCATACCATACCATACCATACCATACCATACCATACCATACCATACCATACCATACCATACCATACCATACCATACCATACCATACCATACCATACCATACCATACCATACCATACCATACCATACCATACCATACCATACCATACCATACCATACCATACCATACCATACCATACCATACCATACCATACCATACCATACCATACCATACCATACCATACCATACCATACCATACCATACCATACCATACCATACCATACCATACCATACCATACCATACCATACCATACCATACCATACCATACCATACCATACCATACCATACCATACCATACCATACCATACCATACCATACCATACCATACCATACCATACCATACCATACCATACCATACCATACCATACCATACCATACCATACCATACCATACCATACCATACCATACCATACCATACCATACCATACCATACCATACCATACCATACCATACCATACCATACCATACCATACCATACCATACCATACCATACCATACCATACCATACCATACCATACCATACCATACCATACCATACCATACCATACCATACCATACCATACCATACCATACCATACCATACCATACCATACCATACCATACCATACCATACCATACCATACCATACCATACCATACCATACCATACCATACCATACCATACCATACCATACCATACCATACCATACCATACCATACCATACCATACCATACCATACCATACCATACCATACCATACCATACCATACCATACCATACCATACCATACCATACCATACCATACCATACCATACCATACCATACCATACCATACCATACCATACCATACCATACCATACCATACCATACCATACCATACCATACCATACCATACCATACCATACCATACCATACCATACCATACCATACCATACCATACCATACCATACCATACCATACCATACCATACCATACCATACCATACCATACCATACCATACCATACCATACCATACTATACTATACTATACTACTACTATATTATATATACTATATATAATTTCTCCAAACGTTCAATAAACACAGTGTAATACCAAGTGTCACCAGGATTAGGCAGGGATGTGGCACACCGGATTTTAGTCTCCCGGAAATCGAAGAAGAAGATGAAGAAGAATTAAAAGAAGAAGAAGAAACACGCAAGAATTTTTCCTTCCGCTACCGGTGGACTTTTTTAGACCGCACACTAACACAATAAAACGACTAAAATCTTTGGACGTTGAGGTGGGTACTTAATAGTCGGTGATTAATTTGTTGCCTGCCGTAAAAGATGATAGTGTGTCAGTAAAAATAAGGGAAAAGGGCTTCTATTTTCTTACCTGTTTAAAAATTAGAAACGAAAAGTGCCCCCCTATCTACACGCTTACTCAATGAGTAATACTGTAGTCAAATTGAGTAAAATTGTAATAGTGTGTGTTCGTCGAATTAATGGTTTAGTGGGTGCTGCATTTTAGGCGTTGGGAAACGGCGTCTTGGGGCGAGGGGAGTCTGTCCCGCCTTGCATTGTCCGGCTAACCGGTTAGCAACCGCGGCCCTGTTGGGTCAAGGCGCGGCTCTTTTTCTGTGTTATGTCTGTAATTTATGAAGGCACTGGGATTGGGAATGACGCAATGCTTTTGTTATGTGTCTGAATTGATGTCATTTTCCGCCTTAAAACAGGATTCCACTTATCATAAAATCATCTCTTTATAGGTATTAATTGATCTATTTGTTAAGAAAACACGCTGGACCCAATGTTAATTTGCTTCCCACTAGGTAGTTGAAACGGGTGCATTTTGGCAGCCCTCACACCATAATTTGGAAGAGTCTGAACGTTTGAGAAGCTTTATTCCGAGACTGTTCGTCTGAGAAGCTTTATTCCGAGACTATGACTCACGTGGTCGTCAAATTTTCTGTCAGGGTATGTTAACTCCCTGGGAATAAAGGGGCACCTCATTGGGAAAGTAGGCGGGTTCGATAACTGTCCCCATTTTGTATTTTTTTCTCCCTTTTTTTGTAAATACTTTACTCAAACCTGAATTTGTCAGGTGCATATTTGAGTGATTTAAGCCAATGGAAAAACAGTATTCATCAGCAACATCATTAAACTACTTCTTTTCTTTATATATATTAAAGATGCAAAAGAAAAGTGTAGACAAAAACAGATAAACTAAAGTTGACCAATGAATTGTATTGCCACACTTATATTCAAGTATCCTCTCAGCTCATTGGTCACTTACTTTTCCTAAGTATCCATCAAAGCAACCCTACCAGTGTGTTTTTATGTCTCTACAAATAGCTTTCTTCTAAAATATGTTGCGTGTTTGTGCACAGTGTAATGGATGTCCAAGCAACAATAGTTTTATTATCAGCTGTATTTCTTGATCTATATTTATTTAACAGTGCTCTTTTTCTCTGTGCCTTGCAGGGAGCATCTTTTTGGACAGACAATGGCTGTGAATGTCCACTCTACCTCGGTGACGAGTGACAACTTGAGTCGGCATGACATGCTCTTGTGGATCAATGACTCATTAAAAATGAACCTTACGAAGATCGAGAATTTGTGTTCAGGTAAGCCTTTTCTAAGATGTTTGTAGTACGAGTTGAAGATCCCTTATGTTGTGATTGAATAGCATGAATGTTTCCGCCATAATTTAGTTTAATGTGCCAGTTGAAACTGAGTTAGACTTAAATGCAGGCCAAAAATCTAGACATCAAAATTTGTATTTTCGTTGTTTGGTCTGGAGAAACCTTTCCCCTAAAATACACAGCAGATACAAAATATTATGAGGATCTCTGGAAAAGTGCAATCTCTCTCTGACCACTTATCCCCTTAAAATAAACTAAAACAAAAAAAAAAAAGAACTCATGCAAAGGTCTCCAGGCCCCACAAATAATATTGCAAATGTGCATTCTGGACAAGTGAACTCTCCTTTGCACTATTTGGCGAGCACTCGGGCTGTTTTGTGCAAGGCAGATGGTATGTCGACAAAAAAAAGTCGAAGTGCTGACTTGCCGGTCCAATAAAAAAGAATTCAAGTTCTCTTACAATTTCCAATCATACATTGAAGATGTTGTGAACTCATTTGAATTTGAGCCAGCTGACAATTTTTTCTTTTGCGTATAGGGGCTGCCTACTGTCAATTCATGGATCTGTTGTTCCCGGGCTGTTTGATTTTGAAAAGAGTGAAGTTTGGTGCCAAGCTGGAGCACGAGTACATTCACAACTTCAAGCTACTCCAGTCTGCCTTTAAAAAGATGTGCATTGACAAAGTAGGTGACACTTTCCAATAGGCCATACCGCCATATCCATTTCAAGAAATCGCTTAGAATAAAAACTAATACATTTTCTTTAGTTTCTTATTCTGTGAAGCATTTGCTAATGCCTGCAAAAACCTTGTATATTAACCAGGTTCCTCTTTCAGATCATTCCAGTGGACAAATTGATAAAGGGGAAGTTTCAAGACAACTTTGAGTTTGTGCAATGGTTCAAGAAGTTTTTCGATGCCAACTACGACAAGCGGGAGTACGACCCGGTGGAGGCCAGACAGGGCCAGGACACGGCACCTTTGCCTAACGCCGGCACGTCAGCATTTAATAAGCCTCCAAAGAAGGCCTTCAGTCGAGGTCAGCACTGGGCGTCTATTTACAGTGGGCATCATAATTGTGATTGTCAGAAAACATTTTGATTTCCTTTCAGAAAAAAATATTACGAACCGCAAACAACATCGCAAAATAATTCTGCAAACATGGGACAGTGATTTGGAGACAGATTAGCTCACTTACATTTTCCAAAAAGAAATAGTTTGAAGAAATCTGTCAATATCACGAGGCAGAAACGAAAACATCCCCGTAAAAGGACCGTAATTCAAAAGAGAAGATGCTTGTATCACTCTCCCCTTGTTTGTCATTCAGTTTTCCGCATGACAATAACCCAAGGTACACAGCCAAGGCCGCAGTAGCGTTTCTTAAGAAGAGGGTTAGTGATTTAGTGGCCAAATATGTTTCCTGATCCGAACCCGGCAGAACATCTTTGGGGAATTTTGAATAGACGTGGAGCGTTACATTCCTTCCAACATCAACACTATAAAACAGGTTATACGTGAAGTTTGGAAAAAGCGATGTTGCAATACGCCACAAATATTTCATTGGGTTGCTCGAAGACTTGTGAACATCATTAAAAGTCATAGAGATCATTAAAAAATACTAGATAAATTAAAATAATTTGATTTTTGTTTTTTTCAATGACTTAACTGTGTAAGTCAAACAATCGTATAGAAGTAGGTTATGGAATTGCAAAAAATATTCTTGTAATTGACATGAGTACAATTTTACTTTCCAAAGGTGTACTCGATTATGACCTACACTGCATATATTATCTGCTTTCTTATCAGCTCCTGGGAAGCCACCGGTCGCAACAGTCTCCCCCAAGGTGGTGCCAATTGCAAACAGGAAGACGGCAAGTGCCACCGGAAACAGGGACGGGGCAGAGGTTGTTTCTGAGGTAATGGGAAAAGAATGGATCTTTGGCACGGTTGTGTGGTTATCGTGTGAATAATTGTGGTTCTGTGTTGGTCCACAGATGGAAGATCTGAGGTGTGCCATTCAGGACATAGAGAAAGAGAGAGACTTTTACTTTGGAAAGCTGCGGAACATTGAGCTCATTTGCTTGGAGAATGAAGGCCAGGGCGATCCTGCCCTGCAGAAGATTGTTAAAATCCTCTATGCAGTTGATGTAAGTATTTATATGTAAGAAGTAAACAAAATAAATATACACATGACAACCTCTAAAGCAGGCGTGCCAACAAATATAAAAATATCATAATGGCCAGCACAAGAAATTTGACTTCATCCCATATCTATTGACTTGTCATCTTAAACAGTGCATCTCTATTAGCTTATTGGTCAAAATTGTAAATCTAATGATCTCTTTGGGTTTCTCCAGGAGGGCTTTGAGATCCCTGATGTGGAAGAACCTGAAGAGTTTTAGCATTGATGGACCACCGTTATTATTGCTCCTCAACATTCTCACTCGAGTCACATGAGTGAGTTTTTGCCGCTGCCGCCGGACTCCTGACTCCTCTATCAATAAATCTCTTTTGTACGATGAGAGGTTTCTGATGTTTAAGAAAATTATACGGTACATGTACGTGCATGTACTGTACATGTTTTACAATCCATTCTCAGTAACGTCTTCTGAAGTCCAGACTTTCAATTGACGGCAAAAAAATACGTCCCAGATTTGTTTGTCAAGTCACACAACTGAAGATATTGTGCCTCTATCGCTCTCATTTTGACATTTACAACTTGTCCCAATTATTCCAAAAGAAGGTTAAACGAGACATTGCCATTTTTTAAACTTTTTAATTTTTTTCCCCCTGGCAAAAAGTATGGAATCACCAGATTTGGGCGAGGACTCACTCAGACAATTAATTTTTTCCATGTTTTTTCCCTCCTCAATGTTATGATTCCATATTTTTTCCCCTATGCTTTGACTATAAAAGTAACAATTACTGACCACCGCTATGTTTTTCATTCATTTTTTTTTAATTTGTTCTGAATGTTACGTCATTGCACTTTTGAAAAACTGCATTATTGTTTCATGTTTGTGATTTAATTTTGTAGTACGGAATGAAATGTCTGAGCGAGTGATTGCCAAAGACCGGTGATGCCATACGTTTCGCTAGGGGTAGTATTTACTCAAATTAAATTCTGTGGGAAGCACTGGTCCATTCAGGTGAGTATCAATTTGATCTTCACTTGTAATCAATAGTCATAAACGGACAGAGCGAAATTATTGGTTGTTTTGAGTTCAACCAGGTTCAATGTTGTTTGGTCTTTGTAATGTGTGTATTTTTATGTGTGAAGACATTTGTGTCATTTAAAATGATCCTTTGGACGCCTTCCCAACTAAGTGAATGTTGCACACAATCAAACAGTGCCTGCATTCCTTTTTTGCCTTCTCATGAATTAATAGATTGTTTTCAAATCATTGTCTAATTTTGTGTTTTGCTTTTCTTGTATAGTGCTACAGCAGGCTTTCCTAATGGACTTAACTTATTTGGATATTGCTTAAAGATACAGTGACTGTTTCCACGACAACAAAAGGGTAGAGACTCTAGCATTTGAGGACAGAAAAACATTTGACATCTAAAGTTGTCAGGGGTTTCCTTGACTTTAAAAAAAATAGATAAATACAGCTGGAAGTGCGCCTTAAAATTGTATCATCACCGTGATGGTATAGGAGCAGGAAATGTAAAGAAGATGCATTGACTGATCTCAGATTCTAGTCAGTAAGCATCCCATGTGTCAGATTGGTTTAAGGCTCGTACCATAGATATAAGATATACAGAACTAGATGCAACACGTCCGAGTCATCGGCGTTCTCAATCAGCGTTCATCTTAAAGCAATTGACCCCGGCGGGTTCTTTTGTAGCGAATTTAAGAGGAGCCACCCCCTTAAGTACTCTTTACTCAGAAAAGTCTGCACGCATTTTGACACAATCCATTTTAACGTAGCTCCGAATCACGTTGAAAAGATTTCTAGCTATACAGTTAGTTTACTGCATTTCTGGTGTTTACGAAAAAATGTAGTTTGGAAATGTTAAGCAATATACTAGGAGCTATTTAAAAGTGCACGATCCATTAACTGCACATATAATGCTATGTTTAGCGCTGACACAAAGCGCCCATTGCTCGTCCAGCTGTTTATATGAGCTAGGAGATAATGTGATTTCTGTGTTGTCGCGAACGCACCACGTTTCTGATTGGCTGCTGGCAGTGGGTAAACGTAGGTCGCTGGCGCTCATTGTACTTGTCAAAGAGGAGGCGGGGGGGACGTGGACTTTGCAACGACCAAGGCACCCTCAAGGACTCGGTCACTGCTCCCTCCAGGAACCCGTAGATTTCTTGCGATATCTCTGTGAATTTTAAAAACAGACTTGTTCAACTTGGTGATCAAAAGACGGGATCTCAGCTTCCTATCAGTCGTTTGCTTTTATCAGCGCTATCCTTAGCTTAGCGACGCCTGTGTATTTTTTTGGATAGCACCCATATTTTGAAGATGATTCCTGACAAAGCGCCCGAGGACGACGTCTTTCACGGGGCTGAGGAGATGCGGAGCGGGGCGCATGTCCCCACATTTGAGAAATATAAAGAAATGTACATGCAGTCTATCCAGAATCCTGACAGTAAGTAAGCCTGCTGCTTTCGCCTACCAATGGCTCGCTAACGATCGATTGTGTGTAATTGATTAATCATGTCTAGAAGCCCTTTGGGATAAGACTGCAACTAAGATTGTTATTTATCACAATCTTAAAATCGCCTACAAAAATTAATAAGACATTAATAGAAAAGGCGAACATGAATTTCATTGCAAAGTTATGTGAAAATTTAAACCCAGGGGTGCCCTCCCTTATTTAGCTGGTTTATCCGAAATTGTCCCTTTCTTCAAACATTTATTCAGTTTCTGAACCGCTTGTCCTCAAAAGGGTCCTGGGGGTGCTGGAGCCCATCCCACCCAAATACGGGCACCAGGTGCGGGACACCCTGGATTGGCTGCTAGTCAATTACAAAATGCCTGGAATGGGAAAATGTATTTGTGTTTTTGCCTTGACAACAAAAAAGCTTACAAGAGCCACAAAAAATAAAATGACATGCAAGAAAAGAAGTTGACTATTGAAGCAAAAGAAAAAATGGGGAGAAAAACGACTGCATGTGAGTCTGAACTTCATAATCTCACCATTCCTTTATGGTAATTAGACAGAAGTTTTCGACCCCGAAGACGGTCATGGAGGGCGACTAGAAACGGAGAGAGAAATGCAATCATACATTCATGCAACAATATTATGGGCTAATATTTGTGCCATAATAAACATTGTTTAGCTGGCAATTGGCCCGGGGGAAATTCATTCTGTTCACATGTAACCTTTTGTCTTGTTGGCCTGCAGAATTCTGGGGGGACATGGCCAAGGAGTTCTTCTGGAAGAGTAAACATACGGGCCGCTTCCTGGACTACAACTTTGACGTGACCAAAGGAGATATCTTCATCAAGTGCATGGAGGGTGCAACCACAAACATCTGCTATAATGTGCTTGATCGCAATGTACACGACAGGAAACTGGGCGACAAAGTGGCCTTTTACTGGTCAGTATGACACACTCAATCTAGCCATCAACACATTCTCTGCAGATTATCGACCATTACGTACCCGGAGAAAATCCATGCAAGATCCACACATGAAGCTGAGAACCTTACTGGGCATTGAACCCTCCATCTTTATTAATGGGATCAAAAATTTCAACCTTATTTTGGGTTGCATAAGTGTTTTACAAGTTTTATCCCACTCATAACCATCATATATGGCATTATTGTTGACTAGCTTTATTCAAATAGAGGAAAAATACACATTTGTATGTGCTTATTTTCCCCCTTAATCACATTTATAAGCTATTGAATCGGGCCTTGGTATTGGCAGACCCTCAAAATCAGGTTACTCAGGCTCAACTTGCATGCAGAAATATGTAATCAGGACTTCCCTATATTTTTCAAAACCGGTTTTGTTCTTATGTTTGTGATATGAAATCTCACTGTCAGTGAAATCAACACCTAATGAACCCCCTTTTGTCATTTTGTTCCTTCCAGGGAAGGCAACGAGCCAGGCGATGAGTTGACAGTGACGTACAGAGAGCTTCTGATCAGTGTTTGCCGCTTTGCAAATGTTCTGAAGTCACAGGGTAAGATCAAATCTGCAACTTTTAATGAGCCCATCTCTGTTAAGTTACTTTCATAGTTTATTTTTTTGCATATGTGTTTGAAAGGTGTGAAGAAGGGTGATCGTGTAGCCATTTACATGCCCATGGTGGTTGAACTGGTGGTGGCTATGTTGGCCTGCGCTCGCATCGGGGCCATTCACTCTATTGTGGTACATTTAAGAGGGGCGAGCACGGGTGGCGGCACCTGAAAAGACATTATTTTTCAAACGGCCTCTTATAGTTTGCAGGTTTCTCTGCGGAGTCGCTGTGTGACAGGATTGTGGACTCTCAGTGTTCACTTCTGATAACTGCCGGTGAGTTTGCATGCCTGGTCAATGGCCTTTGGAAAGCATACTTAACTAGGTCATATTTTGTATACTCCTATAGATGGCTTCTACCGAGGGGATAAGCTGATCAACCTGAAACTTTTAGCGGATGAATCTTTACAGAAATGCAGAGACAAGTACTACCAACACACACACACACACACAGCGCATACACACATACACACACACCCATAATAAATCATGACAATCTGTGCAAATGTTTTGTTGTTTTAAATACCAATCATTTTTTGCAGTTTTAAGTTCTAATAAGAAAAACACAGACTTTGTTGGACAGCAACAACTTCCATTCATTGAATGCCTGTCTTATTCATTTACCATCAACCCTTTCAGATAATAAACTAAAAGGAAATAATGTAGTCTTTTCTATATCCAGGGGATTCGCACTTGAGTGCTGCATCGTATTGAAACACTTATCCAAAGAAGCACATGAAACTTCCCTCAAGTCTCCTCCTGCCAAAAGATCATGTCCTGACCTCCAGGTGATGACCTATTTCAAACATTTATTCCTTCCATAGTTTTACCGGAGAATCCAATTTTTTTATGTTATGTTAGAGATGTATTTGTCTTCTGGGCAATTACACAAACTTCACAAAGCTCAAGTTAGTCTTGGGAGGGTTATTGTTCAGAAAGCTTAACCCACTCAATTAACAATGCTACTAATGTTTTTCAGTTGGCATTATTTATTTACATTTGTTTTGGCTCAATAGTCGTATGTTTAGAAAGTGTTTTGTTAATAAGTAAATGTACTCTGTACACTGATTGTGACTCTTTTCAAATATTTTATCAATTGGGCTTTTAACACCTGACAGTCTTTGGACTTCTTTGGACAAGTTTTGTGTGGTGATATTGTGTTACTGTTTCCCTGTTTGTTTTAAAAAAATAATTCATCCGCTTCATGATCATCCCCTGCTTGCTGTGTCCCTTCCTTCCAGCAGGAGACAGAAACAGGCAGAGTAAGAAAAACTCGTCCTGTTCCGCAGGTACACGTCTTCGCTTCGCTCAAAACCCTCCCACTTTGTCTTTGTTGCCCCTCCCCATCACAACCAAGCTACATAAAATACTGCCAATGGGTAAAAACAATTGTCTAAAAACATTGACATGGCCCAAAACTGAAATTATTGCAATTATACTATGACTCCTGATGATGTAATTGTGTTTAAGGGTTTATAAGTAATGGATTAGAAAGCTCTGTGTTGTTTTTAACCCAAAAAGCAGTATGTTTATTGTGTGATAGATAAGTGCAAACATCTGAAAACACGAGACTTTCTGCTTGCTCACCTAAAAAAAACATTTAAAATTTATAAGTGACATCCCTAAAATTTTATTGAAAAGTAAAATTATATTGATTAGAGTCAACTAGCAATCCCTACGAGAAAATCTTCATCTCAGATGTTTGCTGATTTAAAAAAAAAATCTAACACTTTTTTTCTCTTTTTGTCATCAGTCATTGCACATAGACTCACATCTTTTCCTACAATATTGGTGCTTTAACTATCTTATTGTCTATTTTAAAGTGTAGATTTTTAGACCCCCTTTACACAGACACCAGTAAGCATGATAACTTTTTTTTGTTCTTTAGCTCTTGCTGACGATCCATTTCCTGCCAGTTTGGAGGCTTATTCATCTGACTAACTTTCAGTTTTCGTATTATTCCTAGAGATTAATGATGTTTTTATTGTATTGTATTTCTAACATTGTATTTCCTACACTCTTCTTAAGGTCCCGTGGAACCCAAAAGTGGACAAGTGTTGGCATACTCTGATGCGTGAAGTGTCAGATGAATGTGAACCTGAGTGGTGCACATCTGAAGATCCACTCTTCATTCTCTATACCAGTGGCTCCACAGGCAAGCCCAAGGTAAAATACCACCAGTCCTAGTGTGTGAATGTGAGCCTGTACGTCAAGTTTTAGTGGACGTTCCTCATCCCATTTAGTTCATTTGAGTCTAACGTTAAAAGAAGTTCTGTAAAAGTGGATTATTCAAATTTATGTCATGGTTCTTTTAAGGGTGTCCTCCACACTATCAGTGGATATATGCTCTACACTGCCGCCACATTTAAGCTGGTGTTTGACCACCGCCCCGACGACATCTACTGGTGCACGGCTGACATCGGGTGGATCACCGGTCACTCGTACATTACTTATGGGCCTCTGGCTAATGGTGCCACCAGTGTTTTGGTGAGTACCCCGTTTTGGGGTGCACTTTTGTTTACTTGTGGTAGCTACTCTGAAAACAGGGGGTATTTATTTAATAAATAGTAATGCATTTTATTCCAAGGTGCCTTCCAGGACACCCGGAGTGGGTCACTGTACAAGGATTAAAAAAACAAAAACAGAATAATAATTAGCCTGTCTGAATAAATGTGTTGGTGGTAGTTGAGGCGACAAAACAATTAAATGGTCTTCCACTAGGAGGCAGAAGATACTTTGTCATTTGCCATTCGTACAATAGACTAAATTGGCAAATGACGTAGCTGACATATTTTGATAGAGATACTATTACCGCAATGGAAGCTAAGTCCAAAAAATGAAATATATTGGAAATAATATTCCTATGTAGGATTGCCACAATAAAATTGATTGTACAAGTGTTGGTGTAATATGCAACTACTACTGGAGACTATATATATACTGTATTTAATCAATGTTTGTTGTTGTTGGTATTATACTGTCTATTGGCGCGTGTGTGTAAAAGAAAAATATAATACACATATACACTGTGAGATATGAGCCGGTACTACAGAATGGCAAATATGCACAATTAACTTGGGTGCGAACTAACCTTTGTGTGTGATTTTCAGTTTGAGGGTCTTCCTACATACCCAGATGTGAGCAGAATGTGGGAGATTGTAGACAAGTACCACGTGAGCAAGTTCTATACAGCCCCCACTGCCATAAGATTGCTTATGAAGTACGGCAATGAGCCGGTGCACAAGTGAGCAACTGCATACCTTTTTTTTTTTTTGGTCAAACCCCATGTCCTCCATTTACAACTTCAGTTTGACTCATGTTTGTGTGCGCATACAGGTACAAGCGAGATTCTTTAAAGGTTTTAGGAACGGTCGGAGAGCCCATCAATCCTGAGGCTTGGCAATGGTACTTTACGGTTGTGGGAGGCAGCAGATGTCCCATCGTGGACACCTTTTGGCAGACTGAGACGGTGAGTTTGCCTTTCGTGGCTGTGCACCCTCCTACGCATGTCTCAATCACAATGCTTTGTGTCCTCCAGGGCGGACATGTGATGACGCCTTTACCGGCAGCCACACCCATGAAACCAGGCTCTGCTGTAAGTCAAAATAAATGTAACAGTTCCTTAACACTATTGGAAATTATACTGCAGTATGCAGCTTTATAGATCCATACAGTAGATGCTACTACTAAGCAGGCGTGCGTGCTGGTGGGGTAGTTACCAGTATTTGTTCTGATGATTTAGTGAATTTTGTTTATATCTAAAAACAATACTTTTGGGGGGGAAAAGAAACCAAGATTTTCGGCTTAAGACAAAAATTAAAAATGCTATTATTTAAAAAAATATATATCTTACAAGCACACAACTATACGCCCTAACACTTATCCAAAGTGTTAAATGAAAGTTCTACGTGGTGCTGTGCACTAATAAAATTGTCTTTTTCAGACATTTCCCTTCTTTGGTGTCGTGCCCGCCATCCTAAATGAGTCGGGTGAGGAGTTGGAGGGCGCGAGTGAAGGTTACCTGGTAGGAAGGGATTCAATTTTGTCTTTGTCAAGCTCAGGGGAAAAAAGGAATGAAGGCATTTCTGTCCGGTCACTCCAAACAGGTGTTCAAGCAGCCGTGGCCTGGAGTGATGAGGACGGTGTATGGTAATCACGCCAGGTTTGAAAGCACCTACTTCAAGAAGTTCCCAGGATACTATGTGACTGGAGATGGTGAGATGAAGGAAAATGCAAAGGAGCTCTACAGTTGGCGCCTATCCTGATGAGGTAAATGTTTTATCACTTGTGTGCAGGGTGCCGAAGAGACAAGGATGGGTACTACTGGATTACTGGGAGGATAGACGATATGCTCAATGTCTCAGGTATGAGCAACATGTGGATGTCTCGGGCTACGTGTTTTATATTTTAATTTTTTATTTTTGGTTGTGCAAAATAAATCACAATCGTCCATTTTTTTCTAAATGACATCAATCAATTTGTTATGACATTTAATTACTGAAATATTCCAAGCTGAACATTATGTGCTTCCTGGATTTACAGTAAGGACCGGAAAATTGCCAAGTGATGCGTTCCTTACAACACACCCATTCTAAAAGAAATAATTATCTTATATTTGATTAAGTAGTCAAGATGGTTCTAGTTTTTCTTAAATCTTTGCAGGCCATTTGCTTAGCACAGCTGAGGTAGAGTCTGCCTTGGTGGGGCATGAATCTGTTGCTGAGGCCGCTGTGGTGGGTCGGCCTCATCCCGTCAAAGGAGAAAGTCTCTACTGTTTTGTAACGCTGCGAGATGGCGTCGCTTTCAATCGCACACTGGAAGCTCAACTCAAAAAACAAGGTGACTTTAGTAAAACACTGCAGATTTGTTTTCTTTTTTACTTTTAGTTTCCTAGCTCAACATTTTTGAGGCTGCAATTTTGTTGCCAGCACACGTTATATGAAGTGAAATTCTAGTACTCATAAGGAGGCTACATGGAGTAGAAACATTTAAATTTGAGTACTTTAAATACATAATATATTAAATACATAATAATAATGTACTTCTGATTAAGGAGGTGAACACTAATATCCAAGCAGGCTAGATGGGTGTAAGAAGATGTCTGATGTGTCTTGTAAAAGAAGGAGCTTTGCTTGAATCGAGGGGCACAGTTTATAAAACAGTAGTGAGGTTAGCCTTAAAGTTTGGATTGGAGACACTGGCACTGAAAACAAGAGAGAAAGCAGAGCTGGATGTGGTAGGAATCAAGCTGTTTTGTTTTTTTCTAGGACAATATGGTTTAATAGGATCTGAAATGGAAGTGCTCTGGCGTTAATTTGGACTAAACTCTATTTATGAATATATATAGAGGTGCACATAATTGGAAGAATGAACGTTTACATTTCTCTGCCCACTCCATCGTTTAGTCACAAAAGCTGAGTTTGTTGTGAGTCTTTCAGGCATCCAATTATGGTCAGATGACCTTGGGCGTAGGTTTCTTTTTTGTTCTCCAATGGATCAAAAGCCAGGTGACACATTCACAGGAGGTGTTTGTCTCGTTTTGCTTGCTTATTAAGAAATAATTATAGACCTACAGCAATGCAGTGGAGGTGCAAAATTAACAAACCAAACTTTACATGCAAATTTAACTAATGACTTAAAGGTACACACTGTTTTTCTATAGAGCATTCCAAACTCCTTAGTCTTTAGGGCCCCTTTATGGTCAAACTCTCATCAGCGCTATTGTGCCTACTCCCACATATGTAATATTTTTTGTAAACATGTATTTATATGATATATATATAATTCATTTATTTTCCTTACTTGGTGAAATATGTAGTCAAAATACAAATCCCTAGGTTGGAAAGTCTTTTTTGGGGGGATGAAAATAATATTTATTCCTTCGTCTGCTCAATTATAAAGGTGTTTCTTCTGTTGTCATTGTTTTATAGTTCGTGAGAAAATCGGTGCCATTGCCACTCCTGACTTCATACAGGATGCTCCAGCGCTCCCTAAAACCAGATCAGGTCAGAAATATGTACTGTAGCTTTCCAGGTCATAAACGTTTTAATGTAAAAAAAAAAAAAATGTAAACAAAAAAAACTGCAATTATTATAGAAAGTGATTATAGAAAGATCGAATATTATTTGATTATTTTTATTTTGGCACAATCCTGATTTCTTTACTACACAAGTAGAGTGGGATCTTCACTAGTAGAGTAGATCTCAGTTTCTCTTTCTTGGTAGATTTTCTTGTTGTTTTGATGCGAGTCCTAATTTAAAATAAGCATTAGTGATTCTGCTACGTTAATAAGGTTGGGAAATAAATATGTATATTTAAGGCTCTTTAATGTCCTCCTATGTGGGTAAGAAGATCTGGATATTTTTGCATGGATGTCTGCTTGTAAAAGAGCTATAATTTTAAATGGGCTACGTTTACAAGAATAGCCAACATTCTAGATCATTTTTGTGTCATCTTCGCACACAAGAAAATCAACTTTTTTTTCCCCTTAGGCAAGATCATGCGGCGTGTATTGCGCAAGATTGCCAGCGGCGAGCGGGACCTTGGCGACATCTCTACGTTGGCAGACTCGTCTGTGGTGGATCATCTTTTTCAGAACAGGTGCTGCTCTGCCGTATGACACCACAACACCTGGCATCTGTGACTTGGCCTCTGCTAATATGAAAATAATAGAAGTATAATGTGTGTGTATTTGTGTGAGACAGAAGAAACACATTTTATTTTCACTACGTTCTAACACACATACACACACACACTGAAGAATAACTGCTCAGATATATTGCTCTATTCCTCTAATAATCTCGCTTTAAATTGTGTTGTTAGTTTTCCTTTAAACCGCATTGTAGTGTGTCAGCACTTTTTATTCCTTTTTTTTTGTTTTGTGTTTTTCAACATTAATAATGTTTTTTGATTAAAACATGAAATGAACATTCCCGCTTTAGTGAATTTTTTCAAATTTTGTCAAATTATTTCACATCAGGATTTTAGTGACCTTTCGAAGTATTCTACTCTCAGCTTTGCTCGAATGTTAAGTTGAACTGTGTGATATTTATTGCACTTTTCTTTTAACTTCTTGTATGTAGTTTTTGAAAGTCAATTTATTCGTATGTGCTAACAATACGGTTTGAAATTCATCTAATCTCTTTCTGAACTGCTACATCCTCATTAGGGTCGTGGGGGTTGCTGGACCCAATCCCAGCGGACTCCAGGCTGGAGGCAAGTGACAACCTGAATTGGTGGACAGCAAATTGATGGGCACAAGTAGACAAACAATCATTCACGCTCACACTCATACCTAGGGGCAATTTACAGTGTCCAATCAGCCTACTACGCATGTTTTTTTGTTTTTTTTTTTGGAATTGGGAGGTAACCAGAGTACCCAGAGGAAACCCACACAAGCCCGGGGAAAACATGCAAACTCCACACAGGTGGATCGAGCTGGACTTGAACCCGGAACCCCATAGCTGTGAGTTTGATGCGCTAACCACTTGGGCGACCAGTCCGTGCTGTTTGAACTTGTGGTTTTAATTAAATCCTTTGTCACTTTTTGAAACTTGGGCTTTATCACTTCTGTGTTAAGTGTCATCAAACAATTTTTGTCCTCTATCTTCCTGCTAAAATTGGTTTCAAAATGATGCGTGTTGCAACGTGACGCAGAAAGGCCAAAAGGCAGATTTAAATCTTTGGCTCAAATTCTCATTAGTGTATTCAGCTTTTCTGACAGGAATTTTTAAATTTTATTTTTGAAGTCTATCGAATACTTTATGGAAGGTAATTAGGTCAATGAACTTACAAAAGGGTAAAAGTGTATTTGGTCAGCATGTAGTTTCAATTCTTCCACTGAAGAGGAGAGAGGCCTGTAATTTGTATCTTCTGTGTACCTCAACTGTGAGAGAAAACGAGAAAAAAAAATCAGAAAATCGCATTGTACAAGAATTTATGTTCAAATAATACAAGAAAAAAAGAATTTGGTCAAAAACAAAAGCACTTTATAATCTATAAATCACACTTTTTTATAGTTTGGCTGAGCTGTTTTTTTTTAGACTTTAGTTATCCGAAAAAACTGGACAAATATCTGTTTAGCCAGTTGTTCTCCATTTTATTATTATTACTTTAACATGTTTTTTCTTGTTTTTTGTTAAAATTCTCAAATATATTTTCATATATATGTGTATGTATATATATTTTTAATAGTATATTGAATTGTATTATATACAATACAATTCACTATACTATTAAAAATACAAGCCCAGGAAAAAAATGCCCTCCCAAATGATGCGACTTATACTGTGCAACACAGTGTCAACTTTTCATTGGATTTTGTTTTTAATTATATTTTTTTCTGATTTCTATGAACAAACAAAAAGCATGGCACGCTGCCTCTCGAAAACACGTTTGACTACGCACAGTGTTGCTTGTTACATTATGCCCTGATCGGAAACCAGAGCTCTGAACCCATTCATGACAGGATGAGGACACTTGCTAAAAAAAAAACCTCATATTCTTTATTTATCTCGTCCTTTCAGTCGTCTTGCAGGTGGGTGTGTTTTGCCTATTGAAAAGAACAACAATGGGCTGTGGGACTCAAGTGACCAAGAGGAAAAATGTGTTTACGCACCACCATCGTTTTTGTTGCTGAATAATTCTAAAACGAGAAGTTTTTTTTTACCGTATATAAGGGTTGCTGTCTGATTGATCGTCATTAACCTCAACATCAAGCATCAGAACAGCAGAGGTAATATGACACATTTCAAAAGGAGAATTCTATGCGTAATGTTTTAACAGTTTTCTTTGAAGTGACTGTAACGGTGCTTTTTAATCGTATTTTTTGCTGTCTTATCACAAGATGCCATTTGCAATACGTTCGCTATTCCTTCTTTGCTGCATCAGTGGACTTTTGACCGGAGTCGTAAGTATAAATCTCAGATGCATTTTCATGATTTCATTAGATTTAATCTGACTCCATTTGTATAATTTTCTGCCTTCTAATTTCAACAACATTTTTGCTTCACAGTTCTCTCGGAGAAATCTTCAAGAGAAAGGTTGGTAGGTCTCTCTCAATGGACCGGTCACAAAAAAAAAACTTAATTTCCATCATTTCAGACCTGATTTAAGCGTAATATCTCGTTTTCTTTCCAAAACGACTATTGTGTAGGAGCCAACTGCTGTCCTAAAGGCTGGATTCGATTGGACCATCGCTGTTTCGTCTACCAAGATGAACGCAGGAAATTTGCAGATGCAGAAGTACGGAAAACCTTCACACCGTAATTGTGAAGGGACACAAAAATGAGTTACAACTAGTTATACTATAGTATCTATTCATTGGCTGAATATTTTGCATACATCTAAATGCATTTTTTTTAGATTAAAAAGATCATATCTTTGTATTTTGTGTTGCATTACTGTTTTCCTCCGTTAAATAACTGGATTTTTTTTTCCTCTTATAGAAAGTCTGCCAGGCTATTGGCGGCAATTTGGTCTCTATCCACAGTCTTTTGGAATATTCCGTAGTTGTCCATATTATTAAGGGAGCATCTAACAACACCGTGGACGATGTTTGGATTGGACTTCACAAGAGCATAGAGGTGAACCACTATCCAATTCCTAAAAATACTAACCACAAATCATTTTTTTTAAAAACTGCCTCCGTTTAACCATTCAAACTAATATTCACAAACATTTTTTACAATATTAATGCTGACAGAAAATGTTAAAAATACATCAACCTTGATCTGGGTGTTTGCAATTGTGTTTTAATTTCACAAAATGTGTTTTATTATCACGACGGTGTGTTTTTTGCGGTCAAACGGAAGAGAATTTTATGATACTGAAGACGGCCGACTTTTATGAAAATTTGATTGTGTTGCTTGGTGAAAAAAAACCTATACGTTTTTTTTTTTTTTTTTTTTTGTGTGTTCCAGGAAAATTCCCTGTTCTGGACTGATGGCTCACCTACTGATTTCATGACCTTCAATAAAAATATCAGTCCTGGAGAATGCATTGAGATTGAATTCAGCGGTAAATAAACATTAATACTCGAGTTGACCTAAATGTTCTACTGATGGTGGCCCAGTGAATTGAGTGGTTAGCACGTCGTCCTCACAGCTCAAGGGTTCTGGGTTCAAATCCAGGTCGGTCCACCTGTGTGGAGTTTGCATGTTTTCCATGGGCCTATGTGGGCTTTCTCCAGGTACTCTGGTTTCTTCCCACATTCCAAAAACATGCATGGAAGGCTGATTGGACACTCTAACTTGCCCTTAAGTATGAGTATGAGCATGACTGGTTGGTTATCCGTCTCCTCGTGGCCTACTGGCCATCGATTCAGGGTGTTCAGAAAATGAATGAATGTTTTTTGGTTATTTTAGAAGGTAGTATGAATAACAATGAGGGAAATTACGAGGTTAGTAGAGATTTTCATTGTTTTCACATTGCTTTGTGTTTTCTTCTAGATGTGCTTTGGGACAATGACAACTGCTTGGACAAAAACAGATTTGTTTGTGCCAGAGATATTGAAGAATGCAGCGAATGAGAAGCCCTCAATTTATCTTATGGTGACAACACCAAGATTATAACAATACCAAGACTGTTTTGGAATGGGACCTTAAATATGTTTTCTTGAGAATCACTCAGGACTTTAAACTTGATTGCTTTATACAACTCCAGTCTTGACTTTTTTAACCAAAATAATTTGATTTATTTATTCATTCCTGTTGATAAAATAAATGTTCATCAATGCAATGAATGAAACTTTTTTTAAACACAAGACAATAAAATGAATATGCTAAAAAAAGAAGTCAAACGTTCACTGAAATAATGTGACTTTCACCCCGAATTATTTACCATTTTCTTGAGTTATGTACCTTTTGCTATCTAGAAGCAAAAAAATACACAGATGATTCTATTTTCACCAATTAATGGAAGTGTTTGCAGTGTTAAAACTACTAACAAGGTTTCAATGTTGACTGCCTTTCTCATATGATCTGTAAACTTATCAGAAGGGATTTCAGACAGGGCAATTTAACGAAATCGACACAAGCAGTAGATTATATTTGAGAACATCTACAAAATTGTGAGAATGTACAGGTCTGAAATCCTGACTGTGAGTCAGAAAGCAGTCAACCAATGGTTAAGCTTCTGATTAATGAACGTCTTAATGTTGCTGCCAATACGAAATTTAAAACTTTCAATATGAAAATGTTTTACCCTTTAAGTGCTCCTTTAAGAAAGGGACAAAGGGGCTGGAGGAAGAAAAATAGCGCAGGATAAAGGTGTATCCATCATTGCCCCAAATAAAAGTTAAATATGAAAAGAGCATTAGCTTTGTCCATAAGTTGTAACCTATTGACTCCCCAACCATTGTATCCTTCAAACAGTCCAACTGAGGGGCCAAAGCTAATTGGTTTTAATTTGTCAAGATTCAATGTTTAAAAAAAAAATTTAAATTAAAAAATATATATATGTATATATATTTCTGTGGAGCATTTTCAAAAACGTTTGAAAATGGAAAATAAGGGGAGAGAAATACATATACTTTTTTAATATGGTTTTTGTAGGAAGGAAGACGTATAAGACAAACATTCTTAACATTTTGCAATGCTATAAGAATGTGCAGACCCAATATTACATTTCAACTGTTCTGTCAACAAAGATTGCATCCCAGCCTGCAATGATTGTTATTGAGTGATGGGCCATGGATCCCAAGGGCAAAAGAGAAAAAGAATAGAGGAAAACAGAGGTTGCAATGTTTCTTGGACCCAATCATTTGCATTCATTCCCAATGCGGAAGGATTGCCTGAATGTTCACTTTGTAACGAGAAGTCGTTAAATTACAAAAAGAGTCATGTGGAAAGACATTTCCAAGTAAGGCATGTTACATTTAGAGTACCCAGCAAGGAAAGAGACAAAATGGGTGATTGCATTACTTCTGGATAAATTAGTGGAGCATAAAAATACATTTTCGCTACATTACATCTTTAACCTCCACTGCTGCTACAACTTTTGTTGCAACCCAGGAAACAATAAAGCGTGGAAAACCGTTCACATATGGCAAAAGGGGCACGTTATGCAAGTTCCATTATGTTGTGCTTTTTGTAAAATTGTTATTTTGATCAAAGGCGAATATAGATACCTACAGAATGCGGTGTCTTCATTCTAAGCCGTTGAATTTTTTTTATGGCTCCAGACTTTTCTTTTTACACTCTAAATTCCCCCTAGCTATTGGTGTGTGTCCGTCTTCTTGTACCCTTCGATAGGGTGGCCACCGATTAAGGGTGTCCCCCGTCTTTGGCCCAGATACAGCTGGGATTGGCTTCAACAATCCCCACAAACCTAATGAGGATAAAACGGTTCAGAAAATGAGATGAGATATATATTGTACAAGAGATTCACACCCATATTTTAGTTCCCAACAATTAGCACTGACGCTCGCTTGAGTTTTCTGTTGTAAAGCAGATCAGACAAGGAAAACAACTTTTAAAAGAGGTGGCAGGGGTCATTGTCATTTGTTTCCTAGGTTGAAAATTCACTCAAAACAACTGCTCGTGTCCGTCAAATTACACAAACACCCAGTCTAAAATATCTCCTCGTGACGTAGAATAATGAACCATACTTTTTTTGTGCTATTCCCAGAAATAGAAATTTTGTGACACGTGGTGATGGGTTTTTTTCATGGGGATATAGGCAATTTCGGATACTAAAATTTGATGGGCTTAAATACAATACTGACATTGATAAAATGTCTTCCCCCGTTTCGAGCAAACAATCCCTGAAAACTCCGATTTGATCTTCACTACTGCACATTGAAAAAAGGAAATTATGTGTTTTTTTAATATTTTTAAATTAAATACAAATGATTATGTTAATCTAATTCATTTGTAAAACCAGGTTTTGGACGAAATACGGTCTTCAAGTAAAGTTTCATTATCGCAAAGGCTAAAACAGCTTTCCTGCAAACGGGAAAGAATTATTTATATGTTGGCCTTTGAAGTTTGTTGTTCGGAGAGACACTTTGATGAGATATTTTTAGGATAATGTGATGACAATTCTAGATTCTAAATGCTAGCATGTTCTATTCTGTTCGAGGAATTACGTATATGGGTGTGTTCTGGCATGGGTGTGGAACAGGAATGATTGAAAGACCAACAGGGCACTTCCTTTTGGCCATTATCGCCCCTATCTTTTTTGTTGAATAGTTCTTAAAATACTCAAATAAAGACATTTTTTAAAGGCTAAATCCCGTAGATGGGTCAGTCAGTCTTGCAAAGTATATAAAGCATGCTGTCTGATTGATTGGCCTCATTATTAGCATCAAGCATCGTGACCATCAAGGTAAGCAGATTTGCCAGGTTACGTTGTTTGAAAAACTGTAGTTTATGCAGGCTTTTTTTTCGTTATTTTCAATTAGATTTACTATTATTTTAAAATTGTTTTTTTATTTATCCATTGCTGCAGATGGCCTTTACTCTTCGCTCGTTGTTCCTCCTTTGCGGCATCAGTGCACTGTTGACCGGAGTGGTAAGTCAAAATATTGCTGCATTTTTAACTGGTGTTTGATATTTTCTTGTTTCCATTTATTTTGACTTTCTGCACACCATTTTATTTCTTGACAGGTTGCCGGGAGAAAACACTACTCCAAAGGTTTTTAGCCGCATTGAAATGACACATTTTCAGAAAACAAACTACAATTCCGTGTTTTTCGTTGGCATGTCCCACCAGATTTAATTGTTATATCTTGTTTTCTTTACAAGACATGAGTTGTGATTCTAGCTGCCCTGAAGGTTGGACTCAGTTGGGTTCTCGCTGTTTCATCTACCAAGATGTCAGCCTGCCGTTTGTGGATGCAGACGTATGTAAAACCTTCCCATAGACATAATGAAAAAGTACAAAATCAGATTGCTTCTTTTACTAGCAGTATTTTGACAGTATCTGTTGGTTCCCTAAGTAAAATTTTAACAGCCATATGCAATTTGTTTTGAAGGATTGATTTTATGATTGGGTAGCAGTATCTTTTTTCCTCGGTTTTGTAACTGTGCTTGTTGTTTCCTTGTACAGAATGTCTGCCGGATTCTTGGTGGGAACCTGGCCTCAGTCCACAGTACTTTGGAGTATGCCGTAGTTCTCGAATTGGCTAAGGCAGCCACTCAATCTAATAGGGATATTTGGCTTGGACTCCACGAAGGCATCGAGGTGAGGCATTTGCTGATTTTTCAAACTGTCCAAACTATTGAATGAATCATCTACTTTTAGCAGTTAACAAAAAAAAAAAAATCTATAGAGACATTACAATGAGTTGGAGCAATTTTAAAATGGTTTGCTGTGGTTAGCTCTCACACATCTTGGACAGGCTGGAGTGTATTTGTAGAAGAGTGAAAATGATTTTGTAATGTCATAATAGTGGTAAATAGTATCTGAGCAGCACCAAACAAGAAGTTTTTGTGACACTCAGTATGTACTACTCTATTGTGAACATTTGAATGTCATGCTATATACAATATGATATGATATTTTGAGAAACATGTTTTCCTGGTTTGACTCGACGAAACATGTTCTTGTGTTTTTTTTCCCAGTATTTCACTTTCTTATGGACTGATGGCTCACGTGTTGATTTCAACCTTATCGTAGACACCGACACCAATGCAGCTTGCATTATGGTTAACTTCAGTGGTAAATATATCTTTTAAAGAGAAAAAATATCTATCGCCATGTTTGAACCAAATGTGCTACTGCTAAATTGGTAGATAGGATCTGGATCATTATTAATGGTGGAAATTAAATACTAGGTCAATTAGTAGAAGGTTTTTTCATGTTGTGATACATGTTTCTGTTTCTTTCCAGATACTCGTTGGTACCGTGAGGGCTGCAATGTGAGAAACAGATTTGTTTGCGCCAGAGATGCACAAGAGTGATGCCTCTGAGCAATACTTCAAACATCAAATCATCTCTATCAATGACCAGCAAAGCTTCATCATTTCTCATCAAAAATCAAACCTCTGTATTAATTGATTCCTGAGGATATTTTTAATTACACTTTTTAATTAATGCTAAAGACTAACCTGGGATGCCTGATTGGTGGCTCAAGACTACATTTTTCGAAAATAATACTGAGACTTTAATGAGTCCAGACCCTGTAAGACCTAGACCAACATGAGTTGAGGCCATGAGAAGACCAACACCTCTAAAACATGGTCTCGAACAGTCTGCAGACCTTGATCTCGAGTGTCAGCCAGTAGTATTTTCCTCCAGATATTATGATACTTATTTATTGCTCTTATTCAGATAATTTAGCAAAGCATTATGACAAATTACCAGAAATATAATAAAGCATTTTCAACTGGCATATGGCATGCAATTCGTTTCATTTCAAAGATTTGGAGACCAATTTTTTCCAAACAAGATTTTGTTTATTTCTTTGACATTGGGAATTTGGCCCTCCAGAGGATGTTGATAGATTTAGGCTACCCCTGAAATCAGAGGTGAGATAAAAGCCATTTTCTCAGTTCTAGAATCTGAGTTTAAAAAAGACACCTCTATTGTTGTCAATTCTAATTGTATTTGACAATGTGTGGCCCACCAGCTGAGTGATTAGTATGTCAGCATTACTAGGGTTCTGGTTTCAAATCCGTGTCGGTACGCAATTGCAGGCTGAAGGCTGTGATGAAGTGCTATAGACATGCTTTTGTTGATTAATATTGATGATGGATGCATCTCAATTAGGGTTTGAACTCGACAGTGGCATTTGGAATGAAAAAAAAATCTGAATTTGATTTGCATCAAGATTCTTAACCCACCATTCGATACATAATCCGCATTACAGGCTGAAGGCGTGTCAGGATGCCACTTAAGTAGTTGTGACAAGCATTAGGCAACCTTTTAGGGTTCTTTGAATGTAACTGATTTGCTCTCTGAACTCAGTAATGCACCGGGAACTTTGTACAAGCTCAAGGAGCAAATAGAAATTGTCCCGTGCGTCAGCCTCACAGCTCTGGGGTCATGGGTTCAAATCCAGGTCGGTCCACCTGTGTGGAGTTTACATGCTCTCCCTGGGCCTGCATCGTTTTTTTTTAGGTACTCCAGTTTCCTCCCACATTCTAAAAACTTCCATGATAAGATGGTTAGACTCTCCAAATTGCTCTTACATTTCAGTGTGTGCGTAAATGGTGGTTTGTTTCCTCGTGCCCTATAATTGGCTGGCCACCAATTGTGGGTGTCCCCAGCATGGCACCTGTAGTTGGCTGGGAATGGCTTCAGCATCTCCTGTGATCCTTCTGATTATGAATGTGGTTCAGAAAATGAAAGGATGAATGTGTGGCCCATTTCAGTGGAACATGTCGTAGAGACTGACATTTAAAACATGAAAGACATACAATGATAATTGAAGTAATGTTTATTAGGAACTAACTGTCGAACATAGGATTTTTTGTTTGGTAGTTAGGTGTGACCTGACCTTTCCAAATTAAAACTACATTGATTTGAGCTTTTATACAACAAAGGGATCATGTTCCTAACGCCCTGCACATTAATTAGTGTTTATTAAATTCATTAATTTTTGTATTAGTTCTTTTTGCCAGACTGTATGACTGCCTGAGATTATAATCCTGATCTTAGCTATAAAAGGAGCAGACTTGATTTGCTTGGCTTTGTCTCTGCATCTGACATTGAACCCTCGATAACATTAGAGGTAAAGTTGGAATTGCGCTTTTTAAACTCAACTACCTATATTGCTTCCCTTTTCCATGCATACATTGGAAGATGAGTGTTGACCGTATGTTTTATTTCTTTGCAGATGGCAATCACTCTCCGCTCGTTTTTCATCCTTTGTGGAATAATTGGATTTTTGACTGGAGCTGTAAGTGAATCTCACCTGTAGAATTGGAAGGGAAAAAAAAAGAAATGTTTTGTCTTTGCTATTTTTCTGTGTGGAACATTTCTGAAGTCTGGTCATATAATGTTTTCCTTTTTTTCACAGGATTCTAAACCAGCAAAGTGTGAGCAAGGTTGGTATACTCAAATATTCAAAACAACAACAAAATTATTTGTTTGGTCACAGTGTGTTTTATTTTTATTTTACTTCTAAAACACTCACTGTGTTGCAGAATTTTGCTGTCCAAAAGGTTGGACTCAATTGAATGGTCGCTGTTTCATCTACGAAGACAAGAGAATGTCGTTTGCAGACGCCGAAGTATGGAAAATATTTACACAGTTATAGTGTTTATGTGCTAGAAATGCTCTTGAAAGCCGATATTTTTTATTTTTTTATTACTATGACTATGTTTTTTTTATTATGATGGATAAATCTCAATTAGGGGTGACCACGACAATAGAATTTGAGTTTGAGTTTGATTTATTTGGCTCATGCTCTTCCCAATCGTAAAAACTAAACTCCCCTGAAGATGTATGAATGCTTCCTTATTTTTACTAACTTTTTTTTCTCTTTTGTTCTTGTAGCACATCTGCAAAATTCTTGGTGGGAATCTGGCCTCAGTCCACAGTGCTTTGGAATATTCGCTAGTTCTTGCATTAATTCAGGAAAACTCAGACTCTCATGATGACGTTTGGCTTGGACTAAATGAGGCAATCGAGGTAAAGCACACCGTTGTTCTTAAAACAACAACTCATCCTAACTACTTGACAATTAAAACAAACAATAGATAGTACATATGCTTCAGAACTGACTTTGCAGTGCTGCTGGATATTAGAAGTATTTTGCAAAGGAATTTTTTGATGTATTTATTTTTTAAAATAGAAATCTAAGTCAATTTCCAACCCTAAAAAGGTTTCTTCACGCATTTGACTTGGTAAAGACAAAACTAATGATAAACTGTGCCAACAGTGAGCAATTAGTGATGATACGTTCAGGTCATGTCGGAATTCAAAATCTGGCTATTTCAGAATTTGGGTTGCAAATGAGTGAAACAGGATTTGCAACCAATACATTAAAAAAAAAAAGATTCAAAATGTGAGAATCACACATAAACAATCACTTATAATTCCTAGGAATATTACAATTCATCTGGAATGACACATGAAATCTGTATTCTGCCAAGTTTAGGATCCATTTTTTTTTACATAAACAAATTTTTAAATGAACATTTTTCATTGAAATGTCTGAAATGTTTGAGCAAAAAATATCAAAACTGCTCTGTAAATTTGATTGCTTGGGACAAACTGGAAGTGATCATGTTAAATGTGGGCTATAATTTCATCTTGTTTTAGTCATTCCTCTGATTTAAATGTAATTATGACTACATTGAAGCTAAGAAAACATTTCAATTTTCATTTCACACCCATTGTGTTGTGGTTTGGGACCAAAAAGATAATACGTAATTGTATCAAATAGACCAATATAGACTGTTCATGAATACACCTGCCTTTTAATGTAACTAAATGAATAAAAAAATATGATCTTTGACTTACAGAAAAAGAAACCCACCTGGACTGATGGCTCAATTGTCGATTTTACTGCCTTCAATAGAGACAATGATTACGGCGATTGCTTTGAAATTGAATTCAGTGGTAAATATTCTTGTATTTTGGGTGGGACAACTTCTATTATTATTTCTTTTATCTTCTTTGATCTGTTGGGTGGATCATGAATAATGAAAATGATATGCCCATTGAATTGTTGAGGGTTTATTGCTGTCATTATTGCTTTTGTATGTTTCTTTTTCAGATCTTCTCTGGGACAATGATGACTGTGGTGACGTCAACAGATTTGTTTGTGGCAGAGATGCGGAATGTCGCTACTGAGCATCACTCCGCCATTATGTCATCCATAGCAAAATATTATTCATAGAGCATGTTAACAAATGTCACATTTACTAATTGCCAGCAGTATAAAAAAAAAAAAAAAAAACTAAAGAAACAGCAGACCAATCTAATTAAAAAAAATCTTACATGGAATAATTGATATATGTAGCGTCTTTTTTAAAAATGTTTTATTAAGTTTGTTACACCTGTGATTAGCGCATCGCCCTCACAGTTCTGGGGTCAAGGAGTTTGCATGTTCTCCCTGAGCTTGCGTGGGTTTTCTCCGGGTAGTTTGATTTCCTACCTTACATTTCATGACAGACTGGTTAAACACTCCAAATTGAGTGTGAGCTTGGCTGAGATAGGCTCTAGCACCCCCCACAAGGATAAGCGATTCATGAATTAATATTTTTAGGAAAATAACCCCTTTATCACTTCATATCGAAGAAGGCTTTTCGAAACAGCCATGCATTAAGTGTGTTTATCTCATGCATTTCAGGCCATTCTCAGGCCCTATGCCAAACCTGACATTGTTTACAATTTCATTGGTATGCAATTACAGACTGAAGGCTGTGATGAAGAGGGCTCATGCCATCTACCGGATGAACAATGATTCGACAAAGAATTAATTCATTTAAAAAAAAGAGCGCTATTTTAGAATACACATTGGAAATTTGGAAATATATTGTAAAATATTTTCACAGTGGGAGGCTTGGAAGAATGAAAAAAAAAATCTGAATCACGATTCTTAACCCACCATTTGATACGCAAGCCTTATTAAACAGGCTGAAGGCTTCTCAAGTTACCACTCAAATCTTTGTGATAAGCAAAAGACCACATTTGGCACCTCTTTTGGGTTCTTTCATGGTAACTGATTGCTCGCTGAACATTGTAATGCACTGGATACTTTCAACAAGCTCGTGGAACAAATGATTACATGGGAGTCTCTGATCTCTAGTTCATATAATATATTATAAGTATTAGAATATAATTGTTCTTTCTTCTTCTGTTGATCTTATGCACAGGTGTCCAAATCCAACCAAAGAAGAGGATCTGTTTTCCCCAAACCGGTGTCTTAAAAGAGGCCCGGCGACTTGAGTGGTTAGCACATCGGCCTCACAGATTTACGGTCCTGGGTTCAAATCCAGGTCGGTCCACCTGTGTGGAGTTTGCATGTTGGTATCTCTACAAGTCTAAGGTAATTAATGTCTGGTACTGCTGGTTTCAAAAGAAACCTCATTGGTTAAAGTGTCTGAAATGGATTAGTTGGAATGAAAACAATTTTCCTCCTGTGAGTTGGAATTAGGATATGATTAGATTTTGCTTCTGTCAATCTTTTGTCGTGACGACAGTGTACTGCACCTGTAGAAAATATGTAAGTGGAGATGTTTCCATTGCATGTTAAACTAAGGTGTGGAGCTTTATTGTTTAAATTCTTTATTGTGTTCCCAAGTCTTATGGCAGAAATATTATCGGAGTCATTGGGGGTGGCGGTGGACAGTTAAAAATTTGTAGGAACAAAGTAGAGTTCTGGCCTTCATGTGTGAAGTTTTACATTCTTCCAACTTGACCATATGTGTTTGTACCGGTCCACTCGTCTTTCCTCCTAGGGCAGAAAGAAAACTGGTGAATTAAACACTATTGTTTAACACAATGGAGGTGAAATGTGCATGGGCTTCATACAAAGAGCCAAATTCGACCAAATTAACCCAAATCGTACTCATTGATTGATAAATACTGAAAGTTCTGGTTTGGGTTGAGAAGGGAATGTATTTTGTGCACAATGGCTTGTCTCCAACTTCACACCCAGACAATTATCCACTTATCCAAAAATGACAATCATCTTTGTTGTTCCATTCTTTCACAAAGGTCTCTTACCTCCCTCCCTCAGCCACAGGATATGATTGCTTCAATGTACTAATACAGGGGTGGGCAAACCGGTCCTCGAGGGCCGCTGTGGGTGCCATTTTTTTCCGTTCCAACTGATCTAATACAGACCGTTTAACCAAAGAGCTTTCTGCGGAAACAAAAAGCACCCGACTGCCACTGATTGTACTTGTAAGATACCAGATTGGTGAAAAGGTTTCCTCTTATGGCTTGGAATGAAAACCTGCACCCACTGCAGCCCTTTGTGGAATAGTTTTCCCACCCCATGCACTTACTTATATGTAGTATTTACCACTGTATGATTTGTTCTAGATCAGACATGGGCAAATTACGGCCTGTGTGCCACATACGGCCCATTAGGCTTTTTAATCTGGCCCGCCGACTTTGTTTTTTTTTTCCAAGATGGCGCCGTCACGCAGAAACCAGTGGAAGTAGCTCTGTCCACTCTTATTTGTTTTTCGTGTTTTACAGCCCCAGATTTTTTTTAATGACATTTTGATATTTCTTAATACATTCCTTTTTACTTTACTTTGTACTTTATACTTTTTACTTTAATGATGAGTGATGAGTATGTTAATACTTTAGTCATTTTTTTTCTGTTTCTGTTTCATATGTACTGTTAACGGATGCAGTTTTTTATATGTATCGTATCTTGTGCTGACCCGGCCCATCTGTCAAATTTTTAAAGTCAATGTGGCCCCCGGGCCAAAACGTTTGCCCACCCCTGGTCTAGATGAAGTTTCACGTGTTGTCGCAAATATATCCGATGCTCTGGGGACCTAACGACTTTGATCTGGACAAAAAGTTTTGTTAGGTATTTGAGATTTGCTGAATTCCCTTGTGAAATGTGTAATTTAAACCCCACACATGAAGGGGTTCATGTGAGTTGTCTTCACACCTTAGTTTGCTCTCTAATTTATTTTGGTACTTTTTTGGGACAGTTCCTTTTCACTTTGCAAATGACTGGATATTGGAAAACAAAGCTACATGTGCAAATATAGACATAACTCCCTGAATGGGGTAACAATGTAAAATATGGAAGTAAGCAATCATGGTGCTCCAACTTGCAGCATTTTTGCTTCTCTTATTTGATCCATATTTAACCCTTTTTCCCTTTTAGGTTTTCTATGGACCAAACAGGACAGGTGTGAATACTACTGTATTGTTTAATAATTATTGTCTGGTGTCTTAAATAAGTGACCTTTTTTGAATTTTTTTTTTTTTTTACAACTAATCTGTAATTATTTTATTTTATTTCTAATATTTTTTATTTTTAACAATTCTTTCCAACAGCGGAGGTGATTACAGTTTGTTACTACCCAGATCTAGTTATTTGTGAAAAATGGTTAAGCAAAAAACTGTAAAAAAAAAAAAGGCTCTTAAGTATCATAACAACACTTTTAAAGATCTGGGTATAAAATAAATTTAAAAACAGTGCAACCTGTTTTTACTGTTCTTATGTTGTGAAATATAACATAAATACAAGAAAATCAGCCATACAGAAACAGTGTTTTGTGCTTAAAAGATTTGCAATTTATTACTAGGATTCCCATTAAAATTAGCTTAGCAAGTGACAGTAATCAAGTATTCTAACCCCATAATTCAAATGGATCAGAGATATTTTTAAAGCTAATGTGATTGAAGACTGTGCCATCATGATAGTATAGTGGGGATAAGATTGGATAAATGACCATTTAATGACATTCTTTCTTGTTCACAGGTCTGATGCACACAAATGGATGTAATCCTGAGCATTGATCATCGGCCCACATCTCGCCTGCAAGAAAAACACAAAAGGTATGTATGTTACTGTCACAAAAAATGCAATGCATATACAATGTGAAAAGACATTTAATTAAATCCTTTTTTTTTTTTTTACGAACCAGATGCTGCAATCTCAACACAATCTTCATTTCCATTGTCGTTGTCAGGTTGGCCACTACCAAAGAATCTGAAATTAAGGACTTCACCATCGGTCCATACAAATTCGCCCTCCTGTAAAACAAAGCCAAAATGTATTTATGTGAACTGAATGCCTGCATTAGCAGTGTGGAATACTTAATGTTTGATCAAGATTGAAGACTTTTGAGTGATTTGGAATCTTTTTTTAGATCATTCTGTAATCACTTAACATTTGTCATAATGTGATATATATATATATATATATATATATATATATATATATATATATATATATATATATATATATATATATATATATATATATATATATATATATATATATATATATATATATATATATATATATATATATATATATATATATATATATATATATATATATATATATATATATATATATATATATATATATATATATATATATATATATATATATATAGAAAAAGAAGTCTATTTTTTCTACTTTATGGAGCCAAGATCCATGATGAAGAAATGTTTATGCAAAAAGTACACTACTATAGGAGAAACGGAATCCTTTTTTTCTTTAGGTCTGTGACACGATTGAGACTGTAGAAAAAACCTCTCTCATGACCAAAAGTGACTTGATTATTTTTTTTTTTTTACCTCAATTGCATCATGCAGTCCAATCCATGCGTCTACCACTGAACCCTCAGCCTCCCGAATCAGCTCAACAACGACCGCGTTTTCCTTGCGACTGTTGATGGAGACCAGATTCCCACCAATAACATTGCAAACGCTCTAAAAGTGGGCAGAAAAAAAATGTTATATAAAGTGTTATCTGTAAATGAATCAAATTCGAAAAGGCTCATAAGTTGAACTGGATGGAAATAGCTACTATTCTAACAGGGGTTCTCATAACAGTCATTGTGTGAAAGTTTTCCATACCTCTGCGTCTGAAAAACTCCTGGGATCGTGCTGGTAGATGTAACAGTACTTGTCCAACAGAGTCCAGCCTTTAGGACAATTGCAGTTTTTTTCTGAAACATAATGGATAAAGGATATCAATTCTTTGTGTAGATATGTTCGATACTGTATATTTCCAATTCAAGCCCAGCTACATACGTACCACTCTCGGTCTGTCTCTAAAAGAAAGACGTACCAGAAGAGAACAATGTTTTAATTTGGAGAGCTAAAACACAAAGCTACGACAAATAGTTGTATCATAAGAACAATTGACTTACAGCTTGGGTCAGTGCAAGGATCCCACAAAGGGTAAACAACAGGCGAAGATGTGCCATCTGTGTGATTTTTTTAGAAAGATTGAGTTCTCTTACTTTGGATTTTTAACCATTTCTAAAAAAAAATATGAGCTTGAAAAACAGTAGGATGTCAAAAATACACCTAAACTTACCTTTGCAGTCTTGATGCTTGTTTTGCCAAATGGGGAAGTACAGATGTTTTATACTTATTGTTGACTGTCACGGAATGTTGCGTCACGGGTTACGGGACATGTCAAACAAGTTAGTAAGTACAATTAAATTAGTGCATCACTTGTCAGTAAATGGAGCCACAACAATGCAGGTGAATCTCAAATTTTATTTTGACTGCGTAAGAACTTCTCTCATCTCATCTCATTTTCCGAGCTGCTTTATCCTCATTAGGGTCGGGGGCGGTGCTGGAGCCGATCCCAGCTGACTACGGGCTAGAGGTGGGGGACCTCTTGATTTGATTTTCATCCTGAATCGGTAACCATCCGATGGCAGGGCACAAGGAGACGTAAAACCATGCACACACACCCATACCTGGGGGCAATAAATAGTGTCCAATCAGCCCACCACGCATGTTTTTGGAACGTGGGAGGAAACCGGCGTACCCGGAGGAGAATATGCAAAATCCACATAGGGGGACCGACGTGGATTTGAACCCAGGACTCCAGAGCTGTGAAGCGATGCGCTAACCATAGATACAAAACAATATGTTTAAATGGCTGGCCATAACTGTTTATGTTTAAATCACGACGTGTACTTTATCAAAGAATATTTTCATGGTCATGTTTTTCCCACACAAGCAGCAGTCATAGATTGTACGTATATTCAATATTTTAGTGGATTTCGTCGCAATCAAACTGTTTTTTTTGCAGTAAAAAAATATTGAAGTGACACAAATTGATCAAAATTTGTCTCTGAGAACACCATTAAAAAATAAGGAATGGATTGAACAAAACTTTTTTATTCAGGCTTATTTCCTGATTGACAAGCCAGCATAGAAGAAAAGAAACATCCTTACAAAAGACATTTTGCAATATCATTCAAACTCTCTACAATACAATTTGTGGTTTTGTAGCTAAAGACACAAAAATAGCACAATTGGTCTGTTCTGATATCATTTCGACCTATTCGCGTATATTGAAGTTACTCGTGTTCAATGTATTTAAAATTCTAACTTTTTTTGTTTTATTTCTAAAAATAATGTCTCATTGTTTTGGGAGACAAATGAATTCATTTTCCTGCATTGTTCCCCTTTACTAAGATAAAAAGAGTTTTAATTTTTGTACCAAAAGATATGACCTATTTCAAAAGAAACGTTACACTTCATTTGCAAAACTTAAAAATGATAGATAAAAGTATGCTGGCTGTTAAAATAAAGAGACAATAATATAGCTAGATCTTTTGTGAAATATTTCCGTCTCTGAGCATTTAAATTTTTGGTCTGTGTCCAATTCCACACCCAAACTAAAGCTCAATTAAGCACAAAAATGTCAGTCATCTTTGTGGAACTTGTTTGGGACCACGCTGAGTCATTGCCACTGAATGCGTAGATGTACGTAAATATACATAATGAGCTCTCTAACTGCGCTTTGAGGATTCATGTTTTGACATTTTGAATGTATTTTCACACATTCCTTCCACACACGCCAATCAACTCACATAGCGGGTAGAGAAAAGAACTCCAATAGCCCCCGGCTCTGTTCTGGGGTGGGTGAGAGGAAGGTGTTGGCCAAGGTCACAATCATCATCACTCTGCACGGTATACTATAGAGCAGGGGTAGGGAACCCATGGCTCGGGAGCCATATGCGGCTCTTTTGATGGGTGCATCTGGCTCTTTGCTAACCTGTCAGCTAAAATATGGAAATTGCTGGTGATAGAACTGAGATATTACATCTAGAAGTGCTTTAATTTTCATTTTCTTTGCAGTAGACTCTTCTGGAACGCATCCTCTTATTGATTGGCAACAGCATAAGAATCTTTTCAAAAATGTTCATGTTTTTCTACTTTAAAAGTGATGAAATTACAAAGAAAAAATTGAAAAGGTACTCGTTTACATGTATGTATTTTGACTTTTAAATTTGTGGTATGGCTCACAAGAAATAACATTGGAAAATATGAATTGTTTGTGGCTCTCTTTGTCAAAAAGGTTCGCCGACCCCTGCTGTAGAGTCCTGGAGCAGTTCCAGTTAACTCCCACCCCGCATGAAGAATCCCGACTGCTTTTGTTCCATCAGCAATTAAACTATAACCCCAGCATCATTGCCTGATGTTAAGATAAACTGAATTCTACAATCTTCTCTGTCTTCTCAAAATAATTGCACTATCCATTTTGCAGAGATGTGTGGAGGTGAGTAAGTTCCTTGCATCGACCCTGCATTCCATCTTGTCAGCACTGTATTTAAACACAGACCAGTCAAGAAAAAGGTACTGAGATATTTCCTTCATAGTCGCTATTGTCCATCAAGAGCCAAAAGAGCGCCATAAATAAACACCAGCTAATAAACACCAGCTAATAAACAAAAAAATGAAATAACAAATACAAATTAAGTCAAAAAAGTAAATGTCGGAAACACCACCTAACAATTGTAAGAATCAATTCATCATTATCATGAATAATGACATCATCTGGTCCAAAATGTCTCACTCATCGAGACAATAGAAAATCTCACACATAATTAGATATGTCTATTGGATGATTTTTTTTCAGGCTAAGATCTCAATAATTGTGATAAAAGGAAAACAGGTGAGAAATTTGTATAGAAAAAACAAACACAGATGACGTCAATTGGATAACGAGAACAACAACAAACTGCAAACATGGGAAAGCACCGCAACACTTTTGCTCATATTTCTGTTCTCGTCCTGTTTAATGCTAAAAGCTATCAATTTTCAAACTGAAACTGTCAACATTATTTTATTTCTTTCTTTCTTTCTTTCAGCTTGTCACTTTTCCACTGTATAACAGAATCAAATGATATCCAAGGATTTTAAAATCTCTCTGGTTTGGGTAAGTGATGTTGGTCTTTCTGAATTTTATTTAAAACGATCACAGAGTAAGTTGAGGTGATTTGGAAGCATAAAGTGTACCTATTTTTTACCACTAAACCTGCCATTAATCTAAATTGACAAAGTGGATAAAGGTGACTTTTAATAACACCAAATTCCCTGTTAAAACAAAAATACTTTCAGAAAGGATAAAATAAATCACACTGGACAATTGGCAAATAAGGCAAGCTACAGAAAAAGTATCAAGACAGCAACAAAGCAACTTCCATGTTCATTATGACGTCTAAGATCAGACAAGATCTGAAGAATGAAAGGCAAACTTATAATCAGAGATAATTAAAAGCTCAACCTCACTATTTGCTCCCTTGATATTCTGCCTCCCACTTTAAAAAAACAATAACAACAAAAAAAACTCTTATCACTTGTGTAGCTCGCAGGGTAATTCAAATGACTAATATTTGTGTCCAATCAGGAGATTTCCTACAGGCGTTCCAAACGGAATAATTAAAAAAATCTTTTAAAACAAAAAGGTAATTTGAATTTTGCTGCTATGACTGAAATTACTGAGGAAACCATTAAAAGAGTTACTTTGGAGCAAAATCACACTTTAATGATTGAAAGCAAGCCTGGACATCAGCCAAAACCGAGTCCGGAACCTGTACGTATCAAAGTCTTAAATTATTCCAGATGGAACAATGACGCATGAAAATGATCAGCAAAACTGATCAGCGCGATACAATGGACACGATTGAGCATATTATACTACTTTCCTATCTTGCTCAATGACAAGACAAGAAGTTGATCTTTTTGGCCTCTTTCCACCAAAACCTGTCCTGGGGCTTTCCCCCCTTATCACTTACTGGGACCACTTCCAAGAGAACGCGGATGTGGTTACTAGCCATATAATCAAGGAAATGGAACTGGAATCAGGAACAAACAAATGATAACGAGTACCAGAATCTATTATTTGGTGTTTTTTTTGTTTCTTCCATGTCTTTTATCTTTCTAACAACATTGTGTGTATAAGTGCGTATGTAAATGTAAGAGCTGTTTGCCTATATAATAATTATTTGTTCATTTTCTGAAATATACTGTAAATTACATTAAGTTGCTTTGGTTTTATTATTAGCCTTTGTCTTGGGGGCCCGGTGGGGCAAGTCGTTGGGCAAATTACGGCCCGCGGGCCACATCCGGCCCACTAACCAGTTTAATCCGGCCCGCCGACGTTGTCCAAATAAGTTTTTTTCTATTTTTTTTTCCCCCAAGATGGCGCCGTCACACGGAAGCCAGTGGCAGCAGCTCTGTCCACTCTCTTTTTTTACAATGACATTTTAATATTTCTTTATACATTCCTTTTTACTTTACTTTGTACTTTATACTTTTTACTTTAATGATGAGTGATGAGTATTTTAATACTTTAGTCATTTTTTTCTGTTTCTGTTTCATATGTACTGTTAACGGGTGCAGTTTTTTTATGTGTATCGTATCTTGTACTGACCTGGCCCATCTGTCAATTTTTTAAAGTCAATGTGGCCCCCGGGACCAAAAGTTTGCCCACCCCTGGGTAAGTGCGTCGGCATCACGGGTCTGGACTCCTGAGTTCCAGTCCAGGTCGGTCGCTCTGTGTGGAGTTTGCATGTTTTCACCGGGCCTGTGTGGGTTTCCTCTGGGTACTCCAATTTCCTCCCAGATTGCAGAAAGCATGCATGGTAGGCTGATGAGACACTCTAAATTACCCTGAGGTATGGGTATGAGTGTGCATGGTTGTCCTTTGTCTTCTTGTGCCCCCGATTCAGGGTGTCCCCCGCCTCTCACCCAAAGACAGCTGGGTTTGGCTCCAGCACCCCCCGCACCACTAATGACGATAAGGCGGTTCAGAAAATGAGATGAGAGATGCCTTTGTCTTGAATTGGTCATCCAAAAAAATATTTTTGATAGATTAATTTCCCTACATGTGCCATCAAATCTGCAACACTGTTTTCATCCTTTTTTGACCTTTTACGTAAAACCAAAGGATTTGGATTTGGATGACTTTTTGTTACATTGAATGTACAATTGATGCTGTCAAGAGGAATAACGCGTTTAATGTTCAGAAATGAGCTGTAATTCATTGCCACGATACGTATTTAAACCACAGAAGTAATAGGAACCACCAAGAATTTGGCAAAAATTGTTAAGATTATGGAAAGACATCATGACAGTTGTTTAGCTTTAGCACCCCCCCCCCCCCCACCCTTCCCTCCCCTCCTCCCGGCGACTAATGTGAGACTAAGAGGATCATGGTCCAGGGTCTGATGGTCTGACGGTCAGATGGCTGATTAGTGACAGTCTTTCTTTTCCACAGGTTTCATGCAAACATATGGGTTCAAATCTGTGCATGGAACATCGTGCCACATATCGTCTGCAGGGAAACACACACACACAGGATTAAAAAGCATGCCCCAGTAACAGATAATTAAATGATATACCAATATGCTGATATCATTTGGAAAATAAATGGTATTTACACTCACCTTGGTTCTCAATCTCCACACAATCCTCGTTTACACTTGGACCGTCAGGCTGGCTCGGTGCAAAGCCGCTGAAATTGACAATTTCACCGTTGGTCCAAATGTATTCGCCCTCCTGTAACACAAAGTAACATTATAAATAGAAATTAGGCATAAAATGCTGTTCTGGCTGTGGGGATTACACGAGAGTAATTGGCTGATAAATGCTGAGTGCATTTCAATCAGTTTCAGTCTTTTGTCTAAATACTTGTGACTTGTGACTACTGGTACTGAGGAGAGAAACCCAAAGTGCAACATTTAATGTGTCATGATTGAACGCTTTTCACCATCAGTCCATAGAAAGTTATTATCCTGTGAGTCATATGAACATTTAAATCTTTAGAAAAGCCCCCAAACTGAACGAGCGGCGTGTGAAAATCAGAATTTGATCGTAAAAGAGGGCATTATGCTGTTAGATGACTTTTCCCTTGAATCCCTTCAACAAATGAGATCCTTCCTTTCTGACAAAAATAGGGAGTCCCCAAGTCCTGTAGTTTAGCACGTGCCAAGTAGGAATGGAAAGGCAGAAATGTCTGAATAGTGTTAACAAATATATTATGCATCAAGACTTGATCATGTTTTATTGAAATGTCATGTTGCATGAGCTTTTTAGTGTTTGTCATTCATTTTCTCTACTGCTTATCCTCAAAAGGCCCTGTCAACGTCAACTTGATTTCACGTGGGCTGGACCATTTCAGATATAATATTTAGATTTTTAAAAATAAATTGATTAAAAGAACTGGATTAAAAGGCCTGAATATTCAGTTTTTTATAAATCTAAAAAAAATGTTTATTTTAGCTTTTTTTTAAATCTATTTTTAGATTCTACAAAATGATTTTTGAACTAAAAACATAGAACAAAATTGATTTAAAAATTACAATGATTGATTTAAAAGGGGGAAAATCAGGAAATGTAATATATCTATACTCTTCATTTTAATTTGATCCTAAAACAGAAAGTCGGCACTCCTGATTTACTTTCCCGGGCCACACAAAATGATGCGGCGGGCCAGATTTGGCCCACGGGCCACCACTTTGACACGTGTTTTTTGGAGATGTGGGAGGAAACCAGAGTACCTGGAAAAAACCCACAAAGGTACGGGGAGAACACGCAAACTCCACACAGGAAGGTCGAAACTTGCAAAAAGTAATAGATCAAAATAAAAATAATACTAATTTTAGCATCATTTTGTTTGCAGCACTTATACTTAAAAAAAATCCCAACCTTTTTATTTTTCTTATAATTTTGTGATTTTGTGTGTTAACTGTTAACTGCTCAGCTGTATACATATTTCTCTTTGTATTGTTACAAATAAATTTAGTTCAAAATAAAAGGTGAGTGCCTAGTGTTAACCACTTTAACCCACATTTTTCTTGCCTCATTTCACTTTTATTCTATATAACTTTTTTAATGCCTACTTATTATGTGTGCACGTTATGGTGAAGCATTTAATGAAGAGAGTTACAACTATAGTTACTATGCAAACTTTTTTCAAACTATTTGTTGCTGCGTTTCTGTCTTAATGATTGGATTTAATGATTCTTAATGATCCCATATACTTTGCTTTGCTTTGCCAATCTAAAATGTGTTGTAGGTGGAAGACATGTTGTTAGGCAAAAGGTCTGCTTCGTCTAAGAGCCATAACTGCTATTTTGAGGACCCTTGACTCTACAAGCGCCTCGTTTAAGTCAGTGATGCGATTTAGCCCATTTATTTTCTCCATGAGAAAAGCACTTGTGATGAACATAAATAAGTCGATTAAGTATCAATCAAGTTTTACCTCGACAGCATCATGGAGTCCAATCCAGGTGTCCACAATTTCACCCCTACACTCTCGGATCAGCTCAACAACGAGTGCATTTTCCTTGCGGCTATTGATGGAGACCAAATTTGCATCAAGAATGTTGCAGATGCTCTGATCGAGTAAAAAACAAAACAAAAACAAATCAAATGAATACACATTTAAATTGGAAAATTAACTTGCATTTGAACATGTGCACTCTGTGCGATAGATAATAAATGTAGTATCGACTTAAATAAGCATTTTTACAGAAGAGGATTACAGTCACAATTATGGAATCAAAGTGGCAATTCTGAAATTAAACAGACAAATCTGAGTTTAAAGTCACAATTTTGACTTCTTTTTCAGAATTTCTTCTCAAGTCAGAATCTAGGCCACGTTTAATTTTCTTCTTCCTTAAATTTAATAGCTGTTAACTTTTATAATTTTTTTTTTTTTACTACTGTGTTAACGTCTGAAATACCTCAGCATCTGAAAAGGTCCTGTCATCATTTTGAAATATGTAACAGTTCTTGTCCAACTGGGTCCAGCCTTTGGGGCAGTGATTGCCTATAACAGAAATGTTGGACATCACATTTTTTTGTAGTCATCTTAAATAAGTGAAGTATTTTATCACAACTACTTACATACCAATTGACTTAGAGTCTTTCCCTAAGGCCACCTAAGGAAAAGAGAACATAATAAATTGATAGCGCTAAAAAGATGAATGGATGAATGAAAAGAGAATTGGACTTACTCCTTGGATTTGTACAGTGAGTCCACACAGGACCACGAACAGATGAAGAGGACTCATCTGGGTGACAAGACAAGATTATTTCGATTATTTTTCCCTTACTGTTCTTTTCTTTGAAGAAGAGTTTACCACTGACCATATAGTAAAAGCAAAAATCATATTTGTGTTCTATTACCTTTGTAGTCATAATGCTGAGCAGGACAAAAAGCTTATCTTGATCCTTAGAAGAATGAAGACAATACACATAAACCGTTGCACTAATATAGTCATGATTGTGAGCCAGCTTCCACTTATGTAGGCGTGTTCTATTTGGTAGTGGTTGAATGCCCTGTTAAAAGGTCGCGCTAATTGCGGCGTGCAAACCTACCAATCACACAACACAATCTCAAACGCTAAAGCATGAAAGAAATATGACATGAATCAAACTGAATGAACTAAATGAGAAGGTGTCTGCATGCATATGATAAAACTAGCCTCGAAGTTTGCATCAAAACATTCTACACATTTTCCATTGTTGAAATATGTGAATTGCTTTTCTTTAAAATTCAACCTCATGAAAATGCAAAACACTTGCCACTTTTAGCAAAACCTGAACAGCAAACCTTGCACCATTCATTAAACCAGAGTCAAAATTGAAGACATGATATGATGATCCAGCCTATTTATTCAGTTCCAATCGCACATTTAGACCAAAGTTCAAAATGCATATAAAAGTTAGTTGGTCAAGTCTGGAGGGGAATGATTTTGAAGAAAAAAAATCTAAATATATGGGAATGTATTGCACTCAGTTTAAAAAAAAAAAATCTAAATATATGGGAATGTATTGCACTCAGTTTTAAAAAAAAATCTAAATATATGGGAATGTATTGCACTCCGTTTTATTTTTTTTTTAAATCCCTGGCTGTTTTTCTCAATAATTTACTTTGTGGGGTTGTTTTTATTGAATTCATTATTTTTAAAACTCTGTTTTTTCTAAATAATGTATTTTCTTGGGTTGTTTGTTGAATTATTTTTTTTTTTTGGTCCTGAGTGAAAACAATTACACTACAAAGAGATGAATTGGCAAATCTATCTTTTTGTTGTAGACAATGGACACCTAGTGCACACCCAGTAACCAGCAAAACAAAGTAACAAGAACACATTAGTGCAGTGTATTTTATGTGTTCTCACAAACAATGTTCTGCATCCACATTCTCCACCCTGTTCCATTCTGTCATTCTTTGCTTTGAATGTTGTCATCAAATACCTCGATGGTTCTAGACGTTAATGGAGAATATTTGTCACCTGTTCTTTGCCATTTTGTCACATCTTTTGTTTTACATACCTTGGCTCTATTAATTCTTTCATTTTCGTTTGTTTTGTTTTTTTGTGCTCATACACACTAGAGTCAATGACTCTCTGGAGGAAATAAATAGTTTAGCCAACTTTAAGGAGTAGGCATACCACCCTGAAATAGTTGCCTGTTAATCTCAGACCTTGGTTGTAACGGGTGGGTATTTTTTGGTTTATTCTAGAGTTTTTTTTCCAATCAGATCGAATGTTTTTTAGTGTTTTGCAAGACATTTTATTCCATGTTTAGACCAGTGGTGTCCAAACTATCCCAAAAAGGGCCGATATGGGTGCAGGTTTTTTTGTTTTCTTCAACTGATCCAGCATGGGTAGTTTAATCCAGTGTTTTTCCAACTTTTTCTGAGCTGCGGTACACTTTTTGCATTGAAAAAATGTCAAGGCACACCACCGGCTGAAAATCTTCAAATTTCCAATGATATCGCCCATATTAACAATATAAAGTTGTTCTCATCAACGTTTTATCATCAGGAATCATATAAAGCCCAAAAACTATTCTAAAATCTTCCCAAATATTTACACCGACCTAATGTTAGCCAAAGTTTATGTCTACGGACCCCAAAAAACTTCCGATTCACATAATGTAAAAATAAGTAATATAACCTTTTGAATCTGGAATGACTTTTACTCCCAATATTTCTTAAATCTCCTAATATGGTGTGAAAAGCAACGTTGTGCTCACGCAGACTTTACTTTGCCAAAATGTGTTGCCCTTGAAATAAAAAAACTTCCGTTTCACGTAATGTAAAAACAAGAGAACAACTTATATCTCGTAACATCACGACATTTTTTTACTCACAATATGACTTCAATCTCCTAAAATTATACAAAGAGAAATTGTGGTTATACCTAAACTCAACAAAAGTTGAAGCCTGTGAGACCACATCCATTTCACGGTAAATTAAAAGAATCAACAAAATACACTTAACTTTCAACATTTTACGTCCTATTTCAAATTTAATCTCTTAGTAGTTCGATTTTAATCTCGTAACATTGAGGTTTTTCTCTCGGAATATTATAATTTATGAATTCTTGTAAATTCTTACAGCACACCTGATCATCACTCAAGCAGCTCACTGGTTTGAAAACACTGGTCTAACCAATAGGGTTTCTTCTGAAACCTGACGACGACCTGACAATTAAGATTGTTGAAAAAAATGGTTATATTGAAACTAAAACACCTAAAAAAAATTCTCCTTGTTTTCATTGTTGTAGTTTTTTGTTTTTGGTTTGTTTTTTTGTAAGGCCGATTGAGTGTTTTTATGATATCTGACAATTGGAATATTGCTCTTCTTTGTAAATACCATTGTGTGAATAATTAAAATAGAATCTCAGTACAAGTTTTGGTGTTGCAAACATTCATGTGAAAAGCATGTGGAGGGATTGCAACATAACATGCAACTTGGAATACATTGTCAGTTCAACTTTGAAGTAAAAAAAAAAACAACTAATTGCTGGGTGTGTCCATTAAGTCCCATACACACAATACCTCGCAAATTATCGCAGTGAATCTAATTTAGTCCTCATCTTTAACAGGTGGAGTAATTGATTAATTGTCTTTTGCCATGAAGCATGAATGCGTTGGGTGCGGCAATCTTTTGTGCGTCAGCAATGTGAACAAGTTGGCTGGTTGAACGGCATTTCATTGTTTATTGTACTTTTGTGTACAACTCATAATTGTACATTTTCTATTGCTGCAGTTTGTTTTTAAAGTTGTGTTGACAGGACATTTTTGCAATTTTCGGAATTATGTCATTTGTTTGATGAAATTTACTCAACATATTTAATAACACACATGTCCACATACATGTACTTGCAGGTTTCTTTCAAATCCAAAGAGGAAAATTAATATGTTTAATAATTGAATCGTAATTGTTTGACAATCTCACCAAATTTAACATCAACCCGTTAATGTTCACTCCAAGAAAAAAAGTATTTTTCCAATTTGGTGAAGCACAAGTAAGAAAAATAAATGAAAAACTGCAGAGTGCTGATGGTCGTTTGTCTCTCTGTGTGTCCTATAATTGACTGGCGACCAGTCTAGGGTGTAGTCTCCCTTTTGCCCAAAATCAGCTGAGTTAGGCACCGGCAACCACCCTAAAAATACAAAACAATGACCAAAAAATTCATGGAAATACTGTTTTTCCCCATTTTTGCTTAAAATTAAAATGACAATAAAAGCATTCAATTCAATTCAAATACCAAGACAATCATGACATTTGGGGGTTGGTCTTTTGCCACTTTCAAAACAACACAGAAAGACCCGTGAGTATATATATATTAAAAAAAAAAATCATATCCCTCCAACCTTGAAATGTTCAAACAAAATAATGACGCATGGAAACCTTGGCCACTTCATTTTTCTATTTCTATTAACCAATCATAGATTCATTCGAAAAAAAATTTTTGGGTGCTTTTACACTTCCTCCGAGCTGCTCCCAAGAATTGTTAAACAATGTACAGAAAGCACAGAGTTGGGATACTACAATGTCTGTTCACAAAATGCTAAAAATACAGTAATACAGTAATCGCCATTAGACGGCTTTGCCACTCTCACGGATTCACAACAACGCAGCTTGGATTGGCCATATATTGATGAAAAGGTAATTGTGTAGGAACATTTTTTTTCAGTCATTTTCTAAACCACTTTATTCTCATTAGGCTCACGGGTGGTGCCAGAGGCGGCAGACATGCTGAATTGGTGGCCAACCGATCGGAGGGCACAAGGAGATAGACAACCTTGCACAAAATCTACTATTTCCAATCAGCCTATCATGCAATTTTTTGGGAATTTGGTAGGAAACCAGTACTCGGACGTTTGGTCGCCTGGACGTTTGGTCGCCTGGACGTTTGGTCGCCTGGACGTTGGGTCACCTGGACGTTTGGTCGCCTGGACGTTTGGTCGCCTGGACGTTTGGTCGCCTGGACGTTTGGTCGCTTGGACGTTTGGTCGCCTGGACGTTTGGTCACCTGGACGTTTCGTCGCCTGGACGTTTGGTCGCCTGGACGTTTGGTCGCCTGACGTTTGGTCGCCCGGACGTTTGGTCGCCGGACATTTGGTCCCCGTTGGTTCCCTTTTTTTTGGTCGCCAGTCAAACGGTGACCGACCTGGATTTGAACCCAGGAACCCCCCTGGGAGGCTGACGCGCTAACCACCGTCGGGCCACGCTGTTTGAAGTTGTAGTTTTAATGACTTGAAATCAACTTGGGCTCTTTTCTCACTTCCGTATTGTAACGTATTTATCAATATTGTCAATCAGTCATCAAGTGTCATCGAACTATTTTTGTCCTCACCTGGTCTCATCTTCTGCTAAAATCTGTTTCAACATAATGTGTGTTGCTACGTGACGCAGAAAGGCCAAAAGACATTTAAATCATGGGCTTAGATCCTCATTAGTGCATTCAGCCAATAATTTTTGAAATTATAAACACATATATGTATATATAAATACAACCATCCACAGATTGCACTTGTAGAAGCCCAAATTGGTGCAAAGGTGTCCTCCTTGTGGCTTGGAATGGAACTGCCCAACCCTGGTATAGACAGCATTTTTAAAGGGAGAAAAAAAGGCAAGTCAAAATGAAAGAACATTTTAGTAGTCACTAGATGGAAGTGTCTTCCTTTGGGAGTTTAAAAAATTGCACAGAGAAGGTTTAAAAACCCAAATAATATTTAATAGACACCTTAAAAACACGGTCCCCACATCACAGTAATTCACTTATTGCAGCAGGTTTGGGAACCTATGAACCGTGACTCACGAGGTAATATTACATACATCGCGGCCCGGTGGGGCAAGTGGTTAGCGCGTCGGCCTCACAGCTCAGGGGTCCTGGGTTTAAATCCAGGTCATGTCCACCTGTGTGGAGTTTGCATGTTCTTTTGGGCCTGCGTGGGTTTCCTCCCACATTTGTAAAACATGCATGATAGGCTGATAAAAAATAAATGTAGCGGCAGGAGTGAGCATTTTCTCACAGGTTCGAGGCCTTCTGTCGACTCCTGACTTTTTAGTTTATAACCATGATGAACATTTACTGTACCCCTATACCCTATACCAGGGGTAGGGAACCTATGACTCGGGAGCCATATGTGGCTCTTTTGATGGGGGTATATGGCTCTCCGCGAAAATTTTTAAATTCTGAATATGGCTCTCAAGGAATAATGTTTAAAAATATGAATTGTTTATGGCTCTCTTCATCAAAAAGTCTCCCAACCCCTACCCTGTACCCTAAAATCTATACCCTAACCCTAACCCCTAACCCTAATATATTAACCCCTATATTTTTTATAATATTTTGTTGCCAATTTGACATCCAATTGTAGTGCTATATTTTCTCAGCAAAGTTAAAAATGTCAAGGGTTAAGAAGAAAATAGCCATGGCAGAAAATCTTTGCGTCACTTGCATAATGAGAACTAAAAGAAGCTGTTATGTACTAACCTGCTTCTCATTGAATAAAGGAAACAAAAAAAAAACACAATGGCTTGCCTGCTATTTCCGATTATGTGCAGTACATTTTGATCATGGTTGTAAACTAAAAAGTCAGGAGTCGACAGAAGGCCTCGAACCCGTGAGAAAATGTTCACTCCTGCCGCTAGGGTTCAAAAGCTAAACACTAAACTACAGGGTGGTACCTGTTATGCAGAACTCAGGGTTTATAACAAGTTAAACAATGTAAGAAATTTGAGAAACTGGAGAAGACTTTACTCATCCGGTTTAGTGTAGGTGATATTTGTGTGACAGAATAGCTGGTGTGGATGTGGAGGTTTTTTTTCCACAATGGAGGGGGCCAAATTCTTATTTTTAGAAATCTGCTACATGTGCAAAAGTTCTAAATCAGGATACTAAGTGGGAATATGTGTAGAGATAAGACACATTTTACAGCAGTTTTTGTAATTATGTTCAGGTTAATTTGAAATTATCATTTGAAGAATGTCTTTCACCTCATTCATTCATATCCATGTCCTCTCTTACATTCACCCTGAATCTTGCTACAACCAAAAGAATGAATGGTTTGAGAAATGTAAAATCATTCATTATAACAATCATGCCTTAAATCATCGATTCGGGACAGCCCGGCGGCCAAGTTGTTAGCGTGTCGGCCTTGCAGTTTTGGTGTCAAAGGTTCGTCCACAGGTTGTTCGTCACTGTGTGATGTTTGCCTGTTAACCCCGCGCTTGCATGGGTTTTCTCTCGGTACTCCGATTTCCTCCCACATTCCAAAAAATGAACACACCTAATTGCCCCTAGGTCTGATAGAGGGTAATGTGTTGTCCGTCTCCTTGTGACCTGCGATTGGGTGGTCAACAATCCAGGGTGTCCCCCGCATGGTGCCCGACATGACCTTAAAGACACAGCTTAGTCACAGGACTACACTCTTTCCTTGCACTTTATGCTGTATTGCATGGGCACAGCTTTTAGAAATAGGGTGAATGTGTGAAAATATAAAGTACACCAAAACAAGTTGAATGCACAGATTCCTTCTTTTATTTTTATGCCTCAAGAGATTCATATCTTTTCGACAGACTGCAACCAAAAAACCATTGAAAAAGTGTAAAAGAAGAAAAAGACAAAGTTTGAAGAACTCAAAATAAAAAGGCTATCCCGATTTTTATGTTATTATTGTCATCCAGTTGTAGGTCAGACATTGTGTTATAGAATCTGGTGTCTCGCTTAGTGCTTCCTGACGTGAATGTGCTTAGCACAAACAGATGGATTCATGTCGCCACAGTTGTCGTCGTGCCACAGTTCATCTGTAAACCAAAAGAAATAATCAGTCAATTATTCTATGTAGCAACTACAAGCTCCAGAAAGGACAATTTTACTAACCTGTGCCTTCAAAATCCACGCAGTGTTCAACTCCACCTACATTGTCTGGCTGACCACTTGCAAAATCCTCATAAGTATTAGCTGTACCATCAGTCCAGAGGAAAGTGTAATCCTAAATTAAAAAGGGTCATTTGAAGGAGTCATAAAAAAAATGACAGTTGAGATTTTTTCCCACAGTTTGTTTGCCTGATGTAATCAAACTCGAGCGTAAAATTAGGGTTATCGCAATCATAATCAATTCTAAGGTTTAAAGTTAGGTCATTGTAATAGTTTGGATAAGTTGAATTGACTGGAACAATTCAATCAACCAACGACTTGCAGGCGGAGCTAGATGAGGAATGTGTTGTTTCCTATCCTTCGACACTTCTTTCCTTTCCTCTTTGAGTTTAAAATACATACAGTTAGTTTTTTTTCTGGTCAATATTTTACCGTGATTGGGTCATGCAATCCAATCCAGGTGTCGTCGAAGACTCCCGCTGCGTCCCGAATCACTTCACGGACAATTGCATTTTCAAGACGATTTCTGATGGAAACCAGATTCCCACCAAGAATGTTGCAGACACTCTTAAAAAGAAAAAGGCAGTCAAAAGATAGTCAATAATTGGATTACTTCTTGTAAAATATCAACAACAACAAATAAATGTCATTATTATTGGGTGTTTTCCATACCTCTGAATCAGCAAAGGTTCTCTCGTCATGTTGGTAGATAAAACAGTAATTGCCCAATCTGGTCCAACCCTTGGGACAGTAGCCTGCATGACAATTTCAACCATTTTAGAGGAAGCAACAACTCAATCGGAAGTCAAATGCTGTCAAATTGATTAGGCTGGATGGTGTAGAAAGAATACAAGTGTGCTACCTTTCTTTGTCTGACCCAACTGTGGAAAAAAAAACAAGAGTGTAAATCACTGAAGATTAGTACTATGCAACTATGCAATGGTTAAAGTCATTAAAGGAAGACCTACAACTCCAGTCAGCAGTCCACTGAGCCCACAAAAGAGGATCAACAAACGAAGAGAGAATGCCATCTGCGCAAGGACAGAAAATATCGTTTTTCTTTTTGCATTTATACGCCAGTTATAATCTGACTATAAAAGGAACCTATCTCAAAATGTATTGGTTACACTATTTGGGTTACAAAATGATTTTAGCTGAGCTTTTTAAAGTTTTTTGCTTCTAATCAATTGAGTTGTGTAAAGTTACCTTTGCAGTAGAGGTGCTCCGTACTGTAAATGACGACTAGCAAGTCCTTTTATACGAAGATTTGACACAGGTCCGGAATGTTAAAAACAGCAATTATCGTCACGTCACGTCACGTGACACACCAAACGAGTTCTCAGTCCCAGTATGGCAATCGGACGTTAATCACGTGTACCTAACTTGAAATGGTATGTCAAGGTTAGTCAAAAACATATTCAAATTGAGATGAATGACGTTTGAGGTGTGGGGAAATGTTTGAAGAAAGTCTTCCTAACAATATAATGGAGAGTAAAATATAAAATAAAAACTTGGGGACAGAAGACACAACACGCTTGTGGTTCAAGGAAATAATTGACGCATATGTCCTTAGCAATCAAATGGGGACTCAGGGAACTGTGGGAAACAAAAGATATAAAAAAAACAGGGTGGTGTTCATGCGTACCGAGTAATGTTCTAATGATACAATTAGTCAACTAAGTCAGTCATTTTCTTTTCATTATCACACACCTTAATTGATGCATGTCTTTCGCCCTTGACTTTACCCAACCTTCGTTAATAGATGTCACACCCATACATACATACATAGATTGTTTGGTATGTTACTGCACCAGTTGAACCCTTCATAAAAAAATATTCTGTCTTGTACAGCCTTTTACTTAAAGAAAGATGTATTTATTATTATTATATCTAAATTTGAGACTGTTTGGTCTGGTAAAATTCACTTTATAAAACCACTTTCCAGAATGCTGAGGTTAATAAATGGCAGGTAATTTGTGCAAAGGAGAATCGTCCAGATAACAAGAGACTCTCTGAGAATTGATCTTAGCTTTTAATCTTGTCTTATTCATTGAAGTAATGTATTGAAGTAGGTATTTATATATCGCCATAAACTTTAAAAAGGGTAAAGAAAAAAACCCATCAAAATTATAAAAGCTCTTCATTTACAGGGAGAGGTTCTTTAAGAATTAGTTGAAGAATATTTTCCCTTGATTGCCTTATTAATGACTTGTACGTCATATAGCACAACACACCTTGTATAATTCAATTAGGCGAGGTTGGTGATTATACTGCACCCATCAGTAGGTCGCTTGTCATTGGTATGCCAGAAATTCATTGTGTCGTAACAGCCCGCAATGCTGAGTTAATTTTAAAAAATGGCAAATGGATCAACATTACAATAATCAAATCACATTAAAAGGATTATTAAAAAAAAGGCCAAAGAGACCTTGTCGATGTCCGCACAATGTTTGAGTTGCTGTATTGATTTTATTGAGTCTGAGTTAAGAAAGATGGCTGTAGTCGAACAAAGTGAATGAGAAGTGCTCAAACAGGATAATGTAAACATGTAAACTATCAAATTATTTCATTCTCTATACCGTTTATTCTCACGAGGTTCGTGAGTAGGCACGGGATACACCAAACCAGGTCAAGAAAATGCAATTTGTCGAGAAATTTCCTCAGGATGCTTGTTTTCCAATCGGTAATTTCCTTGAAATCTTTGGCCACATCGTATTAATTCCGGGAAATGTTCTGGTCAATTGTTAACTCATTGGCTGCCAATGACTGTTCAAGCCAACAAACAAACAATCTCAGCGTTGGAATAAGTAAGGCAAAAATGGCGACTAGTTGCTGGAGAGATCCTAGTCTTCCCTTGATAGGCCATAGAGCAGGGGAATGAACTAAAAACATCAGGTCGAATGCCATTTAGCTTTAATGATATTGACAGGGTGCTCAGACGTTTGGTCGCTGAACTTTTGGTCGCCGGTCTTTTGGTTGCCGGTCAAATGGTGACAGAGAGTTAATTGTTGAAACCAGCTCTCAAAAGTATATTCATGAGAGAGAGTTTAATATCTAAGAGAGAGAGAGTTTAATATCTAAGTACATTTGACCGGCGACCAAAAGAACGGCCACCGAAAAAGTATCAAAAGACTGGTGACCAAAAGACCAGCGACCAAACGTCCGGTCACGTTGAAAGTTTGCGTTTTTGTTATCGTCTTTCTCAATTGCTCTTCTTTTTGGTTATACATAAGATAGTCAGTTAATTCTTCTTTTGTTAATTTGATCTCCAAATGTTATCAAACAATGTGTCTACATTGATTTTTGGATTAGTCTAATGATTACAAGGAATTGACACTAATTATACGTATTGTATCATTTGAGTGTGGTTGCATAATGGTTTAAAAAAATAAAAGCAACCTTCAAATCCCCTCCCAATATCCATGTTAGTTTTAATTATTTCAATTTTCATTCATTCTAATGTAAGCTCATTTTTGTCAACTGTTGGTGTAATAGGTGTATTTCCAATATTGTGTCAAGAACATTATTAAAGAGTTTTGAAGGCCATTAATCAGGCAGGTTAATCTAGCAGTCCACAGTTAGTTCCCGATTAAATGCCTTTTTTGTGCAACAATGATTATATAGTTTATAAATACACCCATAAGGAAAATATTTTCTATTCAGTCGGCCTGCTTCTGTACAGAGTGCCTGGGTTTGATTCCCACTTGTGTGATTGTGAGTGCAAATGTTTGTCTACGTGAGGGAATCTTCATCTTCACACTGCTACATATTAGTTATGGATTTCCTAGTCACGTAAATAGTAGTCAAATGAATGATTGACATGCTAAATTTGGAGATAATTTCTGACGTCAATATGAAGTCCACTTTTTACAGAATCCTATGTTTATGCTACGTCCATGAAACGTAAAGGTGTTTTTGGAGTGTTTGATAAGCAACGGTCATATTTGAAAATGTTCACCAAGTGAAGCTTTTTTTTTTTTTTAATATTTATTTTTTATTTCCCGAATCTCTGCTTGACTTTTGACTCACTTTACCATGCAAGGTAGTTAATATTTTGAGCTTATTTGTGTTGCGTTTGAAATCTATTTTGTGGAAAGGCTCTGTGGAAGGAGCGGCTAACAGGTTCCTTTATAAAAAAAATTAAAATTAAAAAAAGAATGAGTTGCTCAATCTGACATTCTTTGAGCCAAAAATAGTGAACAAGACACAAACAAATGTGGATGCAGAAAAACACACATATTGATGCGGGGATAGACTTTTTTTTTAATGTTTATTAGAGAGATATGCTTTGCCCATCCAAAATTTGTTCTACCTGATGGCAATCAACCACACGTGAAGATTAGAAAAGAAGACATTTTGCAATTATTGCGGAAACAGGAAGACACCACTGATGTCATTTAGTGCTTCAGAAGAGACACCCCTAACGAAGAAGATATGCTGTTGTAGAAGGTACGATGTAGGCAGTCACGTCTTATTGCACATCTTGGGAACAGATATATGCAACTTCATCATTGCATGACACGTCATCCCAGTCTTGACCTGCAAGACAAGAGTGAACAAATGTGTTACATGTGATATTCAGACATTTACCTATTTGTTTTTCCCTGATATAAATGGAAACACACTGAAAACATACTATTATTGGCAGGAATAATGACACAATCCTCAGCGGCATTGGAGGGGGGGGTTCCGGTGGGAAACTCATTGAAAGTTTCTGTTGCTCCATCAGTCCAGACAAAAGTTCCCTCCTGGAAGACATTTGGAATGAGTCACACGCCAGGACAACGACTGCTCGTGCTGTCTTTTTTTCATATCGGCACATGCTTTACCGTAGCTGCATCAGTGTATCCAATCCAACCAGTTGCAGCTGCTCCAACACTCTTTGCAAGCAGGGCACGAACTACTTCATCTTCAATGGAATTTCGAATGGACGCCAGATTCCCATGAAGAGATTGGCAGGTGCTCTAAACAAAGTCAGTCAAAGCAGGCACATTTTTTTTCAAGATTTTACTTTTAACGCCATGTGTTGAAAACATGATGTAAATAAAATGATCGCTACCTCAGCATTTTCAAAATTTTCAGCTCTCTCGATAACGAGGAAACAACGATCTTCCAATCGATGCCAGTTCTTAGGGCAACTTGGAACTGCCAAGAAAGAAAAAAAGCTTTTAGAGCATTCTGCAGTGTCAAAAAGCCTATCAAAACATAATCATTCCAATTGATAAGTTGCTTACCTCTAACGGTGTCACACAACTGTAATGGAAAAACCAAAAAATATTCTCAATACAATTTCAATCTTGAAAATGAATGTACAATGCATAAGGGAGCAGAAAATCTACAGTAAGCAACCACATTCATAAGGAATTCCCAGCTATGTCTGGCATAAAGTAATAGAAATTGCACTTACGCCTGTAGTCAACAGTCCACTGATCCCACAAAGGAGAAGAAATCCGTGGAGAGAAAATGCCATCTGTGAAAAAAAGAGAAAATAGAGATCATTTTAAACATTTTCTTTAGGAAATGTGTTTGGTTTCTATGTCAAATATTAAAATCCCGTGATTAAGCTATCAGGGTTTCAGATGTGTAATGTTACCTTTGCAGTTGTGATGAGTGTTGCTGCTACAATGTGTTTGAACAAAGGTGAGCGCTCGTTTTATACGCGAGCTCGACGCAGCCAAGGAATGTCAAACTTGTCACTCAAGTCACGTGATGCTTCCAGGAGACAAAAGCACTCAAGAGTCCTCATGGTATAATTAAGGCTTGTGTTTTGAGTTTTTAGGCAATCAAAAGGGTTTTATTAATGTTTTTTGATGCATAATATGACCACTTACGAATAATCTAAAGAATTCTTCCCACATCTTCTCATTTTGCTTTTTTCCCCCTGATGTGTCATTTTCCAAACAAATCCCGCTATGTCAGTTTTGACACTTTTTTTGGCGGGGGGGGGGGGGGGGGGGGGGGGGTTAAGGTTGTGCTAAGTCAGTCAGGAATGCTGAATGAGATGAGCAGGTCGCTGCTCCTTTGCACGAGGAAATGTTAATTGGTTGACTTTGACTGCTACACTCCCATGTCACACCCTGATTGATGAATTCAAAATTCTCTTCTACAATCTCCTAGGGTCTAAAAGCCCGTTTTTGAGTCAACAAAGGGTGTTTGGATGCTGTGCCACTTGTTACATTAATTGGACTGGCCATGAATAAATCCCACGACTAAATAACTGTTTGGAGAGGAGGATACAGCTCTACAGTACACATGGAGTGTTTGAAACATATTCGCTCAGAGCCAGTAGAGTTCCAACATTGAAGATATTTTGAAGGCTCCCATTAAAATGATGAGTCAAGTGTGTTCGGCACAACAAGGAAAGAACAGTAGCGGTACATATACGTATACAAAGATTAACTGTGGTATTTTATGTCAACCTTTTGTTTCCTGTCAGCGCCTGGAACATTCGGAACAAGAGGGAAAGGCAACTACGCGTACTCTTGAAAACTTAGCATCACCACTTGGAAATGTATTGGCCATGGTTTTCATTTTTCAAGTCACACCCAACATGAACCCGCTCCTAGTGGCGTCAATACTTGATTGCTTGGTATGCTACTCATCCTGTGTAATTGCTTCAACAACTGCTTTAAAATTACTGCCCGATTAAAGGTACTCCCACGTCATGCTAGTTAGTTGAGGCGTAGTCTCACCGTGTTGTGACATCAAGTCATTTTGGGGACTAATTGTGCTTCACAAGTTCCAAGTTTGATTTCTTTTGGGTGTTGCACACCGCCCAATTCCGGTGGCTTTGTGTGTCTTTTGTGATTTATATCATTAGGTGTGTCGGAACATTGGATTGGAAGGGTGTATAGAGTTTACCTTTAGAAGAAAGTGAATAGGCAACAAAAACTAAATTATAAACTTGCCAGAATATGAATCTTACTTGCTTGTGATATTATTCCCACCCTGGTCTACAGCAAAATGTCTCTGTTAGGTAGTTTGGTCTACAGCTATTCTTCTCTAAATTTAAGATTAGCAAAAGTTTCTATATTACCTTCAATATACAAGAGGATAGTATCCCTACTTAAAATAAGATGGAGGTTGAACATTCCCTTCAAATGACAGTTATGAATAAAAACAATCATGAAAAAGAAGTGTTCTTTTGGGACAATTGTCTCAATATTTTTAGTTGAACAAAAGTTTCTCAATATTTTTAGATGAATAAAAGTGTCTCAATAAAAAGTTTCTACTTACCTTCAATATACAAGAGGATAGTAGCCCTACTTAAAATAGGATAGAGGTTGAACAATCATGAAAAAGATGTTATTTTGGGAAAGGTTTTAACTTCACAAGATACAAAAACGGACAATAAGTACAATGGGTCATGACAATCCAAAGGCCTGTGGTTTGGCGACGTATTTTCCCGGTAACCTTGATCCTTATCGTATCTCAACCGAAGTAAGCACGGCTTTTTAAAGACTTTGGTGCTCTTAAGATCCTTTTCATTGCAGCATGCCTATTAGTCCAATTCTGGTTATGCTTACTGACCTTGAATGGACAGTATTTTGTCCAAAATAAGAAGGAGTCTCGCAAAGTAGTCATTTAAATACCCCATAGGAGTACTAAGTATCCCAGTGTAGTATCAACAAGAAGAAAGAAAAAAATATCTAATTCTACAACTTTAAATGCATAGAAAAAAAACACACATACACACACACAAAATGTTATACTAATACACGCACCTATTTTTATATCATATTCCTACAGACTAATTGGAATCCACTTGGGGTATATTCAGTTGGATGAATGTGATTATGAAAGGTATTGTGAGGGAATGAATGAACATAAAAGTCATAAAAGAAGAGAACTTCAATATTTGTTACGGTGGTCGAAATTGTGTGACATTGACAAATGAAGGGGGGTTGATTCAAGGAAAACTTCACCTAAAATTTCACTTTTTCCCCCAGTTTATTTGTTTCCACATGAAAAGATGTGACTGCGTCTATCCTGTATTTTAAAGAAGTGTTTGCGACTCTTCTCCTATGAATTCAAGTAGCAATTAGAGTAGCAAGTCAAACAAACATTTTGACAGTATTTCAGAGAACATGGCTTCTCTTTTGACGCCAACTGGATTAAACTCATCCAAGCACTTTGTAGTCAGAAGTACTTATACAGTATGGGGCTAATCTCGGTAAGATCCCACATAAACATTTTCTACTTAGATAAAAAAAAAAAAAAGAGGCAAAAACCAATTGTCATTGTATCCAAAGTGAAATAAATCCCCAGCACCAGAATTCTACTGCTGAAAGAAGGTGAGAGAATTGTGTTGCTAGTTTTTACAACTTTCTTTCTTACACATGAACGTGGAAAGTATCCCGTCATCTTTAAGGCGCAAATTGATGACTGCATTTCGTCAAATTCTCATTGCCACCAAAATGCATCAAATTCTCATTCCCACCAAAATGAAGGAAGTTTACACTTGATCTTTCTGGCCGAAAAAGGTCCAATTCCAATTTTTAGGAAAAAATGACACTGCTAAGTTATTTGACCGTCAATTCATAATGCTGCTTCTTCTGGAGCACCAATGGAGAAGTACTGTTCCGTATACTCCCAGTATGTTTAAAAACAGATGATGTGATATGAGTTATTTGTCATCGAGCATGCAGACTATATGTTAAGATTATGTACTACACGTGATTTGTTTTTTTTATTTGTTGAGAGGCCATTGAGTAAACACAATGAAACATTGAGATGCACTAATAGATTTCATCATTTATTGCAGAGAAACCCTTTGACCATCCAAATATGATTGCCATCAAGAGAAATTGAACCGTAAGGAAAATAATAAAGAGAGCTAAAAAGAAACCGCTGGAAGTCCGTCATCATCTCCGAAGATTGTTAAGATTTCGGCAAAGACATTTTCTGGGGCAAAGTTGTGGAGTTGATTAGTGCTCGTGAGCTTCTTTGACGCAAAGGAAGAAATTAGTATCGGTGCAAGAATCATCGTTCCATTGCAGTGCTGTAGAAGAAAAAGGAGAGAGCATTATGAAAGACGCCGTGAAAGTCTTTGCATGTAGGATTCACAAAGAAGACGACATATTCTTACTTAGGCCATCAATCTCCACACAATCTTCACCACCCATAAAGTTGTCTGGCTGACTAGTTTCGAAATCCTCGAAGTCGAAGGGTGAGCCATCAGTCCACATAAATGTGTCCTCCTGCAATTGAGTCAGTCATGATAAGAGTCACATGTTCATTATTACTACACGTGGATTGTAATTCTGTAGTGTCAGCAGTTATACTAGTGAGCTTCTGCTGTCAGTTCATAAAGATGAACCTCAATTCCTTTTGAATTAAGAGACGCAGAATGGCCATTTTTTTAATGACAACTTATCTAATGGTCAATGTTTTACCTCAATGCCATCATGAGCTCCAATCCAGGTGTCTTGAGCATTGGTGGTGGTTCCAAGGGCTTCAAAAATCAGCTCCTGCGCCAATACCGCTTCTTTGCGGTCGAGAATAGACATCAGATTCCCACCTTTGAGTATGCAGATTTCCTAATGGGAGCAAGTTTAAGGTGCAAACTTAATGCTTATAATAAACAGTGGAAGTTTCCATTTCTATTGAATGCGCTGCCACATTCTACGAGGCGTCAGATCATGGATACAGTACAGTCTTGAACTCTTGCCTACCTCGGCATCCATGAAAGTTCTCTCCTGCTGGACAAAAGTATAACAGTTGTCGTCCAGTTGAGTCCATCCCTTTGGACAATAACTCCCTGTAACATAATTGTCGTTTAACAAAGAACAGCAAAGTACATATGGCGACTCGATCTAGTGTTGAGCCGTGATATACACCATAACAGGAAAGAGGGACGGACCTTTACTGTCACCACACTGTGAAAAAAGGAAAAGACATTGTTAAAAAGAAACCCAACTCCGATCAGGCCAATTATACCGTATATTCCTTTTTATTAGTCGGCTGCTAAGATTTTGACTTACTGCAGATACGAGTCCACTGATTCCACAGAGGAGGACCAAGGTATGAAGTGCAAATTCCATCTGTGCAAAGACAGAAAAATAGAGAAGTGTATCTTCAAGAATTTTAGATCATACAATAGGAAACTTGTGGCACTAAACTGAGTTTCATTAAGCGGAGGTAATGGCAATTGGTGTGAAGATGTATTTGTTACCTTTGCAGTCTTGATGCTTGATGCCCAGTAGATGTGCCAAAAAGTAAAACCAGCCATCCTTTTATAGGCGACTTGACGCAAAGCTCGGAATGTGAAGCGCGTCACTCGCACAGATGTCATGTGACACGTCAAACAAGTTCCTACATCAGTCATTTTTTATTTTTTTTTTACTAAATGAACTTTGAAGATGAACAATATGGCTTTCGAAAAACATTTGACGGGGCACAGTCAGCTCACAACAAAACGTCTCAATCGCCAAGTCGACTAATAAAGCACTTCTCCCTCAACTTGGGCGCCATTGCTCCAAAGCGAAAACCTTTGAATTGGATTCGAACACGTGGAAATGATGTGTTTTTTTTTGTGTGTGTCCGCATGAAATATTGTGTGTTCCCATTCATCATAATCGGAAGGCATCAACGCAAATATTTCAAAAAACAAACAAACAAATATTTCTAAAAAAATGTTTATTGATAAGATATCTTCAAATTTCCTCAGAAAAATGGCTAGTGCAAAAAGAATTGCTGTCAAATGGGTGGGGTTCTACCACAGCATACCAGGAAATGTACTTTGAACTGGTTGCTTAATTGGTTGAAATGACACCATTGGAATCAGAATAATGATAAGTGCCTTCATAGAAGAGCAGGAACTATTCATATTTCTTTTACTTTATTCTGGGACTTAGGCTTAGCATTTTGGCTCCAACTATGTACAGATTTTTCAATAGTTTTCACTGTCCTTGTGAGGGTTTTATCTCATGTTCTTTTATGTTCTTTTAACATATCCTATTCAGCTGCTGAGCGGGACAATGGCAATTTGAATGTGTTTTTGGCTGAAGAGTTGCAATGGGCCACATCCTATAAGCGTTTAGGTCTGCCTTGGTGCACTCTGCTTGTGGGGGTGATGGTTTTTTTTGGGTTTGTTTCGTTTTGAGAAAGCAAAAGAGGGAAGAACGCTAAGAATGGTGACATGAAGAATAATAGTTTTCCCCCTCTACTCTTACTGAGGGGCCAGAGAGAAAACCTATAGAAAGAGGGAAGCTAGAATAGTGGGGAGAACCCAGTATTAGGCGAAAAATTCCTTGTGAGTATTCATCGGTCGACATCCTACAATGTGTCCAATGGCACCTAGTCATTCGGCGATATAAGAATATGACGGGCAAGTCAGACATCATCCCAGGGAGTAGCAAACTCAAAAAGCCCCAATGCCCACAACCGTGGCCAATGAAGTGGAGTAAGTGCCATCCGACCTAGTCAATAGCCCCAATAATTTCAAATGACTTGAACCAATGAGAGAGGAATGACCTAAAAGTGAAGGATTCAAACTTTTCAAAAGACCACTACGCACACCAAGGCCTGAGGCCTATTTCCCATCAAAGAGGGTGGGGACACAAATGATACTCTGATGTAAACTCAACAACACGCCCTACAATTTAAACAAATGACTCTGACAAGTGCGTTCAGTTAAAACATAATTGATGGCGCACCCGTTCTAAATTAGGTAAAAACATTTTTTTTACAGCACATTAGCCAACGCCAGCAATAACAATGCTGCCTGATTCGTCGGCATGCCACTTGTCCTGTTGGACTACAGAGGTTTGGCGTCTCTACTGAGTCAGATATTTGCTTTTTAATATGTGGGAGCGTATACATTATGAAAGGAAATTACCTTTCTGTTTGATATTTGTTGAAAAGAATGTCTCAAGTTTGCTTTTGGCAACTGTCCGCCTCAGTGTACCTTCCGACTCGTGTAACCTCTCCTGTATGACCGCATTTCCATTCACGCAACACAAATCAATCCATGTGCATAGGAAAGAAAACGACAGGTGTTAATTTAGATTTGAATTTGAACAAACCCTGAATTTGTTAAAAGAGCTGCTACGCCTTCAGGCCAATTCATGTATTCACGTGACAAAGTCAACTTCAGGTGCCTTCACATGCCTACGAAAAAAACAAACCAAAAATAAAACCTAAAAAACAATGAACTTGTGACAAATATATCCTCAAAGTTAAAAAACAATAACAAAAAAACACCTCATGGTGAAATCCTTTTTGTGCCTTCCTTCTTCTAAAGTAGGTTGCAAAATATATATCGCACAGGTTCCGAAATTCTGCTGACCAAGATGTCTTCAATATAAGGATTATGGGGCCCACTGCATTGTAAGGACGTCCAGGTGTGTGTGTTTTTGTAATCGTGGCCGTATCTGTAGCACGTCGGTCTCACCGCTCTGGGGTCCTGGATTCAAATCCAGGTCGGTCCATCTGTGTGGAATTTGCATGTTCTCCCCGGTGGTGTGCGTGGGTTTTTTTCCAGGTACAACGGTTTCCTCACACATTAAAAAACATGGATGGTGGGCTGATTGAACACTCTACATTGCCCCTTGGTATGTATGAGTGTGAGCGTGCATGGTTGTTTTGTCGCCTTGTACTCTGCCATCGGCTGGAGACCGATTCTGGCCCAAAGTCAGCTGGGATTGGCTCCGGCAGCCCCTGCAACCCTAATGAGGATAAAGCGGTTCAGAATATGAGCGAGTAAATGAATGAATGAATAAATGGCCATATCTGGCCTTGGCACAATTCTCTCTCTCTCTCTCTGAACATTACTTTTGACCTCATGATTTGAGTTGCGTAGATAAGTGTGTGGCCTTTCTAATCAACACCGGTTAATGTATTAATCACCGCCAACAGTTTTAAAAAACACTGAGGAATCAACTCAAGGAAAATAAACCGTAGCTCAAAGAAACTAAAGGGAACGCATCAAAACAGAGACAGACAAACAGACAGGAAGCCATTTTGACTGAGTCAGGTATGAACCACCTGGAGTCCAATTATTGAGAGAAGAATGCAGGTGTGGCTTAAATTTGTGACAGTCACAAGAACACTCATACACACTTGTTGAGAATTTTTAGATCATGTGGAAATTCAATTATTTTTTACTCCTTTTCCCTTAACAATTTGAATGTCAGTTGATTCATTCATTCATTCTTTTGTATCGCTTATCCTCACCAGGGGTGCAGTGGGTCGTTGAGCCAATCCCATCTGACTTTGGGCACCAGGTGAGGGACACTGTGGAAAGGTGGCCAGCCAATCGCAGGGTCAAGAGAGACAGACAACCATATTCATACATAGGTGCAATTTAGAATGTCCAACAAGCCTATGCACATTTTTGTCTGGAAGTGGGCGGAAATCAAAGTACCAGGCGAGAGCCCACATGAACTCCACACAGATATCTGGGATTGAACCCTCAACCCCAGAACTGTGAGGCTGACACGCTAACCACTATGTTGCCGGGCCGACTGTTTTCACAGTTCTGAGATTGAGGTTTCAATCCCCAGTAAATTATGATTTTTCTGTGGTAGGCTGGCTGGTTGAACACCCTAAATTCTTCCTAGGTATGAGTGTGAGCATGAATCATTGTCCTAGGCAACCTGGTTTTGATATTGAGATTAAGAATGGGTTTACAACCGCCTGTCTTTATAAAAAAATGTTCCAATGTTCATAGAAAGTCCCATACCGTCCTGAAATATAGGAGTTAGCTAACTTGTGTTTTGCTAGATTACAAATGTTCATGATAGTGAGAGGCAACACCACACCGTTTTTATCAAAGCAGTGGTCATTTCAAATGGTAACTATCTTGTTTTTGTAAAGAAATCACATTGAAAGAATTCTGGTAATCACTTGTGGTTACATTTTTGGACTGGGATAGAATTATGGTACTATTTACTAAATCTGAGGGGGAAAAAAACACCACTGACCAAATATTGCTTACAAAACTTTAAGCCTGCATCAGATTTGAAAATCTCATTAATTCCATGTGTGCCCCTAAAATGTCCAGTTAGACCTTATTGTGCTCTCGTTTAAAAAATAATAATTTAGAAGCTAAATAAAATGTATATATATTATTATGAACTATTTTGAGAAAGCCCATTGTTTCATTTTTTTTAGTTTTAACCTGTTTTTGTTTTTCTGTGATAAATGTAACCCTTTTAGAATCCACTAGATTTCATGAGAATCACTTATACAACAAACACATGAACATTGACATTTGGTGCACAGATTCCATCATTTATTGGAGGGATACCAAAACTGTTAAATGAGAAAAAGAGAAGGGAAAAAGAAATAATTGCAAAACATCCAGTTAAAGAAGGACACCAATTAAAACTGATCCAAACTATAAGGAGGCATCAAGATGGTCGAAAAGATATTCCAGGTAGTTCCTGCGGTGTGACGCTTGGGAAGCTTTACCACAGGGGTTTGGCGCACAAATAATAATTTAGATCTGCACAGTCATCGTCATTCCAATCGCCTGTTTAAAAAAAACAAAAATAAAAACAAAGGGGGAGAAGGAGGAGGTAGTCATGTATTTATATTTTTAAAAATGTTCTATTTGTCAAGCATGAAGACCCACTCCCAAGCGCATAAACATACATTTTAATTTAAACAACAAGTGTTTATACCTTCATTATCAATCTCAGCACAGTCTTCATCTTGGAAATTATCTGGCTGATTTGTTCTGAAGTTTTCAAACTTTGATTTGTCCCCATTAATCAAAACAAAGTCACCCTCCTACAAGACAAAATGAAACTTTCAATAATGTATCACAGCAACACGTGCCTTCTCTTGTTAAGATTTTACCGTAAGTCCATCATTACGTCCAATCCAAGTGTCCCGAATTTGCCCTGAAAACTGCTGCCGAATCAATTCTTCAGCAAGTGCATTTTCCACTGAATCATGGATGGGTGCCAGATACGCTCCCATCATGCCGTTGCACGCCACCTATTGGGAGAGATAAGAGACAACAAATGGCAAGGCATTCAATTGTTAATGCACTTCAGCCTCTTCTTGATTCAATGATCATTGATGGACTAGCTACGGTGTCAAAGTTTTCCTCACCGCTGCGTCTGTGTAATTAAGTTGGGTCGATTGGAATATATAACAGGTGTTACGCCACCGAACCCAACCATCTGGGCAGCAGGGAACTGCAACAAAGTCATTCGTTTCAGATGATTTAAAAAGCCAACAAAAGACATAAATGCCCCGGAACAGGGTGCGCTTTCACTAACCTGGCACGGTATCCAGTACACCGTGCTGCAAAGGTAAAGAGTACATTAGTTATATGCAATCCCAAAGCATCAACATCAAATATTGTTTTTCTGTAGCCATTCGAGAACTGACAGAGAGATATTAATGAATCAAGACAAAGATGGCTCAAAGAGTTGCTTGTACTCTGGAAATTTCACTTACGACTGCAGAAAAGAGTCCACTGATCCCACAAAGGAGGAGCAATACACGAGGAGCAAATGCCATCTGTATAACGATAGAAAAATACTTTGCATTAAACACTTCAATCCTTCAGTTTGAAGACCAAAGTCACAGTGTTAGGCTTTCGGGCCGTTAAAGGGAGTCTGGAGAGAGGATGTTACCTTTGCAGTAGTGATGCCTGTTGCTTAAAGGATGTGTTTTCAACAGCAATGAACAGACCTTTTATATATCAGCTTGACACAGCTCTGGAATGTTGAGCGTGTGGTTCATGTCATGTGACGTAGAAAACGGGTTTTTGTCCAGCCCAAGGTAACAATAACATGAAAAAAAAGTCATCCAGGTTTAATTGGGCACTGATACATCTTTTTCCTTGGTTCCCTTGATATGGATGTGATGGAATTGGACAGTTCATATGGAACAAGTTCGCAGATGTATTGCTTCCACCAGAAAACCTCCAAACTCCACAAATAAGTGCACTTTAATCAGTTCTTTTCATTTTCAGAACCAGTTATCCTCACAAGGGACACAGGGGGTGCTGGACCCTATCCCAGCTAATTTTGGGTATTAGTCAGTGGACAACCCTGAATTGGTGCTGAGCCTATTGCAGGTGCATCTTAATGTTTTGACTTTTGTTTTTGTTTTTCTGTTTTTTTTTTCCCCACCAGGACACAGTCTTTTGTTTTCTCCTTTTTTTATTGAAAATGTCACAGAGAAAGAAAGGCTTCAGAGCCAATTGTTTGATTCAAAGTGTCAGGAATGCAACGTGAGGCAGGGCGGTGTTCTTGCGTAGAAGGAAATGTTCTTCATTTAATTAGTTGAGGTTGACTGCTACACTCCCATGCCGCACCCTGATGTCCTCCAAGTCATTAGCTGCCATTTTGCGGGATAGAAAGCATACGATGAGTTAGAAAAGCAGATTCTGATACTTTACTACTTTGCTAAAGTTGACTTAGCCTTGACTGCTGACTACTCTGGAGAAGAGGCTGCAATATGGCACTGCATCTAGAATATTTTTCAACATAGTACTTGCTCATTTTCAAAGGAAACCTTTTTTCGTATGTGCAGATTGACCCCACCTCTGCATTTGTGGATTGGAGAGTTCTATGTTTCTTAGCTGTGTCAAATGTGCGTCAATTTGCTTCAATCATTCCAAACAAAAGGGGGGTTGGGGTAACTATCGGCCAACTCAGTTAAAAGTATCAACAGCGCCTCTTGAAATGTTACATCTTTAATTTCACAGCACACCCAACATACAGGAATCCATGTACACTTACATCAATGCTGTTTAGTTGCATGGTATGTCATTCAATGGCCTTTGTAATGACTTAATGGGAGATACTCCCATGACATGTTTGTCGAGGCGTAGTCTCGAAGATTTTGTGACAGTGAATCATCAAGGACCTAATTATAATTTAGCGTTCCACTCACTGATTGCTGAATTTAATTTCTTAAACCATCAACCTGCAGGTATGCCTAAACTTATAAACGCCCTTGAGAAGTACACCTGCCTTATTGTCTACATAGGGCACAAAATGCAGAAAATCACACTGTGGCATCCTGTCTTTCACAGCTCTTACGCATCTTAAAAACATTTTCAGCACACCCGTAAACTAAAAATTGTGAGGGTTAAGGGCTGTAAAATGCAAGAAATTCAAGCAGCAAATGTTTATAAACTCATAAGAATGAATGCTAGAATGATGAAACTATTATGGTGTAAAAGATTTCAATTTAATAAGAAACTTGATCTGTCAAAATGTTTTTGTTTTCAATGTGTTCTCATAATGTTATAAAATCAACAAATTACTATTTTGAGCCTTAAAATAATGTAGAATGCATTTTATTTTGGGGAATGAATACTGAATGTAATTCGGTTTGACTTGGAAAAAAAACAATGGACTATGATTTGTGTGGTAATATAATATTTCTTTTAAATGGGAAGTACTGTTTTATAAAACTTGGGATATACGGAAGTTAGGTTATATTTTACTTTGTGGGGTAATGGGAACAATTTAGATTAGAACTTTATTTCATCTCGTATTCGGGAAATTTCTTGGTTGCGGTTAGCAAGACTGACACAAGACACACAAGACATTGTAGACCTAGGTAAAAACCTGGAGCAGGGAAGAACAGAGATAAGGCAAGGTGGCAGGAGTGACTAGAAAAATATTTTCTTCAAACATATCTGCCAAATTAACTGTTAAATCTACTGGATAAAATATACAAGAATTTTGCTTAATTTGTGAAAGAATCATTCATCTTTGTGAGAGATAGGCACTTTCAATTGTCAGTGACTGTAACAGAGATCACATTATTTCGAGGAAAATGCCCTGAAAAATAAAATAAAATGAAAAAAATACATGCACAGCATATGAGTTTTATAATGACTGCGTAAAACTTTCATTCATGCCATCAATCCACGGAATCTGTACATTGATCCTTATCTCCAGCTAAATGTAACAGCTAATTCATTCACCAGCTCTTGCACTCAGCTTTCCAGTTCTATGGTCCTGAAAGTACAATACCGCTGTATACTAATGGGTAACTACGCCCTCTGTTGTCTATTAGAGAACTTCACAGACACAAGCGTTCAAATGGTTTCCAAGGCTTTTTTTTAATTATATTGACATTACAGCACTTTCACAATTCTTCCCTTCTACAGACTATCCATTCCCTTTGTTAGCGAAACGAAACCAAACAACAAACAAACCAAAAACACAGCAATCTCACCAATAAATACATTTTGTATCATAGATATTTTTCCACGTGGGACTGATTCCACCAACAAGTTGTGCACAGCCTTGTTTGTTTATTACTTGAAAACATAGCTGATTTAAGATACTGGGACAACATCAGCACTTTGTCTTTATCACACACACATATACAAGCCAAACACCAATGCGGGAATGGTGCGAGCATCCATTTAAGAGGACATAAACAGATAGATGGGGTGGACAGAGAGAAGAAAGAATTTAAAGTTGTGGTGGAAGGAAAGAGAGGAGCACACCACAAGACTGGGGTGTTATGATCGAGAAGACTTCACTCTGTCTGCGGCACAGAGATGGCGGGACCCTTGGGGTCATCAAACCGGTCCATGGTGTGGAGCTGCATGATCATGTGAAGGCCGTAGGTTAGCACCAGGACCATGAGAAGACTGGTCATCAAGCCCATCCAGATCCCAGGTGAGAAAAAGCCAGCACAGTCAGAGGCATAGGAGAACTTGCCACCACTCACGTTGAAGCCTTGAATCTGTCAGGACGTGGTCAACCAAATTATAAACTAATATTTATATTGGGAGGCTAAGAGGTAGTAAACACAATGTGGATGGAACTGGCCAAGTAAAAAATGTGTACAATCAATATGGCTTACTGGACACTTGGTCATGTACACAGAATTAGTACAGGACAGACAATTGATGTAGTGAATATCTGATCTTACTTGAAAGTCCTCAAAGGAGACCCTCCATTGATTAGCTGGATCTTTGGATGAACGTGGGACAAGCTGCGGCCACCGGAAGTTGTTGACGGACTCGCAGCGGTAAGAGTACTCGGCAGGGGCGTAAATGTGCCTGCTGCCGTTGAATGTGGCCTTGGTGCCGTCATATTCCAACTCGACGGCATCGAGAGTGAACCAGCGGCGGGCGGACACTTTGTAGTGACGCTGGCTCAACGCAAAACTGCACAGAGATACAATTTTTAAAAAAAAAACTTATTACTTACTTACTGTCAATTTGTATGTCTAAGCAATTGATTTTGCTCGTAATTATTGATGGCTTTAAGGTGGTGCAGATTAATGCTGTGTGGTGTAGTACAGTATGAGTTTGGCCTCGAGTACAGTACAAAACTTTTCGGTGTACCACATTATAGTAATGTCTGGTATCGAGCAACTCATTCCTCTATCTTGGATTTTCATAGGTTAAGTTCACAGTTTAGGAAAGGGATCTTTGTTGTGATTTTGCACCACCTATAGGTCGGTGTTGCAAAATAAAAACAAAATCATTTCTAATGTAGTGTTCCGTTCCCCTGACATCCTTGAAATCAACAGGCATGGGGGGAAAAAATATATTAGTCTATATAAAAACAAGGTGGAACGTGTTCAACCATAGAGATTTCCGACAAGCAGACTCACATTAGTTTGAAGTTGCGGTGTCCAAGAACATTCTCGTAGTTTAGGGCAAGCCTGTAAAGGATAAAAAAAATAATCCGAATCAAGAAGAGACTATGATGAAAAGCAACATCACCTCCAACTTCACTACTGGATCAAACCAACCAACCATTCAATTCAAATCTAATCTAATTGCCGATAAGGCAACATGATGACAGAAATCATAGCACTGGACTTTCTAGATAAGAAACAACAAAAAGATGGTTTACTGTTTAAAAAAAAAGCCCAGGTGTGCCCATCACTTTCCACTACCTTGCTTTAGTTTTGTCGCAGGTGGAACCATGTAGCTTTGGGCTAACGCCCTCGCCAAAGGTGGTCGGGGTGAGATCGTGTGTTTCCCAGCGCCCGCTACGCAGGATACTGACAGACAGTCCTTTGGCCCAAAGAATAATACAGCTGTTTTCACCTTCCTGTGCATATACATGGTAAATTACTGTCAACAATTACTGTCACTGTAGTTAGCTGGGCTATGCTTCAGCACCCCCCAGAACCTTGAGGTCAACGGATTCAGAAAAAGAATAAATGAATGATAAACTCAGTGTATATTTTTCAATAATGAAGAGAACAAGTTAACTTTGAAATATGGGGACTGAATTTTTTGAAGAGTTTGCTTAGAAAATTATAACTTTCCCAATACTATATAGAGGGATCATTTTTGAGTACCAGAGGTTTGACATTCCTATTATTGTGAAATAGTAGGATTAGGCAGCAGAAGTAATAATAGAACAGAAATGCTGGTGTTATTGGCGTGTGTTAGAGATATTGCCATATATTTTGAACTAAACAGGGCAGTGCTACCCTCTTGTGGCAACAAAAGGTACAAAGCTTTGGTGCACACAGCTGTCTTATAGACTCATTTAGTCATCGGACTTTGGTGACATTGCTCAGATGATGAGGAATAACAGAAGATATAAAAACGTAAATTTGACCTTGAACTCCACTGGAGCGTAGACACCAGCCTTCTCCCTCATTTTACGTTGCCTTTCATTGGCTCGCTCCCGATCTCTGTATCCGCCTCTGGCCTGGAGCAGCGATCGTCCACCCGCCATTATGGCCTCCACGGAGTCTGACGGAGCCCCCTACAAAAAAGGACCACATTTTCATTCAAGTAGTTGTGATGGGTCTCCTCAAAAAACCTCCAGCAGTAACTGTCTATTACTCCCAAAGATCAGAACTTAAAAATGGTGGCATGGGATCATGAGTTCTCATTCCTAATTGGCCAAGTGGACTTACCCGAGATGGTTGCAGTGCAGTATAGATGGCCGTGTATGGAACAGACTGCCCTTTCATGACACTCACAACCTGGCCCATCACCTCATCTAAACGGAGCCATGAAAGCAAGGTTGTTCAAGGTCAGCTGCTTTCACTCAATGACAAACCACTCGAGTCACAACTGACTCACCGTTTCCACTGAGTACTTCTTTTGCCGAAATGAGATCAGACCTGAGAGGGAAAAGACATATTTGTACATTTGGTAATGTTACACATCTCAAACTCTTTAAAAACAATTAGCCCTAACCCCACTCCAATTTTACAAACAGTAATTGGTGTGAAACGTATTGATTGAATACGAGTGACATACCGACACAAGAGAAAATTTGAGATTTGACCACACGAGAGATGCTGCTTATGTATTACTGTAACTGCATTAACCGTCAAAGCGTCCAGCATTCGCTGTAAAGCTATCTGGCGCCCTCTAGCGATGTGAATGTGTATAATGTCTAAATCCTGGATTTAAGATTACCGTCACTTTTTCAGTCTTATTTCAATGCAAAAAACACTGTCTCATATTTGGGCCAATACGGTATAGTGACAGCTAAAACAATTCAGTGCTCTGCTACCAGATGAAGGTTGAATTAAACTGTGTTTCCAGTTGATGCCATTTATAAAACCAAAAAATAATTCTCTACTCTACTGGTGCACACACCCAATGTAGTAAGGCAGTCGGAAGACGAGCAGGGCAGGCGAGGAGGCGTTGAGCGTCAACTGACTTAGCATGTCAGGGTCCAGGTAGATGGGTGAGGTTTCCAGTTGTTCTTGCAGGTGACCAACTACTTCGTTGGAAGCCGGCCAGGAAACGGCTGGAAGCACCAGGCTGGAGGACGATGAGCGAAGAGCATTCTACAAAACAAAAAAAAAAGCCGATTTCATATCTGCCGCAATAGCCTTCAGAAGAAGATTGCATCTTAATAAACCCTTCTACAGCTGCTCCCCCTGGTGTTCACGAAACAAATGGAAAGCTGAACAAACCTCCAAGTTGGGGAAGACGCTGTCTTGCTTATTTCCGAAAGCTCCCCCGTACAAAGTAAAATCCTCCACACTCATCTGTAAAGAAGACCAGAAGTAATCTTGAATAGATTCAACAAAAATCCTTTAAAATGTCCACACATGTACCTTGTCCTGAAGAAAAAGCAGGACATTTCGGGGGCCCGTGGTCAGCATTTTGTCCAGGTAATCGGCAAGTTGTTGCCGCTCGACAATGTGACCTGCCGCAGGGGGCTGTTGGTTTGCTTGAGGGGTCCTGCATGTCCACGAACAAGATGAGAGGAACAAAAATCAACATTTTGTCATTCCACTCAACTGGAACATGATAAAGGTTGCAAAAACATTCTTCGTTTCAACGTGATGAATTTAATATCTTACAATGATTCAAAAGTTCAGTTTTTATTGCACAGAACTGCCACAATTGATCGACTTGTTGGCAACTATCATATTTTGATTTTAATATCGTAGTAGCAAAATTGACAGCTATTCCGATCGTGCTGATTGAAATATAATTTTTGGACATTATAATTAGTACAAATCTTCTCTTTGAGCTTCCTAACAGCAAATATTCTTTTGTAGTGTTTTTTAAATTATTTACAATTGTTTTACTCAAAAAAGGGGTTCAAATATTAAATATTTCATGTCTAAACCTTTTGTTTTTCATTTAAAAAGAAAAACAGTAAATATTGCGTTTTTAATAAAACAGAAAGTGAACAAATTTTAGATATAATATTTAGAATTTTTTTTAAATCGATTAAAAGAATGGCATCCGATGCAAAACTTGTTCCAAATCAAACATGGGAATAAAAACTAGTATTACTATGAAGATTTGAGATTTTGCAACGGACAAACAAGGATCTTAGAGTGAATTGTATGTTAGATTGTAGAGAAAAATGGAGAGCCATACAAATGTGAGTCAGATTCGAGTTTCAGACCAGACGCCCCTGAATGTTTTTGCCATTTTCGATGATGGAAGGAGAAAATAGGTTAAAAATACGGTTGGGGATAACTGCTAAAACAGAAAATTAGGTGGATCAAAAGCACCTCTGTTGCTTACCTGCAGGACTTCATTTAGCAGTGGTTACAAGACGCTAAAACTCAATAGGCATTTCCAAACAACTAATATATTCTCAAATTATGGGATTAATTGAATGGTACTGCTGTCAAGTGTCAGGTGGTTTACACGGCCGAGGCGCTCACGATCTGCCCCTCAGTAAAGAAATAATCTAGGTAAAGTAGGATATAACCGGACTCACCATTGGTGTGTCCACAAAACCAGCGGCACCTGCTCCTCGCAGCTGCCCAGCAAGATGAGCTGCAGGACGAGGAGGCCCGCAGTGATGCGGTGAAGGGGAAGCGTCCGCGTCGTCGCCATCTTCGCCTATCTCAGATGATGACGTCAAGGCAGGGATGAAGAGATGGGCTCACTGCGCAGCCTTACCTACGCAGGCGTCGTGTTCTTTTTTTAAAAAAAAATAAAAATAAAAATAATTATTTAGACTGAGGATAATCATTCATAATTATTGAAATAGTACTATCTTTTTGTGATTCTTTTCATCCAAACGACGTTTCTGGAAAGCGTTTCAAAGCCCCTTATGGGCCTGACAGTCATGATATGGTCTATTATTCTTGTTTATTTTATTTCAATTGTTTCTCAAACAAGGTTCTGTTCTAGCCTACATATATAAACTCTCATTCCTCCCCACCAGCCAAAATTATTACAAAATGTTGACTACAAATTGGATCTCTTCATTTAAACACAGGAAACAGATGGTAAACGGTTATTTTAATCTTGTGCCATCTAGTGGATGAGTATTGAACTGTTTCACTTGTCACGACTGGGTGAAATTCGGTGATATGAAAATGTTTATGCACCCCTGCTAATTTTTCAAGATTTTCCTTCATAAAATAAATCACTGGCTGTATGGATCAGCAAACCAATGATTTTGTTTCCATTTTTTTTTGCTTTCCAACATTTAAATTATGAGCCCCATGTCTTCCGTATAGGTATGTGCAGTTGTTTTTATGACTGAACTTTACTAGTCTTTTTCAATCAGTTAGATTAGTCAAAAAGTAATCTCTAAATTTGCTCCATTTTTTAAATAGGAAATAACCATGTCATCCCAGAAAATGTCCAAATATAAAAACTTTATTGGCATGGATACTGAGCTGCCAAGGGGACTTGGTTTTTTTTTAAACAATCAATTGATAACTAATACAAAACTGTCCTATTTAAAAAAAACATACAAGTGAAGATGATGGTGAAAAATAATTTTAAAAATGGTACATATGCCATTCAAGGAGATGCACTTGTGTCCAAACATGGATAACTTCATTTTATGTGCAGTCCCATCCAACATAATTCGATAAATTTGAAAAGAGTACAGTTCTGTGATTCGTTGATCAAAAATAAGTTCCACTTTCAAATACAGCCAGATTCTGGCCATGAGGCTTCTATTCATGTAAAAGTCCACCCAATTCAAGATCTGTGCAGTGTCTCAGCTTGACTTCTAAGTCTCTGGAAGTCTAACTGGATGACGTCTGTTAACGTCTTTCTTATCTGCAACTGCAATAAAAAAAACGTGAACAAATTACACTTAAAATGGAATAGACAATATCAGAAGCAGCATAGGTTTGTAAAAGTGAACTTTTTCTTTCCTTTTTAAAGTACTTATCAGCCTCAAATCACCCTTTGAAAAATGACTATCTTTTTTTTTAAACGTAAAAAATACCAGTGCTCTTCGCCAAAAGCATTGACTAAGCCCATCTGCCACCCCAAAACATATCTTACCTGGCTCTTGTTGTCCGCTCTGAGCTTTTCGACGAGGTCTTTGACGTTAAAGGGTTTTCCCACGAGAATAGTGATTCTCTGGAAGTACACGGACACTAATTCAGTAACTGGCGCCACTCAAGGATAGGAGAAAGCCGAGGAATATTATACCTTGCCAATCCGAGGAATATATGGGCTCACATTGGGAAGGACATCGCTTAAACCTGACAAAAAAGATGAAGACTGTGATGGACTACATGGTTTTGGCCGTAAAATGCCCTTGATAGAGTGAATTGGCTTTTACAGACCAGAAATACAATATATGTCTGTGGATATTGTTGGCTTTTTTATTTGTATGTGATGTGCAAAAATGACAACTAGTCCACATATTCGAGGGTAATATTAAGTTAGTGAATAGCTGTTCTTCGTCTGCTGAATTTAATTCTGTACAGAAAGCAAAAGCAGTATTGATAATTATTGCACTTGAATATAAGCGAGAGAAAAATGTGTGTTTTATTGACCAATAATTACGCCAATTAGGTTTGAAAATAGATAAAGTCACATGAATCCTTGCACATTTCTTGTGTGCTGCTGTGTTTCACGTACCCACATGCCACAGTGGTAGGATGACAGGATTGAGAGTGCACTCTGCTATTAGGCGCCCAACACCTATGAGAAGACCAGCGGTTTGTGTGAGCAAGGATACAAGATGTAAACGCCGCCATCGTGCATTACACTCACCCCATTTTAACCTGATGAATTCTTCACTTGTGTTTATTTTACCTATTTCATGGAGAACAAATAAACTGAGAATTCAGTCTATTGAGGGGATAGATGACCACAAGAAGCAAAGAATTTCACACAATGATTTAAATATCTAAATGATAAATTCTATATGCATTGTCAAGACTTACCTTCAGGAAATATATGTACCCATTCCCCTTTGTTTAACTTTTCCAGAACAAAATCCATGCCTTTCTGGTAAACTCCATCACCTAAAAGTAAAATACCAAGAGTCAAATAAAAATGCCAGAAACAGAAAGCAAAACAGGTGCTCGCACCACTCACCCCTGCAGACCGGAACACATTTCCCTCGGCTGAAGAATCGAGAGTGCAACTCTCTCGTGAAACAGATGTCAGATGCTGCCGGCGTCCTGTGCAATTTCACATTCGAATGGAATTAAACGCAACCATTTTCTAGGTGATTGAAAACATACTTTTCCATGTTTAGAAATACATAAAATCTGCTTGTTTGTGTCCTTTGGAGCAGGCCCTTCCTTCATATGCAACCCATACGTTTTTTCTTACATATTTCTTATTTCAAATCGTAATTTCCCATGTCTACTCTCATATTATATTAAGTGTGCAAAAGTTAAACATACCACCGCATCCTGTTGAAGCTCCACAAATGTCTAAGCCTCAAGACACCTATCGCAGACACACACAAACAAATGCACACTCAGCCTTTTTTTTTTCTTTTTAAATTCAGAAGAGTTTCTCACCCCAAATATGTGGGTCATCCATACAAGACTGGTGATTGGACAATGTGATGAGGGGCGTGTCAGCAGGACGCTGGTCAATCAGCTCCAACAGAACCTCACGGTTATGCACCGTCAAGCAGTTCATGTGCTCTATACGAGTAACAAAGAAGGTTGTCAAGTAATGAGCATGTCAAATCCCCCATAGAACAAACCGACATCTTGCTAGCCATGCAGCGTAAAACGTACTGGTCCACAGGTAGGAGTAGGAGCCCACCATGCCCATAATGAGCGAGCCGGACAGCCTCCAAGCCAATGTTGGGCATTTTGGGAATGGCCACTTAACCTCCAGCGGCATCGTGGCTCTCAACATGCACTACATGCACGCACTTACTTGGCGTGCCACCTAGGATAACAAAAACAAGAGGCAAAATAACACAGGAAAGGCAATTAGAACATAATTGCATGAATTTCGAAACATAAACAAACAGCCTCATTCAAGGTACCTAATCCTACTTCAAATGGTCAAGTGTCTTTTACCATCTCAAATTCTGATATGAATCAAGTGACAATAACATTACTAACTTGTAAATGCAATTTCTGGAGAGAATCTTTATACAGCTTTGCTACCTGAGATCTTAATGCATTTTTTTCCTTCCCATACATGGATTTGTAAATACATATTAGGTTGTTTACATATAAACAAAGTGAAAATAAGTCACCTTAATAATTTGTCCCCAGTCAAAATATATATTTAACCGAATAATCTGATTTGGATTTTGAAAACGATTCTCTTGATGGACTGTAAAATACAAATTCTAAAATTGAACTCAATCTGGTCAATGTTTTATGACTTTTTATCTTCACATTAAATTTTCGATATGTCTCCCAACGTTATACTTTTATTTAATAACCATAATAGCGAAATAGCGCGACTTTCCTCAGGAAATACTTATTTTTTGGGGTTAATATTATGGTTAATCCACCCAAAAGTAATCTTGACAGCTATGAGACTGGAATGCCGGTAATGCATGCTGATTTTACTCGTGTAGTTTTCAGGATGCACATTATTAATTATTAGTACCAGAAGAAAAAAATCTGTTGTGTGTGGTAGTTGTACGTTGTTGTTGTTGTTGCACACAAGATCGTTTGCATGATATTTTCTGAAAAAAAAAATTGAAGTCAAGCCAAATAAGTTAAACCCACGAAGGTTGCTAACATGGGGTTACGATTACTATTCATCCATCAAAATCTTAAATGCAAATAAAGAGACATTCAAAGAGCAACATTTAAATATTTTCACTGTGAGATAGGAACGGATAATTTAAAACAAATGTAAACATTGACCACTTGCCTTTTGCCTTTGACAGCCCAACAACGCAACCCGGAAGTGAAAATCTACATTAGTTAGTTACACCTATTTTTTTTAATCAAAATATAATCTGAAGATACGTTTCACGTCACTTTACATGCATTTACGTGTTATCGTATGTTTCCACGACATATTTAAAATTATAAAATATTGACGTTTTAATAGCTATGCACAGTTCACTTCCGGTGTTAGCGAGTGTTGAGCTCTGGGTAATTGTGGCGAGAGATACTTTATTATAAACAATTTTTCACTCGGAAAAAAGCATATATAGTCGTAGAAGCTATGATGATTGTTTTAATTTAATTTTTTAAATGGTGGCACAATGTTCGCTCATCAAATCAATACAATTTATATCAGTAAATTACAATAAATCTGCTATTTATTAGGGCGGGTTTACTGTTTCCAATTTACTATGCTTGTTTACGGAACAAAATATGAAAAGTTTTGGTTAAACAAGTGGAAGTTTTATTGGCATAGAAATCTATTGTCTTGTGCTCATATCATTTCAGGACAGATGGAGACAAAAAAGAAAAAAAAAGTCTAATAAAACACAATGGGCCCGGAATGTGTCGCTATGGTGCCATTTTTTCGACCATATAGCAAAAGAAAACAATAGAATGTTTTTATAAAGCTATTTTACCATTGTATTACACGATTAGCCAGCAGACCACCACTTATAATTTTTGGCCATACTTTAAGGCCATGATTTTTTTTTTACACTCAGATTGTGCCCCAAATTGAAAAGTTTCTTCCCCCGCCATGTTTAGGGCTTCATGTAAACATAATTAAAATGAGGAAATTTCACAGAGACACGGTCCAAGCATTTTGTTGGCCACAGTAGCTCAGTGTCTCAGTGGTTCACCAGCCGGGTGCAAGCCAGTTCAAACCCTTTAAGGCCACTTCAAAGCCCAGGAAACATGCCTGCAAGATTGACAGAGAAAGATTAAGATGACATCTGAACAAAAAAGAAGCATATGAGATGGAAGACTTACAGCGTTGGCAGGGAAAGCTCGTAGGAAGACAGCATTGAAGCCTTTGTAGAGCGCTTTGGCGCCTTCTTCACGAAGCAGAGTCCTCAATACATCTACAAGACCTCTGTACTTGTCATCTGCGGCTGAGCACCCATGCATATACACACATGTTTCTGTTTAAAAAAGTGTATAATAATCCTGTACAATACTAGAGCGCACCGCCGTCCGAGTGGTTAGTGCATCGGTCTTGCAGTTCTGGGGTCGTGGATTCGATCCCAGGTTAGTTCTCAGTGTGTGAAGTTTGCATGTTATCCCTGGGCTCGCTTATGTTAAATGCCATATGGAACTGTGAGGCCGATGTATTAACCACTTGGCTACCAGGCCACTGACCCCTTTATTAATGTTAGCATTATTTATAAGCCCATCTCAGAACAAAACACTAAAAAGGAGCACACAGATGATTAGATTAAAAACAAGAACTCAATCTTAGTTTACTGTCACTTCTACAATCGTTCAAACTACATGCTCTCATTTTAGCACTTTGTGTTATAACATCTTTCTTTACATGAATTATTAATTTACTATTTAAATGTACACACAGTTCCAGGAAGAAGAATATGTGAATAGCTAACTGTGACTAGGCAGAAGTTCATTGTCTATTTTCTCTCTTTTTTCCTCCTGTATATTCGTGAATGCAGTTCATAGCAAAACTTTGTGGGGAAAAACAACACATATACGGTAAATAAAAGATTTTCAATAAATGCATTACTGTCACCTGTCCTCAAATTTAAACAAAGAAAGATTGACGGTAAAGTGTTGTGGCGTCACCTGTCTGAAAATTGGACTTGAGGACGTCTGGGGGGAGTGCGATGGTCCAGTTCAAGAGTCCAGCTACCCCGCCAGCGAGCAGAATATAGGCAGGGCCAAGCTGGGAAACACTAACATAGACACATACAAAAATACAGTGCGATGCAAAGATTAGGTGCTAGGTACATTTTATAATCGTTTAACCAATAACCTTTTAGTGCAAAAAAAAAATTACCTTTGCCCTTCTGGAGTCAGTTGGTTTTTCAGGTACTCATATGTCAGGAAGTAGAGACCATTTGAAGGCACGTCTGGAAAAGAGAAAAGCAGTTAGTAATTGCAATATTGTGAAGTTCATAGAGGGTTATAGAATGACGTGTGTGTTGTAAATGTTTTCGTGTTGACTTGAAATATATTTTATTTTGTGAATCAGACATTGGATGCATTAGTACTGTTCCAAAAAAACATATAAGAAGTATATGTAAAACATTAAATATGATCATTTGTGTTTTTGAAGTATAAACATTCAATACGTTACACAGAAATCCATTCTCACCATAATGTAAATGTTGCTATATAACGATATTTATAGGATATTCAATCCTGTGTCCATCTAATGTCAGAGTTAAAAACCTCACATGGAGTTATGTAAAATAAGATGTCAAGATGCTACACTAGAGGTATATAGAACATTTAGTACATTATTTTTACTCAATTCACCCCTAAAGTAGAATGTAGTACGTCCATAAATCATTGTATACTGTACGATGTGAATGAGCTTCATATAAGCTTAGTAATGCCATATGATGAAAATATGCTACAATGGTGTACAGAACCTTTGTATTGAGTGTCAGTGCACTACACCTCTGATGAGTGTCAGCAACGTCCCCTTGTATACACTGCGTATGCCTTGTTCCTTGTAGAGACGCTTGGCACAGTCAAGGGGACCTGAATATTTAGACACGGGACCACCAGCTTGCACCTGCAAAACACATCTATTGTTAGTTCAGACCATCAGTTGCATCCATCCAATTTTAGTCCATTTTTTTCATAGAAGTGGATCTTAAACCTAGCATGGGGCTTATCCGTGTGTCAGACAGAACTTGGTGGGCCATAAATGTATTGGCAAAAATGTACCTAGAGTACTTAAAGGGAATGGTGTTTGAATTAAACAATAAATATGTTTCCTATCTTAGTTTTGAAATGTAAGACTTTACCTGTAGTAAGCATTTAATCCTTTCTCCGGGTGCCACAATTACTGTTGTGAAGATCCCTGCCAGACAGCCTGATAGGAATATCTGAGTGTGCCTGGATAAAATCAGAGAATAATCGGACAACAGAAGTATTATATACATACTACCCATTGTTATTACATCAAAAATATACCTCATACTCTACACACCTATGATTCAGTCATTATTTAATGGGAGGAAAGTATAAAAAAAAACATGTTAATACTCAAAAATGTGATGTGTTCGAGTGTTCAGCGTAAAATGAAGTTATGACACATTATATTAAATGTGACGGTGGTGAGGATTGGACTTGAGAATGAGTGGGCTGGATCCACAGCAGCAAATAACCTCAGAGGGTATGGCAAGTTCCACATTTATATTTAGATATTGCTCTCAAGGAACATTCAACACAAACCAAGGTCACTCCAGAACAACCCAGGAGTGTACTTGCACACACGCTCATAAAGTTCAGCCTTGGCTAACATATAGTCCTGCTGTCAAGATTGAGAAATGAATTCATGAGTCCAATATAATAAGAATATATGATAGACTAGGATACTTTTGTGTGTGTTTGGTTTTACATGAAACCCCACTTGGTCTGTTATTGAACAGCTTAAACCCTACTTTGAAACCAACATGTGAAACAATAACTCTAGTTTTAAAATCTCATTTGAAACCACAACCTAGTTTGAAAACCTAAACTGGGTTTTAAAGCACGCGCAAGGAAAACAAAATAACATAAACTTGCTGCAAGCAATGCGAGTGCTTTCACTCTGAAAAAACTTGCGTACCATTTCAATACCATTCAGATCATATTTGTTTCCTGATTCCAATGTCTTTACAAATATAAGAAACCAGCAGTAAAACCCCAACTACATTTCAATCCTTAGTCACATGAATTTTTTAATTTTTTTTGTACTGACGTTAGCTCCTGGCAGGGGTCCGTCTGCTGGAGCTGCTTTCCCAAACCAAAGCCAAAGAAACTGATGGCCATCATGGGAGCCACGCCTACCAGTGGAGCTCCCATCCCTTTGTATAGGCCGAGGATGCCCTACACACAATGCATACACACTATTAAAATCAAAGCAGGCACTCTTTTTAACACAATGCCCAATGCTGTTTTAGTACACTTGGCTCTTAGTGCATGTCACTGATAGTGGTAACTAACACGATCACTAAGAAACAGAATGTTTGAATGTGTTTCTACTGACCTCTTTGGAGATGGTTTTGCGAAAACAGTCAAAGGTTCCTGTGTATACAGCATACCTAGAGAGCGAGGAGGCTTTGGGTTGAGTCTGGAGTCTCACCTGACACCAAACAACACAACAAATACCTTTAAAAAAAAGGGTTATATGGAAAATTGACAGTTCATCTGTAAGCAAATGTGTGGGTGTGGAGTGTCTGGTCACAATCTTTGCTATTGGACAGTAGACACGGAGAGAAATGCATGATTGAAAGTTATCGAAAACATGAAAGCAAAAGTGGAAAATAATATTTTCCACATACAAAAGAGAGAGAAAAAAACACTTTTGTACAGGATCAGTGCACGAATGGCATGCACGGGGGCAAAAAAGTTCCAAGCATAATAGTAAGTACGTAGTATTTATTATAATTATAACATATTTTCTCATTTCAAGTAGGAGGACAAGATTGAAAACGTTAATATTTATTACTCTGATGGACCGGCACTAGGTGGGTTGCAGACCGGTTCCAGTCCACCGACCAGTGTTTGGGCACCACTGCCATTGATTAAGAATTGAACAGAATGAATGACAATTACTTCAATTTTTTTTTAGTTTCTACTTTTCACATGAAGGAGAGGCCTTCATACATAATATCAAGGGTTCAATCTGGTGACAACATTTGAGCTAACATTGAACTCTACCTACCTGTTCCTCACCTGTTCCCCACCCATTGTGTCCTCATTTTCCCCAAAAAATAAAAAAGCAAAAGCCAACATTCCCCGTAACCAGTTAAGTCACTCGCAGACTGAGTCTCGCGTCGAGTCTTTTTAATCTGATTTGTCCCAATAATCTCCACAAAGCCTGGGAAGAAAACCTGTCAAGAACAGCTAAGGTCGGCTTGCAAACACACTTGGGAGTCACCTTGATGGTGTCCAGTGGGTGTCCGGCCAGCAGCAGACACGCTCCACCAACTCCCCCGGCCACGAAGTTCTTGAGCGGGGAAATTCTTGGCTCGTCCCCCATCCTCTCCCCCGCATCGCCCACGCCGAGGACCGGTGTCACGACTCACGATGGACTGACGTCTGACCGTTCCGTCTGCCCTGCACTTCAAACCCGCAAAACTATCGAAACAACCCCCCCCCCCCCTCCCCACCGCTACTACCGCCCCCTACGTCATAATCACGTGCAACAACCATAATAGAAAACATTCCCGTGGATTCACATTGTACTGGTTTTCATGAACTACTAACACAAACAAGTCATTTCCTAAAAGTGCTGAAAACATGTTCAATCAAAATTGTTATAAATAAGTCAAATGAAGTGATAAAGAAGTTTATACCAGAAAGTTACCCTTAGAAAATAATTGCATTCATTCCTTATTTGAGCCGCTTATCCTTACAAAGGTCAGCTCAGCCGGAGCCTGTCCCAGCCAACAAATTGTTTTTGCAGGCACAAACTTATTTTTGTAAAGACAATTTCTTTTGCAAAGTATGCAATTTGTTTTGCAAGCACAAATTAAATGTACAGAGATTCAAGAGGCAAAACAGCCTCCATTGCAAATTGAAAACACAGGAATAATCATAAAAACTTCCAACTCCACAAGTATTACAAGTATAATCCCCAAAATATTGCACTTTCATGCTATTACAATTATATAAAAATATGAAGCGATACAAAAAATATTGTATCAAGAAAATTGAAAAAAAAAGAATTATTTTCCTTAAAAAAACAACAACCAAGTCAAACATCCATCTGTTTTCAATATTTTTACATTTCAGGTTTCTATCGATAATTAAACCAATTTAAAAATAGGAAAAACCAGAAGCCAAAATCTTTTATTGATTTGAAGTCACATTAAATAGCACCGATTTGAACTAAAATGTTACATAAGATTCCCATTACAAATGGAAAAAAAACATACAGGTTCAAAAACATAGGAGGAAAATAGACAATTTCTCCCAATTATTGTTATTGCCACATGCCTGCTCCGAGTTTCCTGTTAAATGCTACAAAGCTGCATTGTGCTGATATAATTTAATGAGAATTTGGCTTTTACGTCAGCCATCTGATGGTGTTGGAGTTGGGCAGGTTTATTTTCTATAATCCTTGTAAAGCATTATTTATGGGTGTGTGAGTGTGTGTGTGTGTATGTTAAGATTCTCTCGTATCCAATGCCAGTCCACTGTAAATTGCTATGGACAGCTCCTTCGTAAAAGTCATGAACTACTTCAGTTAGGTGGTTAGCAATTCGATAGTTAACCAAAAGCTTAGACATCAATCGTAAATAAATCAGCTTGATGAATCAGGTTGATGTGCAAGCTTGCATCTCACTAAGTCCATGAAGGTATTCAGCATACAAATCAGAAAGAAAACAATCCAAATGTCCTAACAACAAGGAACACATCAACAAATATCTCACACAATATGATTAACTATGATTTATTGCAGTATGTTCCCTATTGATTAGTATTAGTGTCTGAGTCCCTGAGTGGCCATAAAGTGCATTATTGAATAAGATTTAAATTAGTAAAATAGCTGTTTATTTAATTTATGTTTCCAGTCTGAATGTTTTAAAAGTACACATTCTGTGAATGTGACGTCAATTCTGATTCAGTGTTATACTCAGAGGCTAAAGCTATTACTGCTTCAGCTGAAAGTTTCATCACATTTGTTCTTTTGGTTTCTTTGCATTTCCACCAAGAAAACTTGTGTGAGGCCATGATTTCCCTTCAAATTATTTGACAGGATTTCGATTAAAAGGCAATCAATCCTGTTCACATTGTCTCTGCGAAATCAATTGGTCTCGTTGGTGGTGGTCTAAACGTGCTCAGGGACGGTTTCCAGTGCCTCGTCTGCTTCTCTGTCCACATCCACATTCTAACAAAAAGAAGAAACTTTACTTCTAGAGTATTTTCAATGATATTGTAGTTATACTATATCTTTCACACGTTTTTATTTAAATCTCCCAAAAGAACCGGTGCCATATATTACTGACATATATTGATGAACCAGAATTGCTATGATGAGCAAAACAAAATGACAATACAAAAATATGTTTCTTATAACAAAAATCTGAGGGTATTAAGAGTTCACATAAACTGGCACTGACCTCTGGCTTATCACGGTGTGTGTTCACAGCTTCAATGTTAAGGAAGATCGACTCCACTTTACAACCTGGATGGTGATTGCAACAAAAAAAGAAACAAACATATATAACAACAAGTACATTCAAGCCATCTTCATTCCTTTCCCCCGATAGCAAACCCTTTAATGGTATTTGAGTTTGTCACTTTAAACAGCCAGCACAACCTAGATCAGTTACACCCGTTCACAACCCTGAAAACCTTATGAGTTAATCCGAATAATAATCAACAGCAAAGTTATGATAATAGCGATAACAAAAAGAAGAAAATTGCTGCAAGTGACTAACCATAGGCGACTGGGGTGAGTTTGAGGACTGTGTGAAGAGGACACTTGAGGTAGGGCAGTTCAGCTGATGATAGACACAACATTCTTAATATTAATACAGTACAAAAAAAAAGTTGATAAATCGGGAGACATGATGTGGACCATGTACTTTATTATATGGTCATACCTGAAGTTTTATCCAGGAAATATGCCAGTAAACATCTCATAACAGCCTGGTGGCAGATGACCAGCACATTTTCCTGCCTCTCCAGTTCCATAATGACAGGCTCCAGTCTCTGGACCAGATCCTCATAAGACTGGAAAACAAGAAGCTAGTAAGAACGAGGACAAAAGTATCCACTATTTGCATGTGATAGCCAATCCTGCCAGCTCTGAGTTGTGGAAGAGACTTAGGGCAGGTGTGGATCATGGTCGGTTAAAAGGGCAAATTTAAGATCAAATTGTCGCTATCATTTTTTTCTCCAAATTTATTAGATTCAATTTCATATTTTCCCAACATTTCGTTGGATTGCAATCACTCTTTACATACTCATTCTGAAAACCTGCAAAATAACAATTATACGTTTCATTTTGTGCAGACATTTTAAGAAGGTATACATAATAGCATTATTTTCAAGACTGTAAAAAGACATAAAACACCAAGGACACATCACCTCTCCTTTTGGGTAGCGGTAGCGATACTTGTTTTGGTCTCGCAGTGCAAACTCTTCTGGATAATTCTCCTGAATCTCCTCGTATGACATCTCCTCACACACGCCCTGAATCACAATCAAACATGACAAAGTGTAGGACTAGCACACTAGCAGTCATTATATCTTTATAAATATAATCTAGGATTAAAATATGAAATTGACTATGATCCTTTATGGTCTATTCTTCAGCTACATCAAATTAGCCTCCCATTTACAAGCAATGGCGGTCGTGTAAGGAAATGTATTGTATCCACTTATCCCTGAAAAGTCATTGGTTCCATCCGTTACTCCCCAAACCTTGAAAAAGTCGCCAAAACGGCTTATTAGCACTTACAGCGTCAATCTCATTGAGAGCCTTCCACTGTTCGTATGGGACCCCAAGAGCTTCGGCTGTCTGAATGGTTCTCTTCATGTGGCTGGTCCACACCTTCAGTTCGTTGATACTCTGCTTGCGCACATACACTCCTAAAGCACTGGCAAACTAGACATTGCATGGCTTGGTGAGAATGAGCAGAGCTGATGGTATGATATTATCACACTAAGGCACTCCTCACCTTGGCGCCACGCATCGACAGGCCAGAATCCCCTCCAATGCGGCCTACCAGGTTGAGCTCACTCTCGCCGTGGCGACACAGATAAATGGAACGTGGTGTCACGTGGATGTTCATGAGGTAGTAAACTATTCTGCTCTGGATGTGGTCCTGCACTCGGTTCACCAGATATCTACTGCCCACGTTGAAGATCTTGATGTAGGAGAGGTTCCTGCAGGAATTGTGTGGAAGACCAATCATATAATGTAGAATTTTTAAAATAAAAAACACATCTCATGTGGCACATCAAAACGGGGGTTATTTTTTTAACATACAATCTTTACTAAAATCCCAAATATATATCTATATACTATACATTGTTGTTAACACCATCTGGTTATCTGCACTGTCCCACACAAAATTGGCCAATATAGTGTTTAGGTTCCATGCTGCCTCGGTGATGGATTTGGTCTAGTACGACTGCGTACCTGCTATATGTGGACCTTTTGGTCTTTGCATTATGGTTACCTGTCTTTTTCATCGTCCAGTGCCACATACGTCAACTTGTAACAATCAATCCTCTTCAGGAAGTCGGTCACAGCCTCGTCCTTATCACAGTTATGGTAATCAGGACTACTTAGCTTCACTTGCTAATTCAACAGAGGGGTCGATAGGGAATAGGTCAGGTTTGGGATAGCTTTTCATCCAGCGAGCAAAAACATACGCACGCCTTCACACACCACTCACCTTAATATTCTCAGCAATGATTGTTGTATCGTCACAGATGGATTCCACAAAGAAAACCTGAACAGATTAAAGAAAAAATATTTTTACAAAGTTTTTAAACAATCAGTGTCCGAATACACAATAGTAGCAGATAAGTGACGGAGTACTGCTAAAAAACATGAAGGTGAATGCCATATTTTTCCCCTCACCAATTTCTAAAATAATAATAATCTAAGTAAACCATATCTGAACTTTCACAATCTTTCTTTGAAAAACAAAATATAACAAATTCAGCAGCTAAGAAGTCATTGCCAAATTTCTCTTTGTACAATACAGACATTATAATTAGATTAGATATAATAATAATTAGAGCTATTCTCACTTGGTATGTTATGACATGTATTGAAATACCCTTTACAATGACAACTACTGTAAGGTTCAGTTGTAATGAAGAACCAACCTTGTAGCCATTTTCCTTAGCAAAGGTGAGAATGACATCTCGGCGCTCTGGTGTCGTGTTGGTGGCATCAAAAACCTCAAAGAAAAGAGTAATACACATTTTAAAAGGGGTATAAAATACAATATGAGTGTGCTGAATGACTCACCACCACTTGGCCCTGCCCCCTGTTGAAGTACTCACACACATCTTTGAGCGCAGCCATGGCACATGCCCTAACGAAAAGCAAAGTGACATTTAAAAGCAGCAGGAGAGAGAAAAAAAGTGTTTTTTTGTTTGTTTTGCAGATTGTACTTTCGGATCTTCATGGCCTCTGCATTGTCGGGTTTGAAGAACTCAAAGCTGTTATAAGAACGCGTCGCATCTCGGCGATACTGCCCCACATTGAACACTGTTGGAGAAACAAGTACAACATGCTTCCGATCATTGACAAAACAGACACTAATACAAAATTGTGAGCAAAGAAACTCTGGACATTACTTTATATGGATTCATTTAGAAATACTTTGTGCATTGTGTCTTTTACATTTTTAGCCTGTGTGCATGGGAAGTGTTACCTTTGGTTGTGACACCAATCCAGTTGAGGTATCTGGTGAGCTTTTTGGAAATGTACGTTTTACCGCGAGCAGGCAGACCCACCATCACAATCATGGTGGGTGAGTTGGTAAACTGAGGAACAGACGCTGAAAGAAGAACAACAAATGATTTTGCCATCACTTGTTGACAGGACAAATACAAATTGATAAGGGAAAAATATTGGCGGAAAAAATGTGTTTTCTTCATTGTGATCCAGGTTCCTAACTAGACACAAAAAACAATATTTTGGGCTAAAAAAACAGCAGTTTGTTTAAAACGTTCAGTGAATATGTCATGCTTAGTTTTGTTTAAAAGCTGAGGATTTTTATGTAGTCTTTTGTTCGTTGACAATTCTGTTAACCCAAAAGGGAAGATCTGCATTAATTCTCAATGGTAGTGTCAAACATTTAAATGTTTTACCAAGAGTTGCGTTCCTCCAACTTTTAAACAATGCTGAGCATGTTTTTCCCATTTCGAAGGGCATATACATTGAAAAAAAAATGGATGGTGTGGAAATACAATAGAGGATTTTATTTTACAGCCTTGCTGTTCAGTACTGGGAGTTCAGTGATCTTTCTGGGGGTTAATGACCGGAAGGGTGCTCCGTTCACAGAAATTATCGTCGTGTACAACATCTACAAACTTCAATGCGTACACGCATACAAATGCACGCAAGCCAATAACAAATTGCGGTACTCACATCCTCGACGCTTGCTCAAACGGCTGTGCACCCCCGGCACCCATGTCTTCTCTAAACGGGTTTGTGTGAGAATGTTTTCATTAAGTGACACGGCCATGGTTGTGTCTACGGGTGAGTGTGTGTATTTGCAGATTTTTAAAGTCCATCACACTAGGAGGTGGAGTCATTTGAGCACCTGTTTGGCTGGTGGCTCAGGATGGAACATCACGGATTGGTCAATGACACAAGCTGAAGGAGGTCAGTTACCAATAAGCTTGGATTGTTGCCTCAGAACATCACACTGATGTTGGAATATTTGCAAGAAGTTGCATCTTTAATAAATGCTGAAGATGGAACTAAAGATGGAATCTTTCAACAATCTTAAAAAATATTCATGTTTTGTAGTAAATATCAAAGAGAATGCATCATGATTATGATCACCTCTTTTTTTCTTGACAAGCCTAGAAATGATCAAATTTTGACGCCCAATTAACTGAAAGTGACCTGGACAAAAAATACTTCACCTCCCTTCATCTGTGTAGTACATACTAGCTTTTTATTTAGATATTTGGGTTAAATTTCCTAATGGGACTTTGTCAGAGTACAAGCCCCGAAAAACAGACAAACAACTCTATACTCTAAAATATGGCAAATCACATATGGAGAAGAACATTTTGCAAGAATATTTAGAACATTTAAAACAGTAATAACCCTCACACTCCATGGAGTCAAACCCTGCATCATGCCAAGACGTGTGTCATCCAATGTCCAAGGCAAATTTACCTTAAGATATGTCTCCATAAGACATCGCTTCACGCGTGATCGCCTGCACGTCATCTTATATGTGTGTGTGTGTTTTCAGGTAGATGCTCACCTGTGCTCGTGCAGCGGGCACGCCGCGTCACAGGAATGTTTCTTCTCTTCCTTTCAGCGGACTCCATGAACGACAACAACCAGAGTCCACGTGGGCGAGTACTCACAAGGGGAGACACCACGCCCACTCACGACCTAGCCCCCCAAAATACACGCCCCTGAAACCCACTACCATCGAGGCATGTCCCGTGACGCGCCTTCTCCATGGAAACTACGTGCACGCGCGGCATTCCACTCGTAGACGTTCAGTGGTTGGTGGGATGTGGGGGTGTAAGGCCAGGTCGACCTGGTCAAAAAGTGACGCCATACGGGTTGACGCATGCGCACTTGCGACGGAGAGAAAACGGAAGGGACCTTGGCGCGCTGCCACGTGCTTCCTGTTACACAATCGAGCGGCGAGTGAGAACGTGTGGCGCGCGCGTGTGGTGACTGGCTCACCGAACGGACGCTGGAAGCGGAGCCTCCTCTCTGCGGGCACGACCCCCGCACCTTGCGTCACCGCGATGGGCTTCATCGGACCCCCGATGTCCTAGTTTGGTTCTTTGCGTGTCGTTGTGAGGGTAGGCGGTTCTCAAAAGTGACAGAGCGTTCCCCTTGGCTAAACGCGTCCACGAAGTTGACCAGTGGGTTTCGCTTTCTTCTTGGCGTCAGTGCGCGTGCGCGAGCAGTCAAACAGATCGCATTGGAGACAACATACTACTTTACTCAATTTGCCATAGAAATTGACAAGTTTCAAGAAACATTTATGACAGTGGTGGACCGTCAATGCCTGCAAAGCCTTCTAAGCTGCCCCAAAACAAATATCTGAATCACAGACTGGTGTTAATCATATTTTGTCCATGAATGCTTAAATAATTCCAAATTGTCAGCTAGATTCATTTCATTGCTTTTCCTCTGGTCAGCCATTATTTGTTGCCAGGGTCAGAAATACACCTGGAGGCCCGGCACCATAAAATAAGCTTCGATAAAACTGCTGCTTTAACCAACCACACCAGATCAGATACCACTGAGTTACCGGTTGCTAGCAGTCTTGCTCAAACTATTTGGTTAGTAATTCTCTGTCATACCACTAGAGGGAGTCTGCTTTTATTATATGCCATTTTTATGAATCTGCATATACAAGCAGTCAGAATTTTTGAACACTTTCTAATTCAATAACACAAGTATGCATATTTAAAGCTTTAGCGGTTAATGCTTTTGTTGGAAATAAATCAGCACGAGACACAAAAAAATACTGACAGACAATAAAAGCCAGGAGGCTTGTTGATGTTTATTAGTTGACAGGCGGGTTAGTTAGCAAGTTTGAGCAGAGCGCACAATTCAAACAAGCAGCTACATTAGCACACTGCAGTTGTGCAATACAAACCCACCCTTCCTCATCATTGAGCATCATCCCATTATTTTCCGATTTGCTGTATTAGTATTTGTTATTTCCCTCAATACCGGTTTCCCGTGTTTTTGTATTTTCTATTATACATAAAAAAGAAGGCAGACATACGGTGTCAGGGCAGAGTGACAACAGAGATTGTGTGAGAAATAATTGAAAGGTATGAGTTACGTAAAAGTGTGATTTAACTTTTAACTTGACGTTGAAATTGGATTGGTGAAATAAATAATCAACAATTTTACAAATAAATACACCTGTTATGACATTGTAACAATGTTATTACATATGGATTCTGTTTTGATCAGTTTTGCATTTACATTCTTGTGTTTATTTCAGTTTGTAAATCTCATGTCAAAGAAATGAGGCCACTTATTTGCGTAAATTATTGTACAATTTTTTTTAAAAAGGAAACAAGATCTTTTGTTTGTGACATGTTACTGCATCAAATATTGAGTTTGGCACCTGTGACATGTTAAGTTAAAATGGTTGATTTTCTGTTTTTAATACTGAGAAACTGTAATGTTGATTACCATTAACATGATTGTTTTTGTCTGAGAATAAAAGTCAAAATAAACAACTGAAATTATGTGGCTGCCCACTCTCATGAGTTAAAACTGGGATATAATTTGCCAGTTAAAACTTCTCTGTATAAATTTAGATTAATGTTGGATATACTATAATAAATGTACTTTAGAATTTTATGTAAATGTGGCTGAGTGGCTTTCTAATGTAAAGCCGGATTGTTTTTGTTTTAAAAAAATCCTCTTTGACCCTTCTATAGTTGTTTCTCTAATAAACTTGTCATTATTGGTGTCAGATTTTTGTCATTTCTTGTGAATTGTCTCATTCAAATGCGAGTTAGTCCACACAAAGCAACAAAACACAAGCATTGTCAACATTATCATATTTAACAGAGCTTTTTATCGTCTTTACCATCCACGTGGCTAAAAGCACAAATGAATGAAAAAGCATTTTTAGGAATCAATGGTTAAATGTGTTTCATCTTTAAAAATGATGGAAGAGGAACACTTAATGTGACATTTGCACAATGAATGCTATGTGAGCAACATGATTGGCCCTCATTTCAATGACAGAATGAAAAAAAACCCTCCAAACTTCAACATTATTCCTAAAAATGACCCTTGATCTATCACCATAATCCTAATCCTAATCTCTAATCTATAGCCGCTAAACCCCAATATGTCACAGGCGACCAAACAACACCGCCTTGAGTGTAATAGCATTCAGTGTTCAGGTGACACAAGAGCATAAAGTTATACAGTATAATACAGGCGTTTATAATATAATGCGCAAAAAAAACGGACAAAAATGACAGTATTAAAGTAGTATGAACATTCAAAGAGCAATAATAATTGGATGAGCCCACTGAGGTTTGCTACTCAGGACCCTCTCTCCAACCCATGCTCTTTCCTGGGCCTTTGTTCGAGTGCCGGGTAACAATTTTCGAGTGTGTGTTGGGGGGGGGGGGGGGGGGGGGGGGCGTTGTCTAGAGGGGGCTCACTTATTGGGACTCTCGTAAGGCAAAATGTCTCCTCTGAATTAAAAAAGAACATTCTGATAAGATCCGTAACGATAGTGCGCATGCTTAAAAAAAGCCACGTGCTGAACAGAGACACAGACAAAGACACACATGTAAAGTGTTTGGAAATGATCGCTTTCAAGCAGACACAATGCCACGTTATGGTCAAGGTAATTCCACTGTCATTCTATTTTTGTCTTGGTGGAATTTTTTCAAGCTTGAAACTTTTCAGGGAAATTAACAAGGTGGAAATTCACCAAAGATTAGCCTGCAAATTTGCTACATCGGCAGTTAAATCTGGAACACGCAACTTGGATGACAAGAAAACAATTCACTGATAATCGTTTTGATTCATGCATTCTCACGGGAAAAGCAGTAGAAAATTGCATCAGTTACTTGTACTTTCTACCACTTGACATTCATTCATTTAATTTGAGGCAAAAATAGAAAGACTGACTGTCTTTTGAAGCAGTGTTTGCCTGAAACAAGCAACAAAATAAAGGGAAACTAAACAAACCAAGAATTTTACAGGAGTAATTCAGCCCCAAATTGAATCAAATTCAGAATTTCACAATTCAACTACATGTTTATGGCATTTCTCATACTAGGGATCATGAAGCCTATCCCAGATCATTATACTAGTTTCCAGTCGGCATTAACAGACAAACTAGGATTTATACGAGCATTCACAACTTTGGATAATACCAGATCTTCAACGAACTAACATTTTTGGGAACGCAGAGGAAAACCGAGTTGATCTAGTATTTTGTCATTGCATAGTACCCCCAATGGAACTGACCAGTTGTTTGTTAAAAATTAAAACAAACATAAATTCACAAACACATATGCATGTTGTGAATGGTTTCAGAGACATATGTTGATTTTTTTCCTCCTAAAAATGAAATATTTATATTTTTAAGTGTAATTTGGGAAGATTTGTGTTCACATAATAGTTTTTATTACATTTAAAATTTTAAATACCAATTGAGGAAATGATAAACTTCAAATAGTTATGATTTCTCACTGCATGGTGTCATTTTTGCCGCGATGTGAATATGGCAAAAATGTATGTGAAAGCTTTTTAAAGAATCCCAATGGAAAGTGACCATCTCGCAATGTTCCAAAAGTTTTGGAACATTGCGAGATGGTCACTTTCCATTGGGATTCTTTAAAAAGCTTTTGAAAACCCGCAGGTTTTGAAAACCCGCAAAATTTCCAAGGTGAAACGTTTTGGTGATTGAATGTGTTATCTGTATTTATATGTATATTTTAAAACGTGGCATAGAAAAGGCGAAACACGGTGTAAACATCTTTTCTGCATAAACGTGTGGAATGTATTTTAGGCTGTGAGTGCGTGGGCGTGTGTTTAGCTGGGTCGGTTGAGGATGCTCGACATGGACGGAGCGATGGGGGGAGGCGGCGCCGCGTTGTCCGGGGAGGTGGGGCCGGAGCTCTCGTTACCGGCAGGGGCGGGGACGCGTCCGCTATACTGGCCGATGAAGGAGCCGTCTTCATTGAACTGGATGTCAACGCTGTCGCCGTACTCTGCCAAGGAGTCGTCGCTGCCCAACTTGCTGTCGCCGCACAGCGATGGTTGACTTTCTGAACGCTTCTCGTCAGTGTCGCTGTGAGATGATAGGAAGGAAAACCATCAGTTGTGGAACTTTCATCATCTTCATGTGTTTTGTTAGAGTTGTCTGATGGTAATTAATACATAGAAAACAAAGAGGATTTCTAATGTATACACACAACAAGCAAGAAATGAGGGAGACAGAAACAGAAATAAACAGAGCATCAGAAACTTTCGTTATCTTTAAGGCAAGGCCAGTAGTATACAGGGGTGTTCAAACTGGTCCTCCGGTGGGTACATTTTTTCCCAACCAGTTCAGCACAGACAGTTTAACTTAAGGGTGTCCAATTTTTTTTATCCTATCAAGGTCCACTTTCAGAAAAAAAGTATGGGAGAGCCAGCTTGAAATCCTGATATAAATTTTAAAAAAGTGTTTAGCTGATATTAATGGTAATCGCAAAGAGTCATTAATATTTTTGACGAAAAAAAGACACACCATGCACGAAGATGCTAAATCAAAATTTTGGACACTGGTTGTCCCTACATTGAGCCCCTGCAATTTTGCATAAATTAAAGTAACTTAGTAACCAACATGCATTGAATTCCTCACCTTTCCAAAGATCTGCCAGGGAAGCATTTATAAAAGGCAAAAAGCAAAGAGTAATTAAAGAGGAAAGAAAGGAAAATCCTCATTTCCAATATGTACAACCCACCTGTACTCCCCAAAGGTTTCATCCTTCATGGGCCGAGCTTCCGATTCCACTTCTTTTTCCTCCTTGTCCTTTACTGCACCGGCGACCATAAACCGTGAGGTCTCAATATCGGGGAGTACAAGCAATAGAAATCAATTCCATGTTTGTCCTTACCTGCATACTTGCCACCTTTCCTGCGCTTGACCAAGCACAAAATGAACAGAATCAGGATGAGCAGCACTATGGCACTGATGAGTCCGATCAGCCAGCCTCGAGTGGCAAAGCCCCCGATCACTTCTGATGGACCTGATGACCAAACAACACTGTTAGTATTTTACATTTCTAACACATGTGCGCAGTTCACGATCAGAATTGCACAAAATTGGTCCACCATCGTTTTGCCCGACATCAACCTGGCAATTTTTAACTTGTTAGCCTTCTACCAAATCTTGAACTAAAGCTTGACTATGAGGCACAGTGTAAGAGTTCTTTATTTTTTGAGAGTGCCGTTTTGCTAAGCAGATTAAAAGTAAAATAGAATCACTATTGTCATCATGGTACACAACAAAATTTGAATTAGTCAGTCAATGCCGTGTAAAAAAGGAAAATCTTGACACAACTTGTATACAAATAAAACCACAGCGTATCTCTTGATGCAAATATGCCCAATAAAAAGAAAGTCCCGGATACCTGGTCCTAAAGTCCTGTATGCCGCTTCCCATTGAGTGTTGTTCTCATACATAATAACCAGGTGGTACAGAGTCCCTGGTTGAAGATGTTTAAGGGAATAGAAACCCTGCGACGAGTTCACAATTTCCGATTCCTCCCACTGACCCCCAACTGCAACATAGAATTTTTCTTTAGGTGAGACCGAAACACCACTTCTTATTTGGATAATTATTTCACTTTTTTCCTTCACTAACCACTCTTCTTGAGGAAATCAACATGAAAACCATGGTTCCTTTCTCGCTCTCCAGGTACCCAGCTAAGGTTGAGGGATGTCTTATCGGGTGTGACAGTAATGTTTGCTGGAGGAACTGCATAAAGGAATACAAAGAAACGTGAAAATGAATGTTATACCCTGCATTTAAGCAATGCTTTTTTTCCTTATCTGAACATTTTAACATGTCATATGAGCACTTCCAATCTGTCATGCCAGCAAGATGTTTGAACCTTTGGGCATATTGATCCTTAATATTGTTAGAAATATTTTGGAGCAAAGGTTTGCTAGCTTTTACATCCCTCATTTTCACTAAGAAAAAAAATTGCATGCATGTACCTCCGTCATATAGAGTGGCATTTCTCCTGGTGATAGGCTGACCGTCTCCTGCTGCAGTGCGGGCGGTCACCTGGAAGGTGTAGTAGTGTTGGGGGTCCAGAGATTCCAGCAGAAGGTGAGTCATGTCGGGGTCAGCAATAATGTCAATCTGCACAGGACTATCTCGACTCTTCAACTCTATATGCAGATAAAACCAGTCATAAGAATGAACAAAATCCAAGAATATTAATGCACACTTAACTCAAATGGTATTTGCTGTTTGTTATTCAAAAATTCACAGTGCACCATATGTGTTCCTATGGAAAATTCTAAACAGCTATCTGTTATAACTACACAGTGGTGTATGGCTATCAACATATTTTTGTAAGGTTCGTGCTAGATGAGAAATGTAAGGTTTAAATAGTTATAGAGTACATATTCTTCTAAAAGTGCAAATGTTGCAGTTTGTACTGCTGCACAGAAGCATCTCCCTCTCTGGAATGAATTCTTACCTTGCTGGTAGAGCACTTTGTATCCCAGGAGTATTCCATTGGTTTGGAGTGGAGGGCTCCAGTATAGAAGCATCGAGTTCTCCGTAGGGCTCTCAAAAAGCAGCGATGCAGGTGGGCCAGGCACTGCACAAAGACCACCGAGACTTTATTGTTAAACAACTTCATCACCTGAATTAAGTCAGATCTCTCCCAGAAGCCCACCTCCTTCCGGGGTGCTGAATAGGACTGGTGGAGAAGCTGGACTCTCTCCTTTGCTGTTAAAAGCGGTGATGGAAACGGTGTAGCGGGAGAAGAGCTGCAGTCCCGACACTTCCGTGCCGGTCTTTGTGCCTTGTACTACCACCACTTTTTCATCTTCTTTTGTTCGGTCTACTCTTCCGTCATGCTTGTTTCCATCCTGGAGGTGACTCACTTCCCCAGGGGACCGCCGAGCACGTCGTACTACTGGACCCAGTCTCTTGATATAAATCTAAATCAGATAGAAATCAGATGTGTTGTTCCTACTAATGGTGAGCAAGTCATATTTCTACCTTTATGTGCTGCTGTTAATCTAGTTTATGGTCTTGAGATTCAGTTGTGCCGGTCAATGCAATTTAAAGTACAATTCTTTTTGATTTCCTTCGAGGCCCACAATTCTTTTCCAAACCCTTCATACCTTATAGCCCAGAAGAAGACCACGGACATTCTGAGCTTGGTTCCACCTCAAGGCAACTGTGCGGTTCATTACCCGGACAACCACTCCGCTAGGAGACTCCTCTGGAGCTGAAACAAGGAATTTGGGGTCAGTTGCATGAAGAATGGAAAAGTAGGGGAAATAATTACAAAATAGGATGAAAGTTAAGGGTCGTAATGTACCATCTTCTCCTGAGTGTCCAATCTCAGCCTCTGGAGCAGGTCCTTCACCCAACTCATTGACGGCTTGGACTTTGATCTCAAATGGCACGTACGCTCCAGTGTCGTTGACCAAAAAGGGCGGAGACTTGGCGTAACCGTGGTTCCAGTGGTCAGTCTTGCCCCCCGCCTTCCTCCAAAGCACCTTGTACTGGAAGTCTTGGCCGTTATGCGATCGCCTTGGCATTTCCTGAAATCATGCGAGGTTGAAAAGAGAATCCATTTTAATATCGAAAACCTATTTAAAAAGTGTTAGGTTCATTAATAATTACACTTTAAAATAATTATTAAACAGTGCAGGCAGACATCTGTTTCAATGATTGCCATTTAATTATATAGGCCTCTTCTGATGAGTAATCTTATAAGGGAAGATACATCAAGACTTCCTCTCGATCTTTGAAATACCCTCCCGAACAGTAATTTCTCGTACAGATTTAAAGCCATAAATCAAAACAATTACAAGGTTATTGATTAATCCAACAGCGTAAGCAAAAACAACATGTGTTATTATGATTACAATTAAGGTATTTAATAATAATAGAAAGAGGAAACTAAAAACATGCATTCGGCATAACAATTCCATAAAGAAGCGAGAAGGGCGTCACGATGTAGGAAGACTATGCGATTGTTCCTGGAAGTGATTGATATCCATCTGCTGGTATCAAGAGTCCTTGGCGGCTCTTCGCTGCAAACCCAGATCAACAGTCCTCGGAGCCCGGGACTGGGTGAGATGTCAGATCAACAGTCCTTGGCACGAGGACTAGGTGACTGGTTACGACCCCGAGTTCTCTTCAGACAATTTGAAGACGCTTTCATACAAAAAAATGATAAAATGCACACATATACATATTTTGAAAGAACATGGCTTTGAAAAAAAATGTTAGCACAACCTGATTAACGTCAATAAAACCCATTTGTTTGACAAAAAGTTAATCCTGACGTTGTTTGCTAGGAAAATGTTTGTGTGGTTGCTTAGGTTAAAATTGCACATGTTAAGCGGATAACAATTTAGCTATGTGTTTGAATAGAAATTTGCACAACTCAGTTCTTGTGGCTAGAATGTCTGTGTTAAGGTCAATTTTGTTCACTCCTCATTTTGATCCATCCTGCGTGAAATTTTTCATGTTACGATTGCATAACCGTACCATAAAGTAAGCAATAATTTGGTACTAAGAGATCCATGTTTGTATATTCATACTTACGTCCCATGAGATCGCAAGAGTTCCTGCGTCAGAAGATTCACTGCGAACACTGGTAGGGTTGTTGTGTGGTACTGAAAAAAAAAGACTCGGAGTAAAGCAACTGTTTCCCATTGCAACTCAAAGCCAATTCCATTTCAAGTTGTCTAGGTCGCAGAGCTATAATAAAGGCAGCTCCTACCTGCCGGGGGAGTACTGTGGTGGGGGGTCGGATGGCTGGGCTCACTGCTGCCGATCTGATTGACGGCAACGACGCGGAAAGTGTAGGTGCAGAAAGGGTGCAGGCTGAGCTGCAGGTGGTTGAAGTCAGCAGGCACCCGCTTCAGCGCCTCCCATCTCCAAGTGTCACTTTCGTGCCTTTGTGAGTGCTGCTCCTCCTTGGCCTCCACGATGAATTCTGTTCACATGTGCAAAGTGGCTCGCGTGACTTGAGTTGACGCTGAAAAGTGTGAGCATTACCTGTGATAGGGCTGTTGTGTGAACGGCCCGGAATCCAGCTGAGGGTCAAAGTGTTATCCTTCACATCAGACAATGTCACATCCTGAGGGGGATCTGGAGGAGCTAGAGATCCAATGTGAAACTACTGTGAGCTTTTTAATTTATTTTATAATCATCGCTAACAAAAATGAAGGTACATTTTTAAGATTTCTTTTTAGGATTGCAGGCACAACTTCGGAAGGGGTACTATGTTCTTAAACTGTACTCACCTACAACTGTGATGGAACTGCTGGAAGTCACCTGATCCAGGTCTGTAATAACCTCGCAGGAATATGCTCCATTGTCTTCTGATTGGACATCAGTCACCTTTAATGTCCCGTTTGCAAAGACAGTGTACCTATATGCACACAAACAGTGTTACTGTTTGTTTATTTGTTGTTGCGTCCATGGACTAAGAGAGTGGTGCACTCTCAACAACTTGGCGCTGAATGTCTCCAAAAGCATTGAACTTAAACTGGACTACAGATGGAAAATGACCGCTCCGCTTTGCTGACAGCACTTGGACTACTTATTTATATGTCTGGTTGTTGTTGTTGTTGTTGTTTGTGCACTATGTGGTGAAAGCTTTGAATCTCATCATACTTTATAATGACAATAAAAGCATTCAATTCAATTCAATTGTCCGACGACAGAAACAATACCGTGTGCTTGTTCTTACTTGTCATCAGGAAAGGATTCCTGCAGTTTTCGGCCATCTTTCCTCCAGACAATCTGAACGCGCATCAATCGGGGGTCTTTGCCAAAGAGGCAGTCCAAAAGGGCATTCCCCCCTCTGAGTACCCGCACATCCTGTGGGCCGGTCACGATTGTCGTCTTATCTGACCGGAAACAAAAGGCTTGTTTTCATATGTACACACAGATAAAATCATTGATTGATTCATTGTGATTAAATATGAAATGATTAGAAAGGTTGTTGTAAATTGTTGTGAGCATTACAACTGTATTTAACTTAATTAATCTATTCTTGTTCATTGTCTTAAGGTTCATGAGACTCACTGAACACTTCCAGGTGAGCATTGATGGACGTGTTGGTGTTTGTGATCCAGCAGGTGTACATCCCGCTGTCACTGGGACTCACGCTGGACAATTCCAGCGTGCCGTTGGTCAACAGGGAGACACGGGGATCTGATAGCAGTGGCGGCCAGTCTTGTACTTCCCTACAAAAGAACCATATGTGTCACCTTAAAAAAAATTCTAAATGTTTACAGTACTACAGAATCTTTAACACAGTCTTCAATGTAAAACCAAGTGGACGGTATCAGATTCAGGCAATTGATGGAACACGAGAGCAAAAAAAAACATGAATATTCTCAATTGTTCACTGGTGTGAGTATAATGATGACTGCTTGGAGAATATGGTCTGACATATGGTCTGACATCTGCCGAGATATACTAAGCTTCTAAGAGAACTGTTATAAAAATTGGATCAACAATGGCGAACATTGCAGGACTTTGTCCGCCCTTTGCCGAATGTCAGCCGGTATAGACTCCAGCACCCTGCGAACCTGCATACGATCAGCTTTGTTGAAGATAAATAAATGACAGGATGTGGTAACAGGCACTCACCATCTGACATGAGGGAATGGCGAGCCAAAAGTCTCACAGTTCATCATGACGGTACCGCCATCAGTGATTCGGTACACGACGCCATCCGAGGACAGGATCTGAGGCGGCAGTTCTGAGGGACAAATGGAAGACCATGTTCATCGCATCCATTAAGCATTCTATTCTTTTGGATCTATATATCATCATAGCCAGTGTTATAAAAAGACGGACCAACAACATGGAGGTATGCATTGAGCAAGATGGAGCCATGCTTGTTGGTGGCCTCACACTGATACACGGCCGTGTCACTCAGGATGACGTCCTTCAACCTCAACACGCCGCCGGTCACGTTGCGGCGTGGGTCTTTGTACACCGCTGAGGAGACAAGATGGCAAAGACAACTGAGAAATTGGACATTCGTATTCTTCCAAACTTGTTGGTATGTTTAAAGTTCCTTTTTCATCTCCTGTGCCGTCACATTCAAAAGTTTTAGGGTGGAGAAGACCATTGAGACCTTACCTGAGAGCGGCTGGCCATTGATGCTCCAGGTTATGATTGGCGTCGGAATGCCCTCAGCAAGACAGTCCAGTAGAACGGTTTCGCCAGGCGCATAGAGCAGGTTTTGGGGCTCTTTCACCCAGTAAGGAGCAGCTTTAAAGGGCATGAACAAGGCACCATTTTATATCGACGAAAAGCCATAAATGCGTTGTTTTCCGTGACAGCCATTCCCATGTATAGTTTTTTTTTTTACTTTTCCTAATGCATAGAATTGACCCAAGATGACCCAAAAGCAACAGCTACTTGTAAAAGAAGTATATGTCAAAAGGGTACAGCTCATTAGAAGATATTGTTGTAACTCTTTGCCGCATGAATGTCTTTTCATTGCTTGGGCATTTATTTTTAAAAGCTAATATAAAATCTTTGCCATGATGCTAATGTTTGACTGACCTTCAACAGTGACGATGAAGGAGTGCATGCTGTAGCCGTGTATGTTGAAAGCTCGACATTCGTACTCGCCGTCATCACTCTGACTGACGCTGTCAAAGTAAAGCCAGCGGTTGTAGTTTTCAGCTTGTCCACTACTCTCATCCAGGTTGCCATCCTTTTTTTTCCATTCCACTTTTGGAGTTGGACTGAAAAGGAGGAGAAAAATGTTGAAGAAAAAACTTAATTGGTTGGAAAAAAATGTTGAAGAAAAAACTTAATTGGTTGGAAAAAAATGTTGAAGAAAAAACTTAATTGGTTGGAAAAAAATGTTGAAAAAAACAGATCCTTACAGGCCTTTCGGAATGCATTCCAAGGTGAGACTTTGGCCACGGAGCGCTATCACTGACGAGCGGGAACCATTTTTGTTAAAGAGGTGAGGCGGCTTGCCATGAGAGACGTCGTTAGCTGGATGAAAAGGTCAATAAATAAATAAATGTGCACGGCAGTTGCGAAATGATGGTAAGCATGTGTGTGTGTGTGTGTGTGTGTGTGTGTGTATGCTCACTCGTCAGCACGGTGAGGGAGATGGCAGTGTCGGGTAGGATGGTTCGAGCTGCCGTGTACTGGGCGTTGCAGATGTAATCCTCTCTGCTATCGCTCTTGAGCAGATTAGCAAAGTACAAGTTGCCGTTAAGGCCGACTGTCACTCTGTCGCTTTGCCTGATATGCACCATTCCTGCAACCAGAAATAGATACAGATACAAAATGAGTTCAAACCGACGTGACACTCAACTAACTAATAACCCATCTCTGTTTTAGGCCAACTTGTGTTAAATCAAACCCTTAAGGCTCAGGTCATTTATAACCCAAGCAATTTCCAAATTTGACCCAAAAATGTAATCTCTTGCCCATAGTTGATATGAAATTTGAGTTTAACCTGAATTTTTGGCATGAATTTCAAACCTCCATGTCTGACCTTCATCTACCCAGAATTCCTAACTTGTAGCTCAGATTTCTTTTCAGAACAAAGCCTAAACAATAAACTAAAGCTCCTCCATCATCAACTAGCCACCAATCCTGTTATTTTGCTCACCTAACCTGAAATATAAATCCTAATCCAAACACTACGACTGTAAAAAGATCATCACAAACTGCACTTTATGTATTTTTATGTTGGTTAACATGTTTAAACTGACTCTTGTCCATCCAGTGGATGTGTGGCGGAATGGAGCTCCACGGGGGATGGCAGGACAGGACCATGCTCTCGCCCACGTATGCTTGGCGGCTGAACTTCTGCTGCTTCAGCAGGACTGGCTGGGCTGAAAACACACACACACACAACGACATCACTACTATGGTTCCAGGAAATGGTTACCGTGGCAACAAGAGATGAGAGCACAGAAAAGATGGCCTCAGTCAACCTCACTGAGTCATTTAAGTGTGTGAGTATAAATATGTTACTGTTTATATGAGCTCTCATGAATGAAGTCATCATATCTTAAAATTGATTTAGAAAAATAGTTTAAAAAAAGAATGATATTAAATCTAGATGGATAAAGACCAGGATTGTATGAGCTGAATTAACTTAGGGTATACATAATATAACTGGCAAGGGGTTAAACAACTTTTGATTTTTCTATTTTTTAACACTAAGGTGATGACAGATGATGGATTTTGACATTGTGATGGCATCGTTGATGTGTGTATTCCCTACAAACGCATCCTTTGTTTCACAGGCCCCACCCAGTGATTCATCTAGTTTCTAGTATCATTAACATTCACAATGAGCTTTTGTAGGAGCACACTTGTCCTTTGTCATAATTACGACTGACTTGAGTTGACTGAATGACTTACTATTTCAATTCAGTCATTCATCATTCTGCTTCATTTTGTCATTCATTAGATCCTTGAGCTCAAATTTATTGGGCGGACATGCTAACAACTTCTGCACCATACTACTGCCACTGTGTTATTTTTGGTATATACTATAAAGACCTTAGAGGTTTCCCCATAAAGTGATTGGTGATGAATTTTCGCAAAAGCGCCAAAAAGGAGTAAAGTTTTGTCGAGAATCTTTGTTATGGTAGTTTTGCATTGTCTCACCTTCCACATTGATGTGCACCGTGTGCGTCATGGCGGTTCCGAGCACGTTGGATGCGTAACATCTGAACGTCCCCTGGTACAATTCCAGCACTTCGTCCTCACTGACCTCTATCGTACCGCTTCCTGTTCGCTCTGACTCGAACGTCTGGCCATCTTTCACCCAGCGGAACCTAGTAAGAAGGAAGTAAGAGAAATGATCTCATTAGCGGTCTCATCGAATTAGGCAAAGGCATTTGTTCCCATGGAAACGGAAAGTATGGAGAACAGAGACAAAGAGCTTGAAGTGAGCCGGATGAAAGGTGGAATAGATGGATGGATGAAAGAATAATTAACGGGACAGTCAGAGAGGGAAGAGACCTACGTGGGTGGTGGGTTGCCGGAGGCTTCACAAGGCAGAAAGATGTCATCGCGAGAAAAAGCCGTGTATGAATACAAGATATCTGAAGGCTCCTCAAGCAAGGGTGGCTGTGAAACTGACACAAACACAAATGAACAGTTTTTATTCATACAAACAAGTCAGCTATTTCACACGGTGCATATTTTTTTAAGAATTGAAGCAGGTTTTGGCTTGATGGGAAAAGTGTTTGTGTTTTATCAATAAAACCTTTCACATCGCCGTGAAAGAAACACTTACTGTTGTTCACTTTGTCTGTTTGTCCGCAAGGAAGGCAGAAAAGAAAGCAAAGGTATAAAAGATAGGTAATGAATGACATAGTATTCTGTGAATTAGATTTGTGTATCATAAGCAATATGAACAACTCCATAAGAACATTTGTTAGAGTTTTATCATAAATTATAAATACACATATATCAGCCTGATAGATTCTGTAATACGTTACAATGTTTGACACCACAATTATTTCATAAAACAGCTTTGAAATCAGAGGGATACAGTTGCAATATCAACATTTCATCCCAATATTAATTCATGCATTAAATGCATTAAATGATGTTCTGTCACACTCTTATTTTTGTTATTAAAACAAATCATTAATTACAGTTATTATTAAAATATTGATAATTTGGAGCACTGTCCATGATGATATGTTACCTTCATTTCACCAGTATGAAGTAACATGATATATTATAATCAAGATACATTTTATAAATATGTCAAGCATTTAAGGCAATAAATATAGTATTGTTATACACCTAACTGCCCCTCTTCCTTCATTCTTTCATTATCTGAGCCATCATCTATTCTTTTTTTCCCTCTGGGTCAAACTTTAATATTTGACAAATGCCTGAAACTATCATCATGTTGTCCTAAAACGAGAAGCAATTGTGATAGAAGATGTTTTTGTGCAACATCCGGGTCATTCTAGCAATATTATTTTCACTAAGATACTCACAGCCTTGCGGGATGACAAGGGCTCCCTGAGCCAGTGGAGGCGTGGCTGGCGTCAGGAAGGTCAAAAGGAAAAGGAGGAAGGGAACAATGGGGAGGGGGAAGGCCATTGACACATGCATGTCTCAATCTCCCATTGACAGACGGGCTTTCATCAAGGCACAGAGGCACGTCTTCTCGGTGCGGGACGCTCCTGCTGGTCACGTCACCAAGAAATTTAGGGGAGTTTGTCGCTCTCTCGATTCTGTGGTGAGTATGGAAAAATAAAGTGTGGTGGAAGGGGGGATAGAACAAAGGATGGATGGTTTGGGGGGGCAGAGGGTAAAGAGGGGGGAGTGGAAAGGTCATGAAAGTCGATCTGATAATCACATTACGTCACCGTGTTGGTTCTGTTTTTAACTGTACGTACCCTGTAATATTTTGTGTACCACAACAAACAAAACCAGTCTATAGTACATTTTCTTATTAATGAGTAAGTTGGCAAAACTGGTCCCCAGCCAATCATGGCACATAGACAAGTATAGATTGGACGCCAGTCAACGCAAAGACAAACGACTGTCCAATACAATAAGCTTTATTATGTGAGTTTTTCGGTGTTTTGCCGAGAATCTATGTTATGCAGGATGATTGAAAATCTTGATAAAATTTGGGTATTTTGAGGTCCCCAAAAGACAATTTAAAGATTCAATACTTAATTCATCCTATAAATTTTTGTCCAAAGTTTGAAATATACTAATAACTAAGGAAAAAGTCACCGTGTTACGTGTTAATACACGTAACAAAAGCAATTGAATGGACAGTATCACTAAATAAATGGAATTTTACTTCATGCTTGCATTCAGATGGGCAGGATCATCCTTACACAGAATGAGCAAATCCCTTTTTGGAAATCCTCTCTGCACTTTGCTAAAAATAGCACAGAGGCACTTCAAAGTAGGCAGAGGGTCCATTCATGGCAATTTGAAAAGATACAATCCCTTCAATAAACATTCTTAAAGCACACAAGGTCCTACCTCACGGGGCATATATATTATGCAACAGTGATGTTTCAGAAGTACTTTGTCTAAAAAAAAACACAAAATGTCATTGCTCCATCTTCTCTGCCAGTTTTTTTGTACTACACTCAGGATCCAGATTAAAGCTTGAAGTATTTTGTTTGTATCAGACAAAATCACCCCTAAGGAATATGAGGTGAAAAATACTATAATGCTACTCTTATTTTTTTGACTATTGCAAGAAAATGACAATAGAAGACATTGAAAAGCACTAAGAAGGATTGCTTTCCAAAAGTTGTGAATGTGCTTTACTTACAAAGGGCATAAGAGTGTATTAAAAAAAAGTTAAAAAGTAATCTCCCTCCCGAATGGAAACAATAGTTTCACTAAAGAACAAAATGTATCAAATAACTCTACAATGGATCCTTGGGACAATGCACAAATGACAGGTTCATAATTATACTCAGACATATACGTATTTATATATTGAAATTGCCTTTCCTTTGTTTCAGAGAAGAAATCATGAAAATATATGTGCACCTTGACTCCCTTGTACAATGTTAGGCACAAACACTTCAATCCAAACACAGGTCAAATGAAATAAACCCTTCATTTTGATTATTTTTCATTATAACAGCGTTCATTCGTTAATTCATCTTATCTGGGGTTGGGCCACGGGGACAACAGCTTCATTAAAGATGCCGATGATGAATAGAAGTGTAAGCGAGCTTTATTGTTCAACATTGATGACATGCTCGAGTTTGTCTGCCCATATTTTTAGTTGCCAATGTTTATGAAACTAAAATATTTATTATTAGAACGTATCACACATTACTTTAATTGACATATGATGATTTAGCTATTGTGCCCTGTTCACCTTGGCCAACATTTGGGACGTCCCACAGAAGCAGAGGGGTGGTTTGCTGGGAGGCCTGAGGGGAGGAAGCAGGTGGGACACTCTAATCAGGGAGGGTGTGTGTGTGTGTTTGGCCCGAGGTTGTGTGCATCTTGCGTCTGTGTGTTTGCAGAAGGGGGCATTATGGTCCGAGTGAAAAAAAATGGGGTGCAGCTGGAAAATATTGACTGACGAAGCGAGAAATTAACTCATTGATAGATTCCGATCTGCAGGGAAGAATTTGGAGGTGTGGAAGGAGATTAGGGGGGTGGAGCTACACAAGGACACTCACACACACTTACACGTTCAAATACACAAAGGCAACAAAATGTCAGGGGAAGTGGAGAGTTAGAGTACAAAAGAATAATAAGTGAAAGAATGAAATTGTAAAGATAAAAATGAGAGCAGAAAAGCATTTAGCAACCACATAAATAACAAATGTGTGTATGTATATAAATCAAAGATAATAGTAATCTGAGACTTTTGTACAGCATCACACTTATGAAGCAATTTACGAGACAATTTCATTTCCAAATGAGCTTCTCACACATTCAAATATTCAAAATACAACAAAAGAAAATCCCCAAAAATATCAGTATATTTTTATTTATTTTTTTATATTTAAGTTTATCATTATATACTCTTCTATAATCTAATCCCTCCCAATACATATATAAAGTATGGGAATGCGAATTGAACAAAAACATCAAAACTTGTATGCAATGAGAACGATATGGTAACACTAACATTACTAGAATGACTATTTTTTTTCCATATTAACCAATCCACATTGTGGGTTGCAGGTAAACTGATGATGTTGTCCACATCAGACTTCATGAATATGGAACACGTGTCATTTTAATAAAGCACCTCTGAGATTAACATGTCTGTCTAAAGGCCTTTGTGTACGTGTGTGTGTTTGTGTGGGTGGGTGGGTGTGGGTGTGCGCGTGCCAAAACAAGAGTACTGGATGCATGTCCATATTATAATGCTAATTAGGAAAAGCAGACAGACTTTGAACAATAGCTTTGCAAATATATATTTATTTTTTATCTGCCTAAGGCCTCTAAACCTATTTTTTTCCTCTTGAAAACAGATCAATATGTAAAGTAAAATTAATTCTGGTTTTGAGTGAGATTTAGAATTTCAAATCAGGTTTTTAAACTGAGTGGGCTGCTTTTAACATTAGCCCTCCAAGTGGGGTTCAAGTAATGGTTTCATGCTGGGGTTAGATTTCCAGATTTCACATTTGGGTTCCAATATAAACCTATAAAATTGGGTTTTGTGATGTAGGTCAATTAGTTGACCCTAAGTCTAAAAGGCTTCAAAATGGGATGACAAGACTGCTTGAGGCAGGATTAACAAGGATTCTAGATAAGACTTTCAAGTAAGGCTTATGGTTTGAATTTTTAGCATCAAAACAGCTCTTCTCACAACATGCCTTATTCTGCAGATTCAGGAATGTTCATAAATTCTGAGTGCAATAGAAAACAAGCCGCATTAGCTTCCTTGAATAATGTTATGATAAAATTTGGATACATTGAGGATAAGAAGACAGTGGTTATATATATTTATATTTCACTTTAATGGCTTGTTATTTATACTCTTCTTGGTCATGTATAATTTGTTACAGTCATTTTCAACACAAACATATTCTTTCACTTTCCAAGTTCCCACCTTACGTTTCTCAGCATGGCAAATGAGGCAATGCAGGAGTCAGTCATTAGTGACACTATGTGGCTGCATAAACAATAGCAGAGTAGGCAGGGATCTATTAACCTCAGCCCAGGGGGGAAGTTGCTGCAGCTGGAGCCCTGTGGGCGGGCTTTACAAGACATTTGTCAACATATACGCACAGTTGTTCCCATTTTGCTACTTTACGTCGCTCCATCGTCACGATTGGCCATCCACACAGCAACCATAGAGCACTTAAGCAATGCCATTATTGTCCATCTCATTTCTCAAGCATTGAGCATACTTCTCTCGCACATACATTCATTGTCGCACCCTGCGCCACACCCAACATTCCATTCATTTTTGGTCTCACCTATCCACTCAAGGGTTGTGGGGGCGCTAGAGTCTATCGCAGTCAACTATGGGGGAACAGGCTGGAGACATAACCTGAAAAGTTGGCCTGCCAATCGCAAGGCACAATGAGACAAACAGCCACTCATACCTGGGGACAGTATAGAGTGCTCATCAAGCCTACCCTGCATGTTTTTGGAATGTAAGAGGACACCAAAGTACACAGACTTGCAAACTGCTATCCACCAGGCTGTTTCTTCAGATATATTTATAAAATAAAAATATTTTAATGGATTTAAATTTATTTCTGCCCCAACTGCAGACAAAACCCAAGAGGAAACACTATACACATTCAGGCAAACACACAGTCAATTTTCATGACTTGAGAACCTTGCAATAACGCATCAGCGACCAGCATCTGCTTGCATTGATTTTCTTCTCAATTGTCTTGTTAACAACAACAATGTACAGCACAGGTTTCTCTTGAGGTTTTCAAATGAAGAATTCATGCTAAGGTTTTATTTCAGGAATGGTGGCTAGCATTATACAGCCTCCACAGAGGGAAATGGTGATTCTATCTCCACCTTTATCTTCTTTTGTTTTCTGTAGAAGCCCATTTGAAAAGTTAAGCCAAATGGCCCCTCCAGACAAAATTAGTTGGCCAAAGTTATCATGTCCAAATTAGGTGTAGTGTGCTAGTTTTGAAACAGTTCTCTTTTTGAGATGCTATGTGTAGCATTCTTTTCTGTCCTCATTTCTTGCATCATAAATTTATGACAGAGGCTGTGAGAGTGAAGATGCCTGTCTAAGTGGCGCAACCGCAGATTCCGATTCCCGTATCCTCTTTCAGCCTGTATAGCATTGTGCAATTTAAAAAAAACAAAAAGAACCTGATCGATTGTCTCGCTGTATTGACAGAAAACCCTTGGTGAGCACATGCGACTGTCAGGAGCCAGGATGCCGTCTCGTCATTCTCCTTGTCGTCATGGTAACCTCAGACTCCAGCAGCAGCAGCATACACTAGCCCATCCCCCATGGCCCCTCCCTCTTTACTACCCATCCCCCAGTTCCGTCCCGCCGCATGGCCACACCCAGTGTCTGGTACACACATATAGGCACACACACACAGGCACAACATCGTCTTAGACTGGAAGAATTGCAGCTATGGGTTGGGGTTTAAAGTCATATCAGTTTAAATTTACTTCTATATAGTGCAGAATTACTAAAATATTGCAAAGGGTTTACATATGAATTAGGATTTCAAGCCAACGTTAGAAGAGCCAATTTGTGTAAAATGTCTTCATCTGAATGGTGTTTCTGGGGCAAGTGAAGTGGCAAATGAAACTAGCTTTTGGTCAGGCACAACATCCTCCTTGACTGGAAGAATTGCAGCTATGGGTTGGGGTTTAAAGTCATATCAGTTTAAATTTACTTCTATATAGTGCAGAATTACTAAAATATTGCAAAGGTTTTACATATGAATTAGGATTTCAAGCCAACGTTAGAAGAGCCAATTTGTGTAAAATGTCTTCACCTGAATGGTGTTTCTGGGGCAAGTGAAGTGGCAAATTAAACTAGCTTTTGGTTATTTCTCGGAGAGGCAGAAGCGTGAGCGTGTTTTGCAACAAGAGCTATGTGACTTTTAGAAATGTCGATAAAATGTTGTGATGCTCCTAGCGCCTTGTGCCCAACCCTAAAGACGTAGATAATAGCTCTACATTTTGCCTACAGCAAGTATGCCTATAGGTCCACATGTCTTTTGGTCTACCAAATTCCAAAGCACAGGTGGTGGGTGCCTCAGAGTAATTCTTTTGTGTGACACCATTTGTGGAAAGTAATGAGTTGACATTTATGGTTGATCTTTTTCCATATATTTGTCAAATCCTCAAATTTACTAAAAAAAGTCAGTAAATGTAGTTAAAATAATTAAATAATGACATTTTAAAATGGAAAAGGAAGCGACAGAATGAGGCAGTGAGAAAGAGAGAGATAATAAAAGAGCAAGGGGGTTTGTACGTCAGAACCAAGCATCTGATTGGCTCTGATACTGCGCCAGTGAATATATAGACATTGTACTTCGTCACAGAAGGCATTCTGCATTCATCATATTGAACAAGCCATCTCATTTTCATTATTTTCCAGTTCCTCTGCACAGCAATGCTGGATGACGAGTGTGTGACTACTTGGAAGGCTTGAGTTTGAACAAGAGCAAATGAGTGAGACCAACCCTTTGACATTAAATAGTTGGTGCCCCTGCTTGTTGTGACAATTTTTAAGTGAATGGCAGTCAACTGGTTGTAGCAGGAAAATAGCCTTTGACTCCAACACTAATTGTCACCACCATCCTACGTTGAGTTATGACTACGGCTAGTGATTTTCCACCCAAGGTCTAACCCGTTGAATCAGGGGCCATTTTTGGTTGCCGATGGATCGCCAGCTGGTGTGCCAGCATCTCGGCTCAGGTGTTCAATGGCTGCCAATAAAGTAGCTTAGCTTGTCAAAATGCACCTGACTTTGTCGAAGGATTTTGTGGCAAGGGGTATGGCTTTCATTTGAGATTTCATTCCATGTTTTCAAATGATTGTTGTGACACTGTAACAATGACCTGCTTTACTTCTTGTTACAAAGTCCAGAAAAAAACTGGCTAACATTTTTGTCTTCTTCCGAAATGTCACTTGAACAGAATCTATCGGGCCCATTTCACGAGAAGCACAGGAAGACATTTCTGAGCATAACAAGCTTCTGTTTCCCAATGGATTTGCGAATGGCCTCTTGTCATGGCGCCAGACCGCTTGTCACAAAAGTACTCCTATTATTCAAATGTAAGTGCGTGTTTTGGTGCATCCGTGTGTGCGAGTGAGTGTTTTAAAAGCATTCTATATTAGTAACCTGTGGGTATTAAAAGGGTTAAGAGTGCTTGTCCGAGCAAATAGGGGTTAACAGCTGGATCAGGTTGGATGTTGCGACATCAGGACTTGAACATTCCTTAAAGATCCACACAAAGGCGTCTTTCTGGAGAGTATAAGCGTGCCTCACAAGAAAACTCCAAGAAACAGATCATGAATCAGAGAGGAGAATGAGAGGAATGGATGAAAAAAAAGGCATGGAGATAATTTCATTTTCTACAGTGGGACCTCCACACGACCCCCCACAGACAAGTGCTAGACACACACTCCGACATACCATTTAGGGGAAATGTATGGGTTTTGCGGAAAGAGTAGCAAGTTTTCTTCCCAAAGCACTGCACAATATCATCACATGCAAAAATCTTTTCCAAAATCAACACTGAATTTATGACCCTCCAAAGTCCTTACAAAAGTGTTTCACAATTTCATGGCAAACCCTGTTTCCACAAAAAAATATCCCCAGAGTTCTTGCTGAGCTCTCGTAAAATCTCTCCGCAAATACTTTGTCATAAATTTGACTTTTCGCTAATTGCTGCTAAAGTCCTTCTCAAGTACTTCTGCACAAGATTTCCTCAAACACTTCATAAGCCATTTGCCAAGTGTCTACCTAGCTCTCTACAAAGCTTTTCCCGAAGCACTTCTTTCAATGAGCTGCCTAAAGCTCTTCCCATATTCGCCACAAGGCAATTCGCACGTGATCTTGAAACTCTACAAAAAGCTTTCCCCAAACCGCTTCACTGGCTTTTTAAACGCATCACTCTTCACAAACTCTACGCAAAACCTCTCACATACCTTTTAAACAAAAGGCTTCATTAAAGAAACCCAATGCTTTTTAAAAACCTATCTAAAAGCTCTTCGCAAGGACAACTTCATTTGTCTGCAATAGACATTCTAAGCTGTACAAAAGTTCCTTTAAAAGCACTTGGCAAGAAATTCCCAAAACTTTTCAAAAGTTCTGAACGAGCCTTATTTAAAACAATTTCCCAAGCGCCTCCCAAGTCTCTTCATAAACCTCTTTTCCAAGATATTTGAAAGTTCTCTGCAAACAAAGTTCTTCTTAAGATTTACCCAAGACTCTTTAGTGGTTCTTCATTGATGCTTTTCAACAATCTTCACAAGCTATTTCGCTCTTCCCAAGCTTTTTAAATAGCTAAATTTAGTTTCATTTTTAAAATCTATAGAGAATCTTTGGTGCACATGCTTTCAGTTGTTGTTTTTTTTAATCAAATTTTGACCAGGACTATAGACAAATTCAGTCTGTTTTTCATTATTTGTCACCCGCGATTTGCTGTGACACAAAAACCTACAATTCCTGCCAATCATTTAGTGGAAGTGAGCAATGCCAAACACATCAAGTAATCCAGAAAGTTGATCCTGGTGAACCGCCCGCCTCAGAATTTACCCCCACTTTATTCATTCAACCTCATTCCTCATCTGATCTGCTTTGAGAGCCATCTTGAACCTATCAAACTAATCTTACTGGCTGCTTACAGAGCAGCTCTCAGTCCTTCCTAAGAAGGTGTTTGAGTGTCAAATAAAGTTACCGGGGAGTCATGCCAGGAATTCAGGAGTCAGGACAACAGTGGAAAATGTAACGAGGTGATCAGTTCAACAAAGATTAGGTTGTAGACACAGTAAATAAAAGGAAAAACTGAAATGGAGGACATTTTGACCATTATCTGCCCACCAATTAAGACTTCAGTACAGAATTTATCTTTCAAAATAACTCAGTGAAAACCCAAGCAAGCAAAACAAATGCACACTCCAAATAGGAAGGCTGTTTCAAAGATTTCCTACAAATTTGTCACCCACAAAAACACTGTTGAGAGACGTGTCAATAGCGATGAGATCTGTAGTTTCCGGGATGAAAGGAGTTTTTATTCATATTATCCTTTCGCAGGCTAAATAATTTGACTCTGCATTCTAGCATAAAAGTTATACCTTCTTGATCTTTGCAAAGGTGGTCATCCACGAAGAATTATAACTTGGTGGCAGAGTCATTTTTAAGGATATGCCTTGTCAGAGCACATTGAAAAATTGTGACAGGTGATTATGATTTAGGGTGAATTTTAATGATAAAGCAGATCAGAAAATATGATGAGATGAGAATGTGCTGCATTTAAAGGGAAGGAAAGGAGTCGCTGTCTTTGGCAGCAAATGGAGTCAGTTGTGTTGATTGCCAAATTGGCAAACCGCCCTCTTTCAAACGCACGAGCCTGTTCCCCTCTACAAAATTAACAACACCTGATTTAAAGCACCCCCTCACACAGTTACAGATTTTTTTTACAACATATACAAATAAAAAAAAAACTCCATGTGTTATTTATGTTGACTTATGTGTGCACTATATGGTTTATTGTGATACTTTGTAATATTATAAATATATATTTATTTAAATGTTTTCAGTTATTTGCCAATTATTTATATTTCTGATTCTTATTTGGTTAGTTATTGAGTGATAATTTAAAAAATATATTATTTTTAATTATTTTATATCACAAAAGACATAAGCCCCATATTTCCCTCTATTAGGACACAAATCTTGTTTTTTTTATCCTATTTGTTTAAAGAGCAAGAAATAAAAACCGAACATCATTTACATTCAGTCAATATTACGTGTAAAATTTCTGTGGGCGTATGCGTGTCTATGGGAAAATCCTATTCAAGTTTTTAAATCACTTGTGACAATAACTAGAATAAGTTTTTTAAAATCTTGATATAACAATTATATGTTGTAATTAGGTTCTGAATGGGGCCCATTTGGACGTCAGGGCTTTGAATACACTTTTAGTGCCATGCAAGATATAAGTGGGGCAGGACAACGAGAAAGTGTGGGCGCAACCATCATGCTTTACCTGCTATTGTACCACTGATGGGAGTCATCAATGCACACGCAGGCAGGCAGGCTATATACCATGTACACAAACATAATGGAAATATAATGTACATATATATTGTTTGTAGAATATTGAATAAAATGATGCTTCCTCACCTTTGCAAGCTTTTCCTTTGGATTGTGTCTTTTTCTTTGGGCTCCCCTGTAGATGCTGCAGCGGCACATAAAACACACCCGTCCAAGCTCTGCGTCTCCTCCTTCCTCCTCCCTCCTTGTCCTTTCTCTCTCATTGGCCATCCGATCCAGATGACATCAGCCCCTCTCTTTCTCGAAATGAGTCTGTGTATTCCCCGGTCTCTCCCGCCCCTTCCCTCCTGTTCACTCTAGCACTTCTCCCCTCTCCCTTCATCCCTCCTTGGCTTTCATCTCCATCCATCCTGTCTGCTTCACTCTCCTTTTTTTTTTTTTTTTTACGGCCGACTAGAGGTCATAGCAGTGTCTTGTGATTTATGATATCATTTTGATGGCTACAAATGAACTAAATAGGTCCACTCTTCACCTTTTTTTACTTCTAAATTGACAAATCTAATCAAATAAACATTAAGGGGTACAACTTCATCAGAAAAAAATAAAAATCTTAAAAAGAAAAACAAGTAAAGATGGTCTAAAGTTCCATTGACTTTTGACCTTTGACCATTCACCCTAAACTGAATTGATTTGGTACATTTTCTGAATTATTTTTCTTTTGGCAATCATTTTTCTTTTTTTTTTGGTTTGTTTTCACTTACTGCATTCATTTCAATTGATCAATGATTCCCCTATATCAATAAATATTAATTAATTGGTGTCTTGAAGGGTGACTGAGGTGGATTGAGCATATATCTGAAATGTGATGTTGGCGGTCTTATTGGATCTGGAGGATTTTAAACCTTAAGCGTGTTATGAACAATATTTGATAGGACACATTTTATTACACTTTGGTGACAATTAATCCTTTTAATTCATGTGTAGTCTCTGACCATCTACATGACTTCACAATAGCTATGCAACAGAAGAAAAAAAAACGTGCAACAATTCATTGAGTTACAATAACAAAAGCTGAGTCCACATTTTTAAATCTTAGTTTTGTTACAACATTCTCCGAAAAACACAATGTCCTATCACTGGTGGTCTATTCCAAGAACCAACAACACTACAGGACACAGAAGCTTAGGGTTAGTGATCAGTTGGAACAATAAGTCAATGTTAATGCGCATAATTCACTTTCCACAGGGAAACAATTCTGGAAAAGAACCAGCATATCAGCAGTCATTTTGCCTTCCTCCCACTTGTTCCAGTCAGTTTGCCTTTCCCGCTTTCCCTCCCCACTTTCATTCCTAAAATGATTTCACCCCCCAGTGCCAAGCCACAATCGTCCACTCTAACAACCACACGGGGCCATGTGTTACTCTGACGCTGTTTACCATGCAGAATGCATTGGCTCAACCACCCCCGTACTTCCTGTTTGTGTGTATTCCAGGAAGTCAAGAACAATGAAGAAAAGAAAGCCTATATTGCGCCCTCTCTTATTCTCTCTCTTGCTCTCACTCTCTCATTCGATCTTCCTCCTCCTTCTCTCTCTCTCTTTCTGGCATACAAACACATTAAGCAAGACACAGAGAAAGTTATTACCGTAAGTAAGGAGCTTTCTCTCTGAGTGGATGGAATATTCATTAAGAGAGGCACACCACAACAAAAACAGCAACAGGGAAGCTGTAATGTTCTGATGTGAATGTGCGTTTACATTTTTGTCTCAAATGGTGATTAATCATTGGCCCTAATAACACCTTTTGATGAGTTTAGTCTGTAAGAATCTCTTTGAAATGAGCTATAAAAGAGGAATGAGAATAGTCAGCTCAGTCTGCACGATTTCGCTGGTGGTCTTTTGATTTATCCGCTCTGATGTCTACCACGGTGAAACTCTAGAATACTATGTACAAATGAACATTGAACATGGTTATAATTCAAATCTCATTTAGAACCTGTGGAGAAGAAACAAGCTCTTGCCTGATTTAAAAAAAATACTTGTCAATAAATAGCATCTACATACCTTGCACAAATAACAGGTGGAAAGAAGAATACAACCACGATTAACTTTAACCAGCACAACATACCTTGTAATTGTAACACTCACCTTGACTCCTTAAGCAGACTTGGTCCTAAACTTATGTTTTGACCGTTTTAATATTGTTGACTGTGGTGTAAACTTATGTTTTGACCGTTTTAATATTGTTGACTGTGGTGTGTTTGCAGACTTTTTTCTTTGTGAGTTGCTCTCATTTGGAATTGTTGTTTAAGTTAGTAGCCTTTAAAGCATTAAAGCAGTGGAATGAAAGTGAAGAATTACAGTCTTTAGCAGGCGTAGTCATTGGGTTCACTATGTTTTACTGGGTTGAGAGAGCAGTAGGTATGGCCCTCTACTTGGTCACTGTCATGGATATTCTGGTAGGCTGCGTCTTGGACGTTCTCACGGGAATAGAACTGAAATTGAAGAGATAGTCCATCATCCTAAAGAAAATGACAATGTTAAATATTGATGGGATTAACAAGTTACCTGGTTGTTTTGGCCAGAAGTCTTTGCTTTTCTCTTCCACTTGATAAGAAGCAGCAGAACAACGGCCGCAAGTATAAAAATCAGGACGCCACAGAAAATAAGAGGCCAGACAAGCACTGGAAGGAGCAAATGTGAGCAAGAAGACAATGATTAAGATAAAGAAGTATTGGTAGGGAATGGAAAGGAAAACATTAGTTTGTTCTACCTTTTGTGGTTTCCTCAGGGGAATATGTATGAGGTTCCGACGCAGACCTCGAATCGAGTGATGGCCCTAAAACGGGTAGATGATTAAATGAGTTCTTAGACCACAAAATAAACAAAAACAAAGATGATATTGTGTGAATCTCACCAGCGGATACAATAACATCAAATTCCTGAATGGAAGCCGAGCGCAGGGATTGACCCAAACCGCATGAGTATCTTCCAGCGTCTGACGCTTCCAAGTTGGAGATGGACACCACAAGAAGAAACAACTTCATTGAAGCCTCTTTTCTGACATTCACTCTGTACCTGCCCACTTGGGAAACATCTTCTGTGGTTCTGATGAGGATGTTTCCATCCAGACAATGTCCTTTGCAGAAGAACTTGACACTTTTGGAAGCCACAAATGGACAGTTCACCTCTAGAGTCCCACCAGATGGTTCAGTGTGGATGACGACGGGCATTCCATTGGGTGCATTTCCATTCTGCTGCACTGCATAGTCAGTTAAAAAAAAAGGATCAATAAAGATACTTTGTCGAACATATTGTGTTGATTGTTTGGGATTTTTTTTGACTCACCGCGAAGAACTTGAATCTGGAAGTCCTTGTGGGACTCCGCATGTTGCAACGAGCCCACACCAATCCTGTATCGTCTGCTGTCAGCTAGCTGGAGCTTGGTGATGAAGGCATATAAGTATCCATCTTCATATTTGATACTGTGTCTGCCCTTCTTAGCACTGACGCCGTATGTTTCAACGAGGGTGTCATTGTTGTGGCAGTCATCTTTACAGAAGTACTTTCTGCCACTGGTGGAAAAGCTCCACATGATCGTGACGTTTTGTCCCTCTGTTGCCCTGTAGGTGACGAAGCCGACGCCTACTTCCATCATTGCTGAGAAATCGGGAACAAATTTAGGAGCAAAACCATTAGACATTTTCTAAAGCCTAATTTTTTGGTTGAGTTTGCGTTCATATAGATTTATTTTGTGCTTACGTCTATTATTATACTGCAGCAAATATCAGTTTGCATTCTTTTGCTTACAAAAAAGAATTATTATTATTATTATTTTTTTTAAACGTCCAAATATGTTTTTTTTAACATTAAAATTTTCATTGTAAAAAGTCTTAAATCAAGCAAAAAAAGGTTTTGAGGTAAATGGATCTTTTTAAATCAAACATATATTTAAGCTAAAAGAGCATTTCTTTTAAAATGAACCCTGCGAGAGTACCTTTATACTAAAAAATGTATATTATATTCCAAAACACATTTTCATTGGGACAGACCAATCATCAAAGTACATTCCTGTCAATTCATCATTTAATGTAATAAATCAAACCTGAGAGGATGCAAAGCAAGAGCAGACAGCAGAAAGACATCTTGAAAATGGATCTTGGACGATCAATGAGACGCCACAGAAAACAATTCTGCAAAAAACTTCCTTTTTTGTGACTGAGGTTGGATATTTTAACACTGAGACGTTTACGCAAGTTCCTGTGATACTCTTGAAATGCATATACATATACAAAAAAAAAGAGGAACTTCTTTGGCAAGAAGATATGAATGGTTGCCAAAACAGATTTGTTGTTGTCTCTGGCAAAAATTAAAATTTTCAGAACAAGGATTTAGATCAATAAAACATGCAGAAAATCTTTAGGTTAGCACTGATAGTTTTTACACTTAGTCCATACTAACAATGAGTATTCATTGTAACAGACACTACCTTATTAAAAGGTAGGAGAAATGCTTGTACTTCATTGTTTTCCTCCATTATTAAACAGCAAAAAGTCGAAACTCAGTTATTTTTCATATGAAAACCAATTTTGTAAGACTAGCAGGACTTTTAACGAACGTGTGTGATGAATTGCGATGACTTATTCTGCATCATTGCATGACTCTTAAAGGCAGGCGTAAACCATATCACAGAGGACTCGACAGAAATTCCAGACGAATGTCCGAGGTTTGATAAATTCATAGGTGACGTGGAAACAAATGCATTTGGAAGTTTGCTCAGTTTTGGACATAAGTACAATGATTTCCGGCCAAGCACATCTTCTCATCCTCTTGTTCCCATAAATGCGATAAATTCACATCACATGGTGACATTTACAAGTGTGCATTGCATGCCCTGAGCATTGTCATTGGGCTGGAACCAGAAGCAAGGCATTAAATGAGCTAGCAATGATAATCTCTGACGACTTCATTAGGTACAGAGAGTATCTATCGACAATCCATACTGCAGATAATTCACATGTTTAAAATATGGCAGGTTTTACCACTTTTCCCACTGGCAAACTACGCCGGGTTCAATCTGTTTCTGTGCATAAACACATTTGTGCTATTAGGTAAGTACCACGGTAAATTAGGCTTATTGTATTCAAGCTTGCACTGACTGTAAAATACAGTTAAGTGTCTTGGACCAAATCAATAAAAGGCTTTATTGATTAATGTGCTGTGCCTGCATTTGTGCGTGCGCACGTGTGCTTACGTTTCTTGTCATGTCATCCAGTATTGTCCTTACATCCTACTTTCAACTACACACAACACGTAGTCTACCTGTCTACAAGCGCGCATGCATTCAATAGAATTTTCTTTTCCAAGATATCAGCATTTTCTAAGAAGGGCTCAAGTTGGGGAGCATCAAAAAACAGCAACTCTCCCATTGAGTGCTGCTTTTCTTTGGCTTTTAAGAGTAAGCACACACATTCAAAGCATCAACATAAGCGAAGCCTATGCTATTGAGGGTATGGATTTCACGCTCATTACATTTAAACCTTTTTCACAAATAAACAACACTGTGACATATTACAAATAGTGCTACAGGTACTGCTGCTGTGCTTGCCTTAGCCTATAAGTGGCAGTTGTGTGTGACATGGTTGAAAAGTCAGCAAAAACTAATCAAATGCCGACGCTACACTTGAGTTCAAATGATCTCACGCAGAGCAAAAAGATATACACGCTCTCTACGTGGTGACGTTGTGTTCTCTTTGTTATGAATATGTGAGTTCTCTATTTAGAGATGTTGTTGGATACCATTAGTTGTGTGGCACAGCCATGTTGCTCCTGATGTTGCTCTCATCAGTACATTAATGAATCTTTAAATGCTTTGAAGGTATCGTAGAAAAGCGCTATAGAAGTGAAAGCTTATTTACATGAAGTAGCTCTGTTCATTTTTTTTTACACCACTTTTGTCATTCCCCATGAAATTTAAGCATTAATATAACAACTGGTACTATTCCCAAACTACCTGAATACATGTCCAAATGCCTTCATGTGTGCGGATTTGATTTAGGTCACTAAGCACTTTAACGTGGATCTTGAAAAGAGTAAATGACAAAATTATACTATTGAGAGAATAAAAAAATTGGCAAAAAATAAATTAAATAATAACTTGCATCTTGGTTGAAGCCGCAGGTGTTGGAAAACTCTGGGGTTGTAAACGTACCATATATCCCCCCCAAAATCCCAAACAAATTGAGTGTCTTTCCTTGACGTCTGTAGAAACAAGAGAAGATTTTCATACGGTGGTGACGGAGAGGAGAGGGTTAAAGATTTTCTTGCCGTCCGGCGAGCGCGAGCCATGAGCCAGAAGTTCCTGAATCGTGTTCCAGTTGTCGAGAATGCGTCGGTTCCTCTTCCTGCTCATTTTCTTTTGGCTCATGGGCTTGATGGTGTCATTCTGGACAGAGAGCTCGAGGTTCCCACTTGCAGATGATCCAGCATCCCTGCTGAAGAAAAGAAAAAGAAGAATTAAGACTTGGAAGTATTCAGTGTCCACCTTTAAATACACGTCTTCGTACCTGTCGCCCTTCAGATAGTCCAGGCGGCTTTGCATCATGAATTCTCTTCTTCTTCTATATTCTCGTGCTCTCAGAAGCTGCTGTTTCCTCTCCTCTTTGCTCCAGTAACGACCCTGTTAGGTTCACACTTCATTATATTGTAGTCAGGGAATGAGTAGCCTAAAAATGCATTTAAGAGTAATGTTGTAATGGAATTTGTCCTAACACAAAGAGGGTTAGTGACTTTTAATTTTTTTTTTACTGTACTAAAAGAAAGTGTATTTGCACATCCAATACAATAGATGGCACTGGGCACTGTTTTATATCAGCGTCTGCACAGAGAGCATTAAACTTCATGTGTTAGGGTTTTTTTTATTTATTTTTTTATTTTTTTGCTTTGAGTGGTCCACATCCACCAAAACTGCAAGAGTCAATGTGAAAAAAAAACATTAAATAGGTTTGAGTAGGAAATCTGAGTGAGAGCGAGATGATAATAAAAAATAATAAAAAAAAAAAAAATCCATGAAAAACTAAAATCGAAAAAGCATCTTTTGGGTCCAAGAAAATTCAAAATGGACCACTTTGGGTTTTTTTTGTTTTCATTGAAAACACCAAATATCGTACAAAAAAATCTTAGCTCATGTAACTTTACAGACACAGGAAATTGTTCATAAATTAATAGATATTTATTCACAAATATTTTCCTTATATTATAGTGAATAGGACGAAACAAAATGTAAAAAGTGATCTCCAAATAATTACCATGCCATTTAAAAATGGCACGCCAGATGGATATTATTGTACTCAAAATATAGAATTAATGTACTTTCGTCTTGATGTATGGCAAAGCAGTGCAAATGTATGTTTTTGTTTTTGACTCACGTACCAGTTTCATCTCGCTGGCAGCGGCATCGTCATCAGTGGTCGTGCCGCCGCGCTCCTCTCGAATCTGCATGGCTCTAGCCTTGAGGAGGCGGTCCCTGACAGGCCGCTTGGCAACGTAGCGAGTGCCGTCACTGCGGATCTTCACCTAAAGAGCAAAGCGTGCTGTGAATTGTATAGTAGACTTGAAATAAATTTCGACTTATTGAGTAAGAACATCAATCGAAAACAGCCTTTCTGAAACCTTTGAAGAAAATCCAAACATTCTCTTGTGAAACTAACAAAGGCTCAACGTCAGTGGCAGATGATTTCTACTCTGCGCCCAGGGCTAGGAATACGACCAGGGCCCCTTAAATCTAACTGAGAGATTAGACCCACTGAGAAACAATGATGAAGCACATAGCAATGGGGAAATCAGCTTTTTGGATACTCACCTCTCAAAGAAATCATGAAAAATCGGATTAGGACGAATTCTGATTAGCACTTCTGTGTTGTAATTATCGGAGCAGACCGTGTTTGCCTAAAATTGTTGCTACGATGAACATCAGAAATCGTGTTACAACAAAAAAGGCTCGCAATACAAAATCGAACTTACGAATATTTTTCGACAAACGCAATTTGCAGACATGTTCGTATGTACCGTTTGTTCGAAAGTTGAATGTTCGTAACTAGCGAAGCGTCTGTGTTTAGTTATTAAACTGTACTTAGATATTAAACACTCTCATGAATATAATTTTGAGAGATGGCTTCAACAGTAAACTCTCTGTCACCATTTGACCGGCGACCAAAAGACCGGCGACCAAAAGACCGGCGACCAAAAGACCGGCGACCAAAAGACCGGCGACCAAACGTGCGGTCACGTTTTTTCTTGCAAGTACGTATGCATTAGAATTAATTATTCATGGCCTTTTGCTTTCTACCTTCCATTCCATGCGTTGCGTCGTGGCGGTCGGCGATGAGTTTTCCAGGGCTAGCGGCAGTGCCAGGCGTAAACGGGAGGCGGTGTGGTGGTGTTCCAGAGCGCAGGGGGCGCTACTGATGCTGCGTGGACTGGCTGGCACTCTATCCTCTTCAGCCGACCCGCCATCCAGCGGCTCCAATAGGCCCTCGGAAGGCAAGGCCATGCAGCTATGGTAACGCTCAAATGCCTTGGCTCGGTTTTGGCGACGCTGTGCCATGAAGGGGCTGGATTCTGCACTTCCTCCTTGCAGCCTTGTGGGGGCAATCCCTGCATGGAAAATATTCATTTATTGTGCACTGGTGTTTGGGTTGTCTCTTATTTTTTGTGTCTCATTTTCTGAATGGCTTTTTCCTCATTAAGGTCGTAGGCGGGTGCAGAAGCCAATCCCAGCTGTCTGGGGGCTAGACTAAATCGGTGGGCAGCCAATCGCCAGACACAAAGAGACGAATAACCATGCACACTCACACCCATACCTGGGGGCAATTTAGAGTTTCCAATCAGCCTACCATGCATGGTTTTTGGAATGTGGGAGGAAACCGGAGTACCCGGGGGAAACCCACGCATTGGAGAAGGGGGGGTTTTCAACTTCGGAAAATTGTTTAGCAAGTGAGTTATTGCATAAGGGCCATGTTGTCATCTAAGATGAAAAAAGACAATAATAAATTGAAATTATTTTTATCTTTTTAACATGCAAGCTTTTGCTTTCATATTAGTGAGGAGATTTTTTTTGTCCAAAATAAAATCAAGCTTTAATGTTCATATTTGGTATCAACGGTTAGTTATAAAGGTAGTTCTTTGATTTAAGCATTTTGCCTTTGAGTTTAGATATGTCTTCACTTAATATTGTCAATCACAATTATGTTGACTTTGATCCCTTACCTGTAATGTATTGTACTATATATCAAAGCCAAAATGTCTTGGCTGCCTATGGAAGTTAAATCTAAGCAATCATTGGGGTTCGCAGTGTGCAAAAGAATGCTTGTCCCTGATCATCTGTTGATCTTGTAGTCACTAAACCAACAAAAAACGAAAAAGAACCAAAAACCTAAAATTACTTTACCATACAATCTTACAACATAGTTTCTTCTCTACACTCTACTTTAGTTTACCTTCTACAACTACACTTTGTTCTATTTTCAGTGGTAGTGTGAAAGCCCTGAAGGTTCATGCTGCTTCAAACAGGTTTGTCTGTCTATGACAATGACAAAATGTTTATTGTGCTGTATTTGTTTTTCCCCGTTTGCCCAAAACAAGATAAACTAAAATCCGTCTTAGATGTGCATCAACAGTTTAGATAGTTTGGTGCATTACCTGGCCTTGAGCCACGGGTTTCTTCTGACATGCCTCTTCTTGCTGGTGAGTCTACTTCTCTTGAAGGAGGTCTACGTAGACAAAGAACAATGGGATATATTTTGGGCACGGCAAAGCCATTTAAATCCGCACCAGACAATTCCCGCATTCGTTTAAACTACTTTTGTTCTTTTTGTGGTTGCGGATGAAATGAAGCCAATCGAAACAGCCTCTAGGCAAGCCAATTACTAAGCACTTTAAAATTTAAATTACTATGTAATGATTGAAAATTATTTGTATTTACAATAGTTATAAAAAATATCCATAAGTGTCCTTTGTGGAAATGGTGTAAGCTTGCTTAAAGTTTGCATGGTATCAAAAGGAATGACATAGAAATGAGATATCTCATTTCATATACTTAAATGCTTTATCCTCACCAGGGTTACGGTGGGTGCTGGAGCCTATCCCAGCCACCTTCTGGACAGGGGCAGAGGACACCCTCATACCTAGGGGCAATTTAGAGTGTCCAATCAGCCTACCATGCATGTCTTTGGAATGTGAAAGGAAACCAATGTAGCTGAAAAAAACTCACACAGGCCCAGGGAGAACATGCTAACTCCACACAGGTGGATCAACCCGGATTTGAACTCAGGTTTCCGACTGTGAGGCCATGAGATATCATGAGAGACTTATTTATTCATAATGCCATCGTCTCTGGCTTTCCTAGTGAGCAAATGGCGAAATAATTTTAAATGAACAGACCTCTTTGAGGAAAAAATAAAAGATTTGACTTTTAAAACCATTTTGTCCAACCAAGTTAATTGTTGTGATGCCCTCACGATTGCATGGTAAGTCACGAAAACTACTTAAAAAAAAAAAAAAGAAAATTCTGGACAAGAAGTCGCACAATTTTTTTATAGTTTAGTTGGGCCTGTAACTAATGCTACTCAATTGCAACTCTTATATGTATTTATTTTCTTTCTGACCACTAACAGCTTGTTATGTTTCTGATTTTTGGCTATAATTCTCCGAAAAACTGTTATGTTAACTCTTTATCCTGTTATACTCAATTTTATAATTGTTACTTAAATACTAAATACGACAATAAAAAAATTGCCGTCCCAAAAATGTGACTTGTGTGATTCATATATATATTTTTCCCTCTTCACGGTGCATTGTTTGGCTGGCGTGACATATAATCAGATGCGACATATAGTCCGAAAAATAGGGTAGTCTTCAGACCTGAACTTGGAGGGCGAAGTGTTGACCAAGTCGCCATTCCAACTGCCGCATCCGAGATTCGAGTGGCGTCTCCCCCAGTGATGAGGTGGAGACTTGGGTGTTTCGTTTTCAGGGAGAGGCGGGATCCACATGGTGCTGACCAATGGCGTGCTGCGGCAGCTCTCGCCACTGCCGTAAGCGCTGGTGCTGTCTTTGCCGTTGTTGGAATGCTCTGGAAGTTCGTTGATGGCGGCCAACTCGTGGCGATCGTCATTATTGTCCCCTTGAACTTTTTGGAAAACATTTTGGTTAAAAGAAAATAAAAATCAGGAGATATTAAATTCAGTGTAAACATGCAAAACTTCCAAGTTTGTATAGTTGTGCACTAATAACATAAAAACTAAACTAGTTAAAACATCAAATATATTATAATTGTACATTTTACATTTGATACATAAACATTCTATATTAAATAGTTTAAATGGATTATATTAAAGGTTCATGACTTTTGAGTTGAACAGGACCATATGGGGCGTCATTTGTAAAGTAGGATTGTGAGCACATTGTTAAACATGATTGACAGAATAAGCGTCTGTAATCAGAATAAGAAATGATACCCATCCAAAAAATGTGAAAAGACTGAAAGGAAATTAATTGCAGCACTAAAAAAGGATTTCCATGACTCATGGTAAAATAGTTTTCATTGTTCGTGAGCTTGTATATGTTGTAAAACTCAATTTATATTCAGTGTTAACCTGTACTAAGGAGGAAGAGGGCCTGCAACTAAAATTTAAATTTAGGGCCCCATAAAATCTTAGGCTGCCTCGACTCATATGGTGACCCTTAATTAAAATAGGATTTTTTTTTTACAGTTAATGGACAAAAATAAAGTTGTTTACATTAAACTCTTCAAAATAACTATAGGGAAAAAATACTGATTGCTAAGTTACTACTGCGAAGCCTACATGTGAATGGTGAGAATCTATTGTTTTATGTTATGCACCATTCAAGATGAAGTGATTATGTTAAAAATAACTTTCTGAAAATTAGAGAAGACTTACAGGGAAAAGTACAAAGGTGGCTTCCAAGAACACCACAATTATAAAAGACAATTTTCTCATCATCACTATCTAAATTACTTAATATTAGGTTGAGCAAGAAATCCAGTCTAACAAGTACAGTGGTAATTTCCTGTCTGTCTCTTTTATTTGGTTGTATTGTTTAAAGTTATACTGACAACTGATTAAAATTCAATCAGGTTTAATTTGCTCAGCACAAATGTACCGGTACCATGAAAAAAAACATGTAAATATCATATTCTGTCTATAAAATTGGTAGTTTGACACACAAATTTGGAAATGCCAATATGTGAGGGTGGGGGAAGAGGCGTGGCGAGCGACCAGGCAGTTGCTTGGATCCTCCGCCATTAGAGGCCACAGAAACAAAAAGAATTGGCCTGAATTCCAAATGGCCTGAAAACCACATTTTTGCAGCGTCCAATCAAGTTGGCCCCAGGGATGTTTTGCCCACTGAGCCTCAAGACAAGCCTAGCAAAGCCACTGGGTGTGCATCTGCGTACTTATGCGCGCACACGTCTACATGAGCACGAGACCAAACTACAGTTACCTGCTTCCACAGTCTCCTCTTCCATCATCCATGCTTTCAGGTATCTCTCACGGAGCTGCTGCATTTTCTGCGCACGCAGGATGTTGCGCCATTTGAATTCCAAGTGTCGCAGCTCTTCCTCGATGAGCGCCATCTCTCGTTCGCTCATGGTCAAGTTGCAGTTCACATCCATCGCAGAAGGCAGAACTTTCTCTTTTTCCATCCGCTCTTCTTCTCCTTCTCTGGTCCTCGGATGTGTGTCACAATGATACCTGATTTCCAGGAGCTCTTGGTATCGCTGACATTCGTCCTCCGTAAGTCCTGCCATGGTCGCTATCAAGTTCACTGGACTCTTGTGGACCTGGAGCTAGGAGTCAAATATTGATTCAGTTTTCATTTGGCAACAAAATAACTCAACTAACTTCCTCCATAATGTTCTATAAAAATGGGAGAGTGCTACTGTTCAGATTTCGGACATGAAATTGTATGTACACAAATTTTAATCCATCTGGTGGAGGTTTAAGGTACAATTTTTGCACCTGCAGATGCATGATTTCACTGTAAATTATTTGAAAACTAAAATAGGTGAAAAGGTATGTACTTTTAATATGACTTAAAGGAGTGAAATACCAAAGATATATTTTGCCACGAGACTCTATCGTCTTACCTCTGATTTTTTCATCACAATTGCTTACCTTCTGGTGGACGTGATTTTGCGTTGACCGTTCCTCGGTGCCATCAAGTGCAGCGGAAGAATTTGTGCTCAGCTGAAGTTCTCGTAAGTGTGGAGAAAGAGGGGGGGTGTCTTCTCGGGTGTGTACGGGACTGGGGGACATCTTAGGGCTGGAGCCCACAACAGGACTGGGTCGTGGACTGAGCCTGTGGCAGAAAACGACACAAAAATTGGGTTTGCTTCACTTTGGTATGCAAAAGACAACAGAATATTGTGGCTGTGATACTCTGTATCCTGCTAAATAAAAAAAAAAACACTACGATTGACTAATCGATAGGAAAAACCCTGAGTTTTCTTTGATTAGGGAAATGCATACATAGGATAGAAAAGAGTAAGCCATTGTTGGAATTGTACTGATTTGTTTTTTCCGAACAGATTAATTTCTAGCCCACATCCTTCTAAAAACCAATCATAATGGCTCCCACCCCACTGATCTCAGTGCTTTTCATGATGGGTTGTCTCCCCTTATCTTTATTTCTTCTCAATTTATCGCCCTGAAAACCACACTAGCACTCTGCTCATGACGATCACATGTTCAACAACACCTTCCGCTCAAGACAAACCCCTACGTAGCACCTAGCAAGCTTCTCTATGGTTTCACTGTGACGCAGTCGCTATTTCGGTGGAAAGTGTGTGTCAGTTGCCAGGTGATCAGCCAGATTGGAGGGGGAAAATGGCCCTAATATTCTTATTTGCCATGGACACAGCTCTCTTTGCTCTGGGCACTGTGATCAGAGGGAGGGCAGCTAAGATGTGTCTCATTAGAAACAGAGTGTGCTGAAAATAAGTGTAGATCCAGGAGATTGGTTATCTCTTTAACATATACAAAGAACGACTTAACAAGAAGCTGTGACAGGTCGTTTGTGTTAGCTGTATGAGTTAAATATAGTCAGATATGCATGTTCGAAAAAAAGTGTGAGGATTTTTGGGTGAGACATTGCAATGTCACGGGACAAACAAGGCATTGTTCAGGTTCGAAGAAAATTAACGGACTGGTTCAAATCTTACTCTCAGATGATCTACCAATAGGAACTTGCCGATTGACATAATGTGCGACAATAGCAAATGATTCATTTAAGTGTTTAATTGCCTGTAGAATCTATTGTGAGCTGTGAGCTGATTTGTCATCTGTTGACAAGCCGCCTTTGTGAGTAAAGCAGTGCTGCCTATGCCTACAAAAATAGAGCCTTAAAGAGTCAAACATAAGAAAGAAAGGAAGCTTTTGTTATCCTGACCTTGGACTGTGTCCTAGGTAGAATTTGCGGGCGCTTCTGGGTGTGTTGTTAACATCGGTGTTGCATGCACTGCTGGTGCCACCAAGTAGGTCATGTTCCGAGGACTCATCGTAACGCATGCTGTCATCGGTGCGGCCGAACCCACTGTCCAGGTCCTGGCTGTTGGACAGCAGGGGCGTCAATTGGAGAAGGGGCGGGAGTGGCACAGGAGGCTCCGCCCTGTTTCCTTCTTCGTCGTCATCTTCCTCGCCATCCTCCACTTCTCCTGCTTTCTCTCTTTCTCCTCTGAGGTGGAGTTGAAAATATGGAGAGAGGTGCTCGGTGGTGATGCCATCAACAAACTGCTCTTCCTGAAAAGCAGTTATAGAAAACACATTTCAACAATTTTTGAAATAAGGAACCACCAAAGTTGTCAAGAAAGCTCTGGGCTGACGTCGCAGAAGCAAAATGATCATTCGAATGATTTGCATGTGATAGAAGGCAACTGACAAGAGATTTAAGGTTGTCTCATCTATGTGCAGATAAAGTTGTCACTATGCAGTTGCAAGTCACCTCCATGTCAGGCCGGGCCAGTAATAACGAGAAGTTTCCACTGTCCTCTCTACTCAACATAGCGACTGCTTCTTCTCTGCTGTCAATGTCTATGCCATTGATCTGCATACAAGAAATCACTATTTGGTTTATTTGACAATATCCACAATCAGGAAGGTCTTGATGAAATAAGAGACAGAAAGAAGGTTGCGCTTCTCGATGTAAGGCACCTGAAGTATTCGGTCGCCCTCCCTAATGCGTCCATTCTTGGCAGCAAGGCTGTTTGGATTTACCTGGATCACAGGACAAGAGGAAGTCAATAAACTAATAGTATTCCCAGCATGGAAAAGTTTTTACCTCTCCGACATAAATGCCCTGCTGATCCTCATCGTCTGTCATGTAGCAAACAGTCAGGCCCAGCTTCTCTTCCTGATGCGACTTATAGAGTGCAACCTCCTTAAATAAATATTAAAGATGAAATAATCAAATAACAATGAGCATCAGTTAAGGGGTCTATCTTAAATACAACACAAAAAGTTATTTGTGAGTTGAAATGGTGACGATTTGTCGAGGGTGAATTTCCAATTCAAGGATAAACCTGAATTGGCCCTTTTGAGAGGTAGAGCTCGTTGTCTGGATATTGCCAATGGGAATAAGATACAGTACGTGATGAAGAGGGGGAGCTTCAGAATAGAGCCCTGTGGCACACCTGTGCTGACTTTGGATGGCTGAGCGGTGAATGATGGGATGAGTCTAAAGAAATGGAAAGTGAGGGAAGTTGACACCGCCAATTCACCATCAAGCTTGTGGGGTGATCTCACCTCATATTCCAGCTCATCTGACCGGTCCACGTCATGGCGTGACACGTCCAAGTAGTCATCGCTATCAACAAACATGCAATTGCTGTAGGAGTACATTACTGATTAAATAGTTGTTACGAAATCATCAAAAAATCCAGCTTGATCATCAAGAAATGCAACGTACAAGTCGTCAATCTGGTACGCTTCCGTCAGGTGGGGCAGGGACGGAGTGGGCGGTAGCTCCCGGAAGCTGACGTCTGTCTGTGTGGCGCTATCCACGCTTTCGCGAAGATGAGAGACCCCAAAAGTGGAAATGGAGGTGCTTTTGGTCCCATTTCCAGTGCTTGTAATCACACCTGACGGTAGAAGGTGGACTCATGGGATTTGTTAAATAGCGGAGAGTATGTATGTCACATGTAAGTGAGAAGAACATCTCAAAACTTTCCCCTTCCAAGCAAATCATTTAAGTTCCGGCACCACTAAAATTTCCGCAAGTCATCCTCACTTTGATCGAGCAAGTTTTAAAGCCAAGTCATACAATTTCGTTTCTAGCCACAACTTCATTTTGACACACGAGCCATTAGTTTGCATTTAGTATCTTCACTTGTGCATTTTTATAACAGGGTGCCAGCTTTCTCACTTATTTGGAGTGAGATGAAAATATTACCATTCTTTATGCAAAATAACCTTTGGATTTTCCCATCCACTCCAATTTTAAGAAAGTGAGTATATATACCTACCTCATGTGCTAAAATGTTTGAGTAATATAGTACTAATAATATGAATTTTGAGAGGGGTCTTACCTTTGCTTTTGTGGCCCTTGATGTTGGAGCTGGGTTGTTGCAAAGGCTCCTGGGACCTTAGCTGTCTGTCTGGTGGGATATGACAACGTCTCCTTCCTTTCCCCTGACAGTGTGACAGGTTATAGATTAGTGCTTCAATTTATCTAAATCCTTTGCTGATTAAACAGCACTTTCCAGCAATGAAATGTGACTTCAAACCATTGAGAGTTAATATATAAATCATCGTCCTGTGCCCACATTAAGAATTCTTCTACAGGTGTTCATTGAACTGTATGGAATCCTACTTAGATAGAATTCCAGGATAAATGGAGTTTCGCTTGTATAACACATTCACATCTTGAATACAATAAAAGTGCTTTGGAACAATAGAACTGCATTTTGCAACTGATGACGCAGCACTAAGATAAATGTTGTTTACTACCTAGCGACACAATATATAATTACTTCATGAGTTAGTCATTAATTCAGTCTGGCTTGACCACTTTTATAATGATGTCTTTTCTTTTTCAGTCAACATCCTACCTAAATGATGTATCTTGCTCAAGGAAGAAATCTTAGTTATAAAATTAAAAAAAAAACGAGAGAAATGACAAATCTAAAGAACTTCAAGAACAGATGAGTAAGAAAGTAATTTTCACTTCTTGCAATTTTTTTTTTTTTTTAAATTTCAACTAAGAACAGTGATCAATAACTGACTACTCGTGGTTTACCTGAAGGAGAACAATGCCAGTTGAGCAACAGAGAAAAAACTGTATTAGGTGAAATTGTTGATTCATTACATATGTATTTGGAAAGTTATAGAAAAATCCCTTTCACAATGGTTCATTGTCTCCTGAGCCAACTCCTGTTAGCAAAACAATTAAATGTAATTGAGTCTTCTTGCTGGTGAAAAGCCCAAAACGTCATTTGATTAACAGGCCGTTCCATAGGATTAAGGAATGGGAAAATGCATTTATGAGAGAGAATTTAAAAAAGAAAAAAATGACCTCCTTTGTGTTTTATTCTCTTTTTCCGTTTGTGTTTGTCAATGACAAAAAGTAAAAATTTCAATGAGAAAACATGTATTTATTCTTTTAGTTATTCTTATTAATCAATGTAAATTCATTTTTCAATGTTGGTCTTAACAATTTAGCACCTGTTTTCAGTACCTATCTTCAAACCTAATTTGGAAATTCAGAAAGAAATCATAACAATGACTTTGCAGGATATTTTAAAAAAATGTGTTTCACAATTATGTAATTCATTTTTTTTCTTCTGCCTTTCTCATCTTTCCCCTATGGTTAGGGAGTGCTTAAGTCAATTTTCTTGCCTCAATCTTGGTTAGTGACTTGTGGACGTGATACTATACTAATTTGAAAGAGGGGATGAAAATAGCCTGCAGCAACATTTAACATAGCAATGCAAAAGAAAAAGAAACAAGAAATATTTTTGTTTTCGCCTAACTTGGGGTTGGTTCTTACCTTTTCATTTCCATGTCGCTCCATTGGCTGCAGGGAGTTGCTGCGCCCCTTTTGCTGACGGGGCCGGAAGTGGCAGAGATTGATGATGACGCCAACACCAAGGTGCATGGTTAGGAACACAACAAGGAAAAAGATGGAGAGTGAGTATTTCAAACCAAAAGGGCATGCCTTTGATTTTTTTTGAAATAACAAATTAGAGGCTGTTTATTGGCTCCGTTTTGACTACAGAAAATACTGGACTAAGATATGTGTTGTGTGCAGAGGTGTATATCGCCCAGTGCTGAGAAGACAGATGCTTCAATGACTTCATCTCTTCAGTGAAATCAATAGGTTGATTAATGAGAAGTGGGACAATATTGTGAGCAGGGAAGAGGATAGTGTACCGATCGGAGGTGTTTACATAATTTCCAACCAGTATCGATTTGCATCTGTGTTGAAGCAGGTCACGTGAAGTGGATGTAAAGTAGGACAAAGACGGGTGGGCTTCCTATTCTCAACCTTGAACCTGAGCTTAACCCGCTCCCCCATTTGCGATGATTGGGTTTGCACTCAACACTGCCATTGATCATTGGGCCTAATGCTTTCGTATCTTAACACTGTAATTAAATGCAGGGTGTGTTAGTAGAAAGGCAAAAAGAAGACAGGCAACATACTGATCATAGCGAAGAGCATGATTTAGAGACTAAAAAAAAAAAACCTGCTAACAATTAACTGCCAGCATGTCAATCAAGTTGTTTGTATGACACAAGAATTCAACAGCTAAAAATATCCATAAATAGTGCTCACTAAAGAAATATAATTTCATAATATGTTTTTGCAGTTATAAAAATGAGAGCGAGAGCGAATCAGTGCAGCTTCCCTAATGGCAACGGTCACCACGGCAACAACATCCCACCGAGACACGTTGGATAGCATAGTGAAGATGGTGGTGAGAGTCAGGGTGGGGGCTTGTAGGGAGGATGGTGGCTATCAAAGAAGCCGGTGGCCTCCCTTTGTTACTTACGTGAACATATTTAGTAATATACTTGACTGAAATATCGTGTTTTCTACAGTGGTTCAGGTCATGAGAGTGACCAAGCCCACATGCTAATCTAGCAACATAGAGTAAGGCACCAATCAAAAGGCATATTTTCACTTTCAATTTTCAGTTTAAATAGAAGGCAATAAACTTAATGAACACCCTCCTATCTTCCATTTTCACTTAATCTTTCTATTTTGAGTCAAATGCATCCTACCATTTAAATCATTCAAAAGAAATGAGTTAGTCTCTACTGTATAATCAAGTGGGCCTTTCTATTAGTATGCTTCAAGTTAATTTGATCCTTCTGGAATTTCAATATCATAAGAAAGGCTAACTTCTTGTGGGCATATCATTCTTTTAAACAGTAAAGGAATTGATTTTGTCATCAATTTGGTATAGGAGTGTAAATGCAGTGTAAATATTGATTAAATGGTGGGTGATACAACAACAATGTTTATAGTTTGTGTTTTTTTAATTAGATAACAAAACAGGCACTTTTATGGTTGATGGGACAAAAATATAGTTCTTTTCCTTTAAAAACAAGTTTAAATTTTACCCCTTGAATAGTTAATTGTTAAATATCGGATTTAATATTGCATTGCGCTTTGGAATGATCCAATACGAATGGTGGATTGGCCATTTTATTTAGTTAATTAGGTATTTCTTTGTAAAATATGCAGGTAATCAAATTGAGACATTTCAAATGGCGTGCGTGCTATGTTGCTGAAAAACAGACATACCTGATACATAATCTTGTAACGCTCCTCAGGACGTCTGACCACACACATGTTGCAGCCCATGATGGCTTCTTTCATCAGCAAATTTGTCCACTTGTGCTCTTGTACATGTCTTTGTATTTCTTGGATGAGAATGACAAAAATCCTCACATTGTCTCTCTAATATTTAATTAGGGGTGGAACACTCTTAATACTACAGAGAGAGAGAGCAACCACTTTAAAAATTTAAATGGAAGAATTACATGCTATTTCCATTTTTTTTTAAATGGGTTGCAATATGCTTAATCAACAAGTACAGCTTGAAAACCTTGTGTATTTCCTGTTGGTCTTTCCCTTCCCTTCTTTGTCTTGATGTTTTCATGGTGGTGTTAAACCCAAAATGGAATAAAATCTAGTGTGCACCATCCCTGCTTCTTCCCTCTCCTAATTCTCACAGGTCAGTCGTTTCTCCGAATCTCCACTTGAACGTTAGTCCTGAAAGTAGACACGGGAGAACAGAAATTGATGCTCCAACCACATTACTGTTGTGCCCATGTGCCCAACCTTAACATTAATTATCCAACACGTAGAGCTCATCTCTAAGTATTCTTGTTGCTCATTATAGTCCAATTTCACAATATAATCTTATCACATCTTATAATATTAATTTAATTGACATTAGCCATATGTATCCTTCTTATTCATTCACATAATTAGGTTATTTTAATTACTCGTAAAAGCATGCCGGTGGCATTCATAAATATTTCTGTTCAACCATCCTCCTGTAATCATTTCTTATTAGTAACAATGGTTCAATTTGACTTGCGTAGTCAAACAAACAAACAAAAACACCCCAAAAAATCACTTTATCTAAATACGTTGAGAAAATATGGATTTACCGTGAGAAAAAAAAATCGTATTGTCAATATTCTTTTCCTACATTTTCAAACAGGTCTCTTTGAACAACAACACAACACAATAAGAATGTTACTTAAGATCTGTTCCAGGCTATAAAAGTGTCACAAGCACTACTGAAAACTCTAGTATGTTTTAAAACAACAACAACAACAACAACCACAACAACAAAAACAAGCTGCATGATAACAGTCCAAAGGCAGCGCCATTGGATCCATTTTGTGTCCGTTAATCAACAGCTACTTGCCATAAAAATCTTCTCTAAACAATTGATCAAATTTGCTATCTTGAAATGCACCTTACCAGACATTTGTGAGCTTCCTCCAGATGTTCAGGGAAAGCTGCCACTCCCACGCAGTGTAATCCCTGCCTGGGAAAAGCCTCCACGGTCAAAACCTCCTGTTCCTCGCTCACCCCGGTAATCAATACGCTGTCGTTGCGCATGCGGGACCAGTCAGGCGCATGTCGGGATTTTAACGTTTTAAATCCCAATGCCGATGATGACAATGAGGAAGAGGAGCGCATCTCTCCTTCGCACTGCTCGCTCCTCTTCTGCAGTATCGGCAGCCAATCGCACGCTGGAGGCAATTAATTCTCACCATCCCCAGACCCCTTCCCCCTCTTCCCCCATCCCCCTCCTCCCACCTGCTCTGAATTGCTCCTGCTTTGTCTCTCACGTTCACAGATTCAGGACCAGCATCCACCGTCTTTGAGGACCACTACATACTTACTGTAGTATACCTGCAACATTTAGATGCCTTCCTGAGGACCTTCTTAGAGCCAATAGTGTATCATATTTTGTACAGATCATGGATCTGCAGATTTATACTCACTCACAGGACCACAGTACTCATCTACATGTTGCAGTCAGAATGATGGAAGAGCTGAACTGGTACTCCATCTCTAGATCTTTTACTGATCAAGAAAATGTACCTGTTCAAGACCAGTGTTTCTACAGGAATTGTACAGGCCTAATTACAAAATGTAAAAATGTAGGCCCCGACCTGGTAGTATCCTCAATCCTTGTACTGTGTGATCAACAACGACTTGTTTTTCATGAAATAATGCTGATATTAATATTAATTTTCCTCATAAGAGTCACACAGTTACTGGAATCTACATACCAGCTAATTATGCGTAAGAGGCACAGCACTCCCTGAAACGGCTTGCCAGACAATTGCAGGCCCCTAGAGACGCCGTCACAGTACACAGCAATGGAAAATTTGGAATGCCCAGTCAGCCTACCATTGACGTTTGGGGCAAATTGAGCAAACCAGGAACGTGTGCAGGAACAAGGACAACAAACAAACTCGACACAGAGCCTGGGATTGAACCCTTGATCTTAAAACTGTGCTAACCACTTATTCATCGTGCATGTAAGGCTACAGTAAAATTAATGAATTATGGAAGGACTTCAAATGGAACAGATTGCACAAGAGTCACATATAGTCATTGTGTTTGCTATACATAACAACATCTCTGATACAGGATAATAGATACTTTTTGTTAGGTTTATCATTAATATATATACATATATATATTAATGATTATATATATATATATATATATATATATATATATATATATATATATATATATATATATATATATATATATATATATATATATATATATATATATATATATATATATATATATATATATATATATATATATATATATATATATATATATATATATACATGTGCTTGCAATGAAGAACGCCTTTGACTTATTTTGTATATTAAACATTACATATATGAACGCTTTGCTTATTAGGAATGTTAGGTTCATCATTATTATAAATGTGAACGCTTTGCCTTATTTGGGGTTTTAAACATTACATATATGAACGCTTTTCTTATCAGGAATGTTAGGTGTTATCATTATTATAAATGTGACATTAATACAAGGCATTTTAATAAAACTCTTGCAAAAGAAGTGCTCGCGCCAAAGTTAACCAAAACATCTTTGGAGGACACTTCTCCTAAACACCTGGACTTCTCGAGACTATGGTTCAACAACAAGCTCTTGGGAACTGTGGATTTGTTTTGGGAAACGTGGCTTCTCAAGATGGTCCACATCAACACTCTAAGACTAATTGTTATGAGACTCTGAATAATGTTTAGACTTCTGTTATGCATGTTGTTTAAATCTTATGACTTTATTAGGAAAGGGGACACCGGGGTCTTCAGAATTATCTGACCGAAGGCGCGTGTGGATGGATTCTCTTCTTGCAAGAATAAAAAGATATGATCCCAGATGCTTCCATTATTGAAAGTTGAACTTGGAAATACTAATTGGTAAATCTATCACTTTTTTAAAAACAAATTCTTGAACATCATTCAAAAAACGCATTTATTCCACCTTTGATAAACACTTGTTTTCAATATAATGGCACCATTGTTGATTCACTCATGGAAAAATGTCCGACATTTTTTGACAATTGTCTGACAACTTCCTATTAGTAAATGTTTTTGTTTGCCACTTTGCATTCACAAAACTCTCACCAATTCTCTAACCTTATTATGTGTGAAGGACCTGGACCAGATACCTTAAGCCCAAACACAGCCTAAATTTGGTCACAGGTCAATCAAAGCACAGATATTTCGAAAGAAAGAATTACCAACTACTTTTAGTGTGTGAGAAGGGAATCCATGCTCCCCCCCATTGACGTCAGGATGACAATGGAACATTGTCATGCGAGTGATTGGTATGCAACTAGTCCAGTTATTAATTGGCAGTTAGTATGTTTCACTCATCATTTCAGTTCCATTCCAGCCCTTTTGTTCTCGCTGTCTGATTATACAGAAGATGAATTCAAACTACTTGTCATCTTTTTAAAAGCATCCTCGTAAAACCAGTATGATCTGTTCATTCTTTCCTGATTATGGCTGATTGTCGAA